>NC_080022.1:76627750-76943500 GCF_030020395.1 Manis pentadactyla | reverse complement strand
AAAAATGAAATCAATGTAAAAAGTGTGGATTTCTTAAGAAGATCAACTCTTAATTTCTCTGGTAAGTTTTTTAAGTAAGAAATATAAATGGAAATGTAATATGCAGTGGCATTAGTTTATTTCTACCACTAATACTTCTGTGACAGTCATCCCATACTCTCCCACATGCATTTTCCAAAATTCACTCCAGGAGCTGGGATCAACAGGCTGTGGTAGAAGTTGGGTAAGGAACCTTTAGGGAATCAGGAGATACTAGCGATGGATCTAGAAATCTAGGGCAGAGAGTACAATGGAACTCACACATTTTTGGCTTCTTTTATTTACAGAAAATACAAACCACTTATCAGGACTTCATTCAGTAGAGTCCAGGAACTCAAAAGTAAATCACATTTTCTGGGATCTCTATGCTATTGTGACTCAATGTATGAGCGAATGCATGTGTAACTGCATTGCCCAAAGTCGATATCATGGGACACAAATTTACCTAGATGCTGGACAAAAAGGGGATTCTAAGGACAAGGAAGTTTGGGAAATCTTGTGCTATAGCCTTTTCTTGAAAAGTCACAATACCCATCAGCATATTAAATACTCAGCATATTTTACCACAGAACACTTTTTGAATACCAATTAATATTAGCCAACACTTTCAGACCACAGTAGTGTAACAATATGTATCTAAATAGAATACTAATGTTTGTTTTTTCCAGAGCAATGTTGATCACATATGCGCAAATAAGAGAACATTTTTCACCTCACCCGCCTCACTGAAGTGCGATGCACCAAGAGGGGCACAACATCACTTCTGTGGTTTTCCTGCCCAAGGTGTACAGTTGGAATCTAATTATAAGGAAATACCAAACAAACTCAAATGAGAGACTTTCTAAAGAATAACTAGCTTGTACTCTTCAAAAATGTCAAGGTCATGACAGACAAAGAAAATCTATGTTGGATTAAAGAAAACTAAAAAAACCTGACAACTAAATGCAAATAGTAATCCTGGACTGGATCTTGAACCAGAATTTTTTTTCTTTTGCCATAAAGGACATTAATAGGACAATTGACAGAATTTGAGTAGAGTTTGCAAATTAGATACTAACGATTTCTGTTTCCATGTTAATTTCCTCTTTTTGATAATTATATTGTGGTTAAGTAAGATAGTGTCATTGGTTTTAGGAAATACACACTGAAATACATAGGAGTAAAATTGCATGTCTGTGACTTACTCTCAAATGATTCAGAAAAAATTGTGTGTGTGTGTGTGGTATGTACCTATACAGGGAGAATGATAAAGAATATATGGTAAGAATGTTAACATTTGGGAAGCCTGGGTGAAGGATATAAAAGAATATACTAGTTTTGTAATTTTTCTGTAAACCTGAAATTAATTCAAAACTAAAAATGAAATATAAAAGAAAAAAAGAGCTATGGTTCTGAGGAGGGAGTGTGCTAGGAAAGAAGCCCTAAGTTTGTATGCTTAGCAGCCATAGGCAAAGTTTTTCAGTTAGATTCTCCAGGAATGTGTCGCCTACTACTCTGAAGGTAATGCCAGCTGCTTGGCCTCTAAAACCATCTTCCTCTCTACCCTCCCATCCTTGCCCCTGCCAAGCCCCAGGTCCAGGTGACTACCCACTGGACCTCAACCCTAACACTAACTCTGCACCTCTTCAAAGAACACTTATATATAGGTCTGTGCACCCAGGGGCACATGGCCAACCCCAGGTGCTACCTCTGAGAGAAGGAAAATGGAAGCAGGGTAAAACTACAAGTGAGCATATAGCAAATGTCTTAAGTAACAGCTAAAAGGAAGAGGGAAAGTCTTTGAAATCGCTCCAAATCCAAAAATTACTCTCTGTCTTTCAAAACTCCACTGTGTTTTATAATATGCCCTATCGTAACAACAGCCTGGGAAAGGGGGAAAAATAAAAACCTTCATGATGGAAACAAATGGACAGTTGCCTGAAAAAAAAAAAAAAATGGAAAAGTTTTGCCATTGGGATCCCTGAGTGTTCAGTGAACCAAGCTAACAATATCGAGGAATTAATGATGAAGACATCTGCTAAGAACAAATTATAGAGAGAGCACAATCTTCAGAGTCCTCCCCTTCCCATTTTGTATCATCATAGACTAAGTACACAGACACAAAATATACTCATTGAGAACATAGATTTTTCAAGGTATTAAAACTGTCTTGCCTGAGGGTTTCAGCCCCAGCCAAGTTCACTATGAATTCAGTGAGACCGAAAAATGACAATGGAATGTTCTTAGGATAAAAGGGTTGATATCTGGCTTTATTCTCATGGCAGTAGGTCGAGCACTAGAATCACATCTGCATCCAGCAGTCTGCAGGTCCATAACCCACCTGCGCCTCTGCCTCTGCCCAGAGCACTGGGCAGAGCTCTTTACATAGTGACTCAGTCAGTAATAGCTCATTGCGTATGAGTGTGGAAGCATTAGCCTAGCAGTAGGTCAATTATATCACCAAGTAGTTTAGGGTCAGATGAGGAACCTGGCCACAGGAACTCCTATTTCCCCCACAAACCTTTATAAGTACTGTGCAGATTTAAGATTTATTACATGTTTTCCTGTCAACGACATCTCTTTCTGTAAATAAGAGTGCATACTGAGTAAGGGACAGGATGTTGCTTATTAAGAAAAGCAGATATGCCCAGAATTGCAAGGAGGCAGTAATAGTATGATCTCCAGGACTTGTGCAAAGACCTCAAGGAAAAGTGCAGCTGGAACTAGAACAACATTGCTATCTTATGAAACTTAAGTATGAATCAGAATTGAATTAGATTTAATCAGGAGAAGTTTGTGAATATAGAGCAACTAGAAGAAAATTGTTCCTTACAAATGGTTTCTCATTCTGGTTTTGCTACTAAATCATTGTAAGTCCTTGAACAAGTTATTCAAACATTCTGGGCTTCGACTTCTCTTAATGGAAAACTGTGTATAGCGGGACAGGAAGAACAAGGAAACCAGTTAGGATTCTGATGTTCTAACTAATGGAGTAATAGTAGATTGAACCAGAGAGGTAGTGGTGTAGGTGTCAAGTGAGAGAACCAGGCCAGTCAGACTCTCTGAGAGCCTATGAATGTGTTTTTAGGACCTTCCTCCAGATAAAGGCAAAGGGAAAACCAAGGCTGTGCTTTCATAGCAATCTGATTTTTTTCATTCAACATTAGGTAATGGTAGTTATTGTACTGGGTGCTAAGGCCTGTGCTAGCTGATAGGACCTGTAGAGGGGTGAGTAAGAGAGATATCATTCTGCACCTAAGGAGTTGCACACAGAGGCAAGCAAATCAGCAATTAGGGTACAGTGCAGCAAGAGCTGTGGTGGGGGAGTGCGGGAGTTAGGATCACAAATGAGGTCCAAGCAACCCAACTCTGGAAGAATCGGAGAAGTCCTTCTGGAAGAGGTGATATCTAGGCTAAGATCTGAAGAGTGAAAATGCTGTACATCATTCCTGTGGCTAATTTATTTTATAATTTGATGTTTGTACCTCTTTATCCCCTTCACCTATATCACCAATCCCTTCACCCACCTCCCCTATGGTAACCAACAGTCTGTTGTCAGTATTTATGGGCCTATTTCTTTTTCATGTGTTTTGTTTTTTAGATTCCACATGTAAGTGAAATCATATGGCGGTTCTCTTTCTCTGTCTGACTTATTTCACGTAGCATAATGCCCTCTAGGTCCATCCACACTGTCACAAATGGCAAGATTTCCTTTTTTGTTATGGCTGAGTAATTTCCATTGTGTATATGTACCACATCTTCTCTATCCATTCATCTATTAGTGGTCACTTGGGTTGCTTCCATGTCTTGGCTATGTGGCAACAAGGGGCAAGTAACTACACTTACCATGGTGAGCATTTAGTAATGTATATAATTATTGAATCACTATGTTGTACATATAAAATCAATAGAATATTGTATATTGACTATACCCTAATAAAAAGATAAAAATAATGACAATGAATTACCTGTTCAAGAAAAGTGGGCAGAATTGGGGAAAGGAAGATATACGGACAGACAGAATAGCAAGTGTAAAGGTTCAGAGACCAAGGGAGGAGAGAGGGGGTTGGGCAGCAAACTGGTGCAGCTGAAGCTGGTTTAGGAAGGAGAAGTGTGTGAGAGAGCAGAGCTTATAACCCATATGGAGGCAGTACAGAGGGTTGGAAAGAGTTTAACAGGAGAGTAATAGTTATTCGTTCATTTAACAAAAAATTACTATTCATATACCACATGCCAGACTGTTTGAAATGCTAGGGAAATAGCACTTAACATGATCAGATTTATGTAGAGAACAATTATTCTGGCCATCAAATGCTAAGCTGCATATAGAAGTGCAAGAGAGACAAGGAGACCAATAGGGAACCAGTTAGGAGTTTATTGCTGTTTATTAGACAACGACTAGTGTAGTAGCTTGGGCCAGAGTGGGCCATGTAGGCGGAGAAAACTAACGGCTTCGAGGCAGTGGCTCCCCTAGTCAAGAGTGTTTACTGCTGTGCCAAATAATAGGATAAGAAAATTTGGTGATGAATAGCATTTAGCATGCTACACACTTCATCTCTGAGGAGAGCAGACTCTTCAGGCCTCCTAGTAAAGCATTAAATTATTGCTTTGACATCAAGCATTTCATCAAGTACTTTACTAGATTTGTCCACACTTACCCAGACAAGCCATTATTAAGAGTACATGAAATCAGAAAGAAAATCAGTTTGCCAGCCTACCTGGCCTCCCTCCACACACAAAAGTAAATACAACTCAGAAAATATCTACTAAACATAACCTTTCTCTAAGTCACCAGAAATATTGTTGGCAGCTGCTGGTGACAACTTATTTCATTACATTCTAATCATGTAAACTGCTCCCTCAGGATGATTTAGCTTGCTGCAGACAAAATGCTTATTGCTTCCTCACTCATGTAGAGCACAAATGATTGCTGAGAAACTCAAACTCAGTAGTCAGGATGGGCTTCCCTGACAGACCAGCAGCACTCGGTGGAGGACAGAGGCAGTTTAAGAGGGATACCTTTCACAGCATTACTGCCACGCTGCATTGTACATATGCAGGCTATTGACCCAAGTTTCATTGTGAAACCTGGGATTTGGGGAACAAAGGAAATTCTTTGGCATGGTTCCAACCCTTCCCCAGCCAGAAGTGGGTAATCAATGGGTTAATTAGCTAGGACTACCCTGGGT
The DNA here is from genome assembly GCF_030020395.1 of Manis pentadactyla. Classification (NCBI taxonomy): domain Eukaryota; kingdom Metazoa; phylum Chordata; class Mammalia; order Pholidota; family Manidae; genus Manis; species Manis pentadactyla. The sequence goes on along the minus strand of NC_080022.1, from coordinate 76,938,293 downwards.
ACCTGTAGGAGTAAATGCCTGCACGAAGCCCCATGCTGCCTCCAGCTGGTGGGTGGCTTCAAGGTAGTGGTTTCTAAACATCTGTCAGGGAACCAGGTGCTTCAGAATTTTCTGAGGTGATTGCTGAAACATGGACTTGAACTCGTCAGAGACCTACTGAGTCAGAACCTCTGGGAGTATGGCCCGGGAATGTGCACGTTAACAGACTCCCAGGGGAATGTGATGTGCATCCAGGCTTGTTGACTCCTTTAAGGGACCACCTGAGTGGGACTGGGTACATAAAGCTCACCAGTGTGGGCCACAGAAACACAAGCGTCCTGCTCAGAGGGGTTCTCCAGATCGCCATGTCCAAGCACCCCTGGCCCTGCTCTGGCTCTGGGCCCCAGGTGTGCTCTTCTGTTGGCCCCACCTGGAGACCCCATGCAACTTCCTGAGCCCTTCTGGGCTTCAGTTTCCTTAACTATGTAATAGGGATAGCATCAGAGTCCAAGGGGTTGTTATAAGAGCTAAATAAGTACACATAAGTACCTGACACATACTAAGCAATCGGTGTCTTAGCTATTTAAAACCTTTTCTGGCATATTTTAATTCAAAACTCACCTCTTCTTTCTTACTGGACTTAAATGTTGGCTTTTCCTCTCAACCCAACACATCTTCCTCCATGCTTCCCCCAGATTTGCTGGTCTCCAGATTCTGAACTGGAACCTGCCCACAGGCTCCAATCCTATCCAGCCTGGCCTCCTGAGAGCCACAGCTGCACGGTCTGATGCCTGTAAGGAGACACTCCGTCTGAGTGCCAGCAGGCATGAGGGAGCCTGAGTGGTCTGACCTCAAGACCAGTCTGCACAAGTTAACCACCAGTAGGAGCTGCCACAGCGACATCCTTTTCTTGCTCTAGAAAAGAGGACCCACCGAGTGTGCCATATTGCCTGCGCAGCAGTGTACTGACTGCAAACACAAGGACTGTGACCATGGTAATACTACTGCCAAACCTGGGCCAGGCTCTGTGATAAGGGCTTCATGCAGAAGCCCCTATGAGGAAGGTGCTACTGTTCCCAATTTACTTCTGAGAAAGCTGACGCTAGAAGAGGTTATGAAACTTGCCCAAGCTCACAAGTGACAGCAGGCAGGGTGGCATATATGCATATATGCAGCCTGATTCCAGCATTCCCTTTCTTCTATTAATCATTACACTAGGAATCATGAGGAGTGATACAGACTAAAGCCAGAAAGCATCTGGCATTCCACATAGAACCCCTGCTGTCTCAAGCCAGTATTAGCCCAAGTCGAACCTCACAGGTGAGACAAGTGCTGTGAGATAAATACCAAAAAAAGCAAGAGGCCCACTCTGCCACTCCCAGGTGGATGATGGCACTTAGACTCTCTTAGCCCCATTTTTCTTCATTAGTGAAATAGGGAAAAATAAGACCTACCTCTCACAGTTGTATATGAAGATAAAATTAGATAATAAATGTAGAACTGCTTTAAAGTGGTATACAGATATTAGCAATTATAATTATTCATTCATTCTACTAATATTCATTCAACATTCACTATGTTCCAAGCCCTGGAGATGCAGCTGTGAAGAAGACACAGTCTCTGCCCATCAACATAGAATCTGGAGCCTAGTTAAAAGGCAATTACATCCTGAAGTCCTAATTGCTAATGCAGAGGATGTACATGATGCAATGAGGACATACAGGAAGAACACTGCTCCTGACTTGCAGGGGCTGGGTGGGTTCCTTGGAAATCTAAGAGGGGAAAGTTAAGTCAAGACTGGGAACTTACTGCTTCTGGCTTTTTGAGCTTTAGTTGATTAACTCTGTGTAACTGTATCTTTTTAGTAGACTTTCCTGCCCTTTTTCTCTTTCCATCCCACTCATACCTATTTTCCTGCCTAACATTGGTTATAATAAACTTAGTATTTCAGGCCTAAAAAAAAAAGACTGGGAACTTACGAGGGAAAGAAAGTGGGAAGAGATGGTGGGAAGGTAAGGAGAGTCAAAGATGTCTACTAAATTCTGGTTGGATAGTGGTGCCTTTTTCTGGTATAAGAAGCATGAAAAGAAAGCATATTTGGAGACATCGGCAGAAAATTCTGTTTTAGATGTGATGCCTGCCTGTCCAGCAGGCAGCTGGATAAAAGGATCTGGAGCTCAAGAGATTGATGATGAATGAAGCTGTAAATTTGGGAGTCATTATCATGTAGATAACACCTGAACCATGTATGTACCAGAGTTGTATGGAGTAGGAAGAAACGAGGTGATCTAGTACAGGTAACAAAAAAGGAGGCTACAAAAGGCTTTGGATTCTATTCTTTCCTGCTGTCACTTGGACTTTATTCTATCAAATGTCCTATCCTCTTTTACTTGTTTCTTTATCCTTTCCCTTTCAGCTTAGACTTTCCATAGGCATTTAAATATACTAAGTTTCTATTATCAAAAAAATAGCTTTATCTACCCCATTACTCTCTTTCGGACCTGCTCACCCCTCTTCTTCAAAGCTGAACCCGTTAAAGAGTAGTCTGCAATTGGGATCTGCAGTTCCTCGCTTGCCATTCACTTCCCAACCACTCAGTCTGGCTGCTGCCCCTGTCTCTCTAGTGAAGCATTCTTATCAAGGTCCTTAATAGCCTGTTTGCTGCCAAATCCAAAAGAAGCCTCTTTGGTTTTATCTTACCTGACTTCTCCAAGGTTCCAGGGATTGGAAATACCCATTGTCCCTCTTTGTCAAGCACTTCCCTTGGCTTCCTTACCTTCACACTTAATTGCTTTTCCTCTGCCCTCTCCGACTGCTCCTTCTCAGCTCTGCTGGTGGGCTCTTCCTCCTCCAACTCTCTCTTAAATATTGCTATTCCTCAGCACCCTTTCCTAAGCCCTTTTCTTATTGTACAAACATCTCCGCTCTTTCCCCCAACCTGGTATCTTAATCCATACCAAATTATTAGTGTAGGATAGACAAAAAGCCCAACTCTTTTAATTTTAACAGACTAGAAGAAGAAAGGGATGGCTGGCACCAGGAATCATTTTTTATGTTTGGTTGCAGGAAGTTAAAAGAGTACCTATGGGACAGTTTATATGCTTCCTGAAAGTTAACATGTAGTCATTCACTGAATATGTGATAGAAGGTGATAGGGCCTGAGAATATTTGGAAAGAAGAGAAGTCTTGAAATAGTCATCATGGAGTATTGGAAAGAAGATTAAGTAGGGAACCCAAACAGATAACTGGGAAATGTTGAGGTTTTAGTTAAAGTTGGGAACAATGGTTTTAAAATGTCTCCCAAAAAAAAGAAAATTATGGCATAAGGAATATAGTCAATAATATTGGAATAACTTCGTATGATAACAGATGGTAACTACACTTACCATGATAAGCATTTCATAATGTATATAAATGTTGAATCACTATGTTGTATACCTGAAACTAATGCAATATTTTATGTCATCTATTAAAAAAACATAAAATGTTTCCATCCTACCTATGATTTTCTTTAGCAGCCTAAATATAAGCATGGGGAAGGCCACAAATTGTTTCATCCAAGATGGAGTTTTTCCAGGTGGGCTCTGTAGAACCCACAAAAGGACAATAAAGTAGTAAAGGAGTTGGAGATAACAGCAGGAGAGCGGCCACAGGGAAGGTCTATGCTGGGAAAAGAGAGAAGCTAAAATCAGAGGGAGCTGGGAAAGTCTTGATAAGTTTGAAAGAAAAGCTGCACTGGTTACAACTGAATAAGCTGGGAAGACTTGTGGAGTTGGTCAGAGGATGGGATCGTGGGCTTTATTATATCAGAGTTTGTACAGTTCTGGATGATGACAAAGGCCAGAATATGGCTGTGGTCATGGCTGAAGATGAACACAGAGAGAATGGTCACTGGAGATGAAAGGTGTGGTGATACCAGTGGAGGGTCCCAGCTGAAATGTCACTTCCGTAAATCCATCACCCTCCCTCAACTCAGAAGTAATATAAGCTGCTGCTTTTCTCTTTTCCAAGAGCATTTCCATTATTGCCCTTATTCCACTGTGTTCTTCTGAGCTTTGGCTCTGTTTATCCTCTATTTGACTGTGAGCTCTTCAAGGAGAGGCATCAGATTGTATTCTTCCCATCCAGCCACAGTGCCCACAAGGCTAGTTAGCACATGATGTGGAATGAATGAATATCTAGTCAAAACTTGTTTCAATGTGACTTCAAAGCATGGTCCTTTATCTCTAATTCCTGACATATTTCACTGTGGCTGTTTATCCATAAACAAAGAAGTATGCATTTTTAACCAATTTTTATTAAAGTATCATTAATATACAATCTTATATTGGTTTCAAGTATACAACACAGTGGTTCAACAGTTACCCATATTATTAAATCCTCACCCCCTCTAGTGCAGTTACTATCAACATAGTAAGATGTTACAGAATAGCTGACTATATCCGCCATGCTATACTACTGTTCCCAAGACCAACTTATATTGTGATTGAAATTATTGTGGCCCTTTATCCCCTTCACCCTACCAACCCACCCAAACCCTCTGCCTTGGTAACCACTAATCAAGAAGAAGTATGCATTTTATTTCTTGTCTATGCATAGCTCTTTTTCAATGATAAAATATTTCTTCTAAATAAATTATTTTATAAAGCTTTAGGTATGGAACCTGATTATTATTTTTCCTCTCAAATCACATTCGTTTATGACGTTTCCTCACATCAGAACCATGACAAGGGTTAGGCTACTGTGGAAATTAAATCTTCAGATAGATCCTTCCTTCATATAGAATCATTATTTCATCCATGAATGATTTATTAGTTGCCGACCATATGTCAGGCAGTCCTGTAACAAGGCTCTGGGGATAGAATGATGAACAAGACAATTAGTTTCCTCAGTAAGACCTGTAGACAGGTGAGGACGCGGGATGATCACCCAGCAATGACTGTATCAGTCAAGATATGTTGCCTTAACTAAAAATCCCCCGAATTTTAGTGGCAAAAAAGGCAACAGAGGTATATATCTCACACAGCAATGTCTGCTGTGTATCTCAGCAGCTCTCCGTGGCAGCCATCCTCCATATGATGGTTCACCATTGCACCTCTGTTGTCAAGACACACTTTCCGAATCGTCATGGCAGGGGAAAAGAGAGAGGGACCTGAACACAGTAACACTATGTTCGTTCTGTTCACAAATCAGCCAAGTCAATGTCTATGGCCACACCTACCTTCAAGGAGGGGAGCAGGTGCAGTCCTCCTCTCAGATGCCCAGAAGGAAAGAAACAGATACTCTTAAACAGTGGGAGCATTTACCACAGCAGCCAGGCAGGAGTACTGGGGCGGGGGGGGTGCTTCACGGGGCACTTAGGAGGCAGCCTTTCTCGTCAATGAGTCCAGGACTTGCTGGGGGACAGGATATTTAAGCCAAGACCCAAAAGATGAATAGATCTTAATAAGTTAAGCTGATGATGAAGGATAAGAATCTGAGGCAGAAGAAACCATTTATATAAAGAATGTCTGGGCAGTTTATGCCCTTACCTAGTCCCATTAGTGCTACAGAAGCTGCAGCCGACAGCGTGGATATAAATGGTGAGGTAAGAAGTCTCAGGGCTGAAAGAATCAGTAATTAGCTCACACACTCATATATTAAAAATGGAGAAATGGTGTTGATGGTAGTCCCTACCCCACTACCCTGTACGGACACCCATTCCAGAGGTTCAGGACCAGCCTCCTTGGGGTCCACTGACAGGGACAAAGCCACTTCCCTAGCGACTGGATACAAGAGAAGTAACGAGTTGATTATGTACCACAGCCTATTTACCCCAATATCCCTGCCCTCGGTGCACCCTCTCTGCTATACTACTATGCTCATTTGATTACTGTTGAGGTTCAAGCAGCTTGAAGCTCCTAGTTGCTTAGCACCAACAAGGCCTCAGTTAAGCCAGCTAGTCCTCTGTGGCCCACATCAAATTAGGCACTCTTCTTGAGCTACATACGTTCAAACCTCCCCAGTTGGTGAGAAGTATCATTCCCATTTTACAGATGCGAAAATCGTGAGTAATGGTATAATATCCCCAAGCATACACAGCTAAGAGTGATAGGAACAGAGAATGAAAGGTAGGATTGTCTTAATTTAAATGCTGCTTAAATTGTGTTTAATCAAATTACTACCAACAAAGGTAGAACTGCCAAGTTCATTTAGAGTGAGATGATACTGTATTTGACTGAAATTTTCTTCATCTCGGTACATGTGTATTAAGCAAGTACAAACTGTGAGCCAGTCATAAAGCCCAGCCAGCACTGTCTGTAGTGATGGTGACCCTCTGGCACAGCCATCAAGACACCTGGCTGAAGTCCTCCAGTTCAATTTTAAAAGGTCCTTCTCATACTTTTATGATCCCTCCAAATTTTCTTACTTGGCTGGAAACATCTCTCCTCTCAGAATCACATATCTCTTTCACTCATCTGAGCACACTTGTTAGTGCAGATTAGAGCTTGTTAAAAGATTGATTCTTAAAGCATCCTCAAGCTTTCTTTTCCAACAAAGGAAACATCAATTAAAGGCTCACACATAAACTTTGCCCCTTTCTTGAATACTTGCTGCCCCTTATAAATCTTAGATTTCTTCCCCTTGAGTATTCGTTCAAAGGAGAGATTTTATTGCCTCCAGGGGTTGTTAAACTGATTGCAATACTGCCTATTTAGAGCTGTTCAGTGGGAATTATGCTGGTTCAATGCTGTCAGACCTAGAATATAGCTGTCAAATAGCATTACAAGTAAAACACTCTTGATGAGAAATAATGACCAAATGTCAATCTGTCTTTCACCACCCTTACTACAGACTTCTCCTGCCACACACACAAAAACACAATGTTTTACACATTATAGTAATAACACATTTCTGATATTTCAGTTAAATTTCTAGCAGTGTTTTCAAGGACAGAAAAAAATAGTTCCCAATGCAATCCAGGCTCAAAAATTGGTAAAAGCTTTTTTTTTCCTTTTAATGAAGTATTTGGCAATTAAAAAGTAATAAGCTTTATTAATGTAAAAAATTGTAGGGTTGTCTTAAAACTGTTTTTATATATCAACTATACTTCAATTAAAAAATTTTTAAGTTTTAGCATTCATTCATTCCACTAACATATGTTGAGCCTTTATGAGTTTGGCAATATGCTGAATATTCAAGCACAAACATAAGGTGCCCTGTGAGCACTTTAAGGGGTCTAGATTTAGTCCTGCAGGCACCTGGGAGTAAGTGAAAGATTTTAAGCATGATCAGATTTGATCTTTAGAAAGATTAATTTTGCTACAGTGTCATTTTCTCTGTCATTCTTGTATTTTTCAGTCCTTCATAGCACCTGTTACAATTCATAATCATATATAGGGTTACATCCATCTTCCCACTAAATTATAAATCCATGAAATCTGGGATCATGCCTGCCTTGCTCATTATTGTATAGAGTCTAATACAGTTCCTGGTATAGAAGCCATTTGGTAGTTAGTTGCAAGATGAAATGAGTGAACAAATAAATTTATTGCAGGGAGTTGAGACTGTATTTTAAAAGATCAATAAGATTCATGTAGCTCATAGACAGTCCATGGGAACCTAAAATAAGGCAGTGATATTGTGGCAAAATAGGACTTGATTACATATTTAATGTCGATGGCATTGGAAAGTGCCTAGGATAACTCAGAAATTTCTAATTTGACCCAGTAAATGTTGATACTCTCAAATAGAAAAAGAAACATTTAAGTGTAAATGACCACTCCTCAGCTAGGCCCTGATGAAATATTACTTATAAATTTTAGACATTATAAAAGATGCAGAAGATACAAATAAAATATGGTATATAACCATAGGAAAGGGTCTGTAAGATCATTCTAAGAGAATTTTAAAAGTATAAATAACTTAATGATTTAATCATTGACTTAATCCATTTAAACAATGATCCAATTCTTCCATCAAAGGAAATTATTTTTAACCTGAAAGGATAGACTATCAGTTCACTAATAAATTACATCAAATTGATTCCTAATCCTGAAAAGGGTTGTTATGTCAGCACAACTGAAGAGTACCATAATGTCCTAGACCTCAGAAAGATACTTGATTTGTTTTCCCAAACATTGTTCACTTCCCCTGTATGCGCTCTTTACTATACATGTCGGTCTACTGCTCAAAACCTTTCATGGATCTCCCATTGAATTTAATATTACATTCCAACTCGTTAGCTTTGCAATTCTAGCATCTGTAATTTGAATCCTGTCTTTCTAACTTAGCTCATATATATGACCAATGTCACCCTAAAAACCAGTTCTGAGTTTTTCCCCACCATAAGAAAGTTAGTCTTATTACACAGTGATCATGTTTTTGTCTTTGACCAAGAAGACGCTGGTTGCTATTTCACCAGACCTGTTTCTGAAGGGCCTTTGCTAGTTCTAAAAATCAAACTTATCCCCAACGGAAAGATTTTTCATTCCTGAAAACATTACTGTCATAGTTAATATTATGAGCCAACTTGACTAATATAATTACAAACAACAACAAAAAGTGCAACGGAATCTAGAAGAAATTCTAAAAAAGGAATTCTACAAACAGCATTAGGATGACATCACTAGGAGGGTGTCTGCATTTCCAAGTTGAATTTTGTGAAAAGACTCATACTCATATGTACTGAAAATTATTTTACAGCTGGTAAAAAATTAGTTTCTTTTTCTGAGAGTCTCCAATTGGATTCTTAAAGTCTTCATTTTATTTTTTACAAGAGCTTTGTTAAATATAGACAGTTGGGTTCAGTTTGACACATTCTTTTTTTTCCCCATTTCAATTAATTTTTCCGTTATTTAAGGTGCTTTTCAAGTTAAAACACAAATAACAAAATCAATATATCAAACAAAAAATTTTAACATGTCCAGTCTTTTCTATAAACAAATAAATTAGAATGGAACACAAAATTTTATTATGACTCTCACAGAATTTTTCATCAGGACATTAATAAATATTTTAACTCTTTGATGTCATTGCTAAATTTATTTTCCAAAATTACAAGTCTAAAGTAATTAAGTATTCCTAAGTTTTCTTGTGTTTTATTATTTTTAATCCAAAGACAAGAGCATTTCCAAATAAGAAAAATACTTTTAACTGCAAAATAAGGCATAAAATATAGGAGATTTTGCTATATGTAATGGCAATGCTCTTCCCCTGAAGAAAAATATGTCAGGATTCAGTCACATTTCGTAGGCTCCCTTGAACATTCGACATAACATTCTACATAAATGCAAAACATTCTGCATTAAAAAATAATAGAAAGAATATAGAACTGAAATAACAAGGGCATCAGACCTAAAAATCCTGATGATTTTAAATGATAAAGGCTTTTAAACAGGATGTAGAAAAAAAATGTAATCATTGATTAAAGCAAATTATTTTATCCTTCACAGGAAATGAAATGCATAGTTAAAAAAAAAAAGTTCCAGATCAGTCTCTTTTTAACTGCCCTCCTGACTTCCACTCACAGTTGCTCTGAGATGTAGGTCTCTTCTCACTTTGAGCGTGTTGGTTCCATTCCGACAAAATGGTTTTTGAGTGCTAGATCCCCAAGACCTGCTCGGTAGTCTTTTCCTAACGTCTAGTCAGAAACCTTCCCATTCTCCACACTTAAACTCTTCAGCACAAAGCCTGTGAAGGATCCTCACCCCAACATTTGTGGAATACTGGACGGGGTGGGGGGAAGTGGGGAGGGGGAAAGGGAGAAGGAGTGAGGAGGGAAACCATCAAATACTGAAAGTCTTTGTTTCCTTTCTTCCCTAATTTATATACATCTGAACCCATCCTCCCCATCAACCCTGCAGCTAATCTCTCCACGCTCTCCCTGCCATTCCATCCTGCTTCACACGGGACCTCTTCCCTCTCTCTCCTCTCCTCACTCAACCTTGCCCTTCCTACCAGATCCTCTGTCTTCACTTAGATAAACACTCATGCTTTTCTTCTTGGTTTTCTTCTTGATCCTGTTACTCCTTTATCTATCATTTCTTTCCCTTGACTGTCGAAGAAACAGTCTATCTAGCTATTTCACATCCTCAGTTGGACTGACTTCTCAGTTCATTCCAACCCAGCTTCTGCCTCTGCCTTCATCCTGCACAGAGGGATTCTTGAAGGTCACTACCGTAAGGGCAGCCGAATCTGATGGCTCCTTTGCACTCTTATCTCACTTGACCTTTCTTTAGCATCTGACCCATAAATCATTCTTTATCAGAATTTCTCGATCTTATTTCTGTGCCATAGACCCCTTTGACAGTCAGACAAAGCCTATGGACTACACAGAATGTTGTCTTTAAATACATAAAATAAAATACTTGGTATTTCAAAGGAAACCAACTTATTGAAAGATGGTTATAAAATTTTTTTCACTTTTGACATAGCAATATGTGTGCTTACTTATTAAAACATTGAGAATGTAAGTTAGTAGTTCTAGTAACACAAAAATATCTGTAATTCCTTTTAGTGAAATTCACAAGTGCTATAAATACCACATGGTTTGCTATCAATATTCATAATAAACTCAATTTGACTTTTAGTTTTACATTTCACATTTAGGTTTTTGACTGTAGTTTTGTACCTGATGTGACATAGAGATCCAACTCCATTGAAGATACAGTTGGTGTTTCAGTGCTGCAAACACTGCACTAAACAGTCTACCATTTCCAATCCAACTTACAATGCCACTAGATATCCATGAATACATACATGCATTCATGCCACTGGATATCCAGGACTATATGTGCACTGGCTTTTTTGCTTTCTGTTGCTCCTTTGTCCCATTTGTCTGTTCTTATGACAGTAGTCAGTAATTTTTTTTTTTTTAAATAATTATTTTTTATTGAAGGGTAGTTGACACACAGTATTACATTACATGAGTTTCAAGTGTACAACACAGTGGTAGAACATTTATATACATAATTCTAGGTTCCAGCTATCACCCTACCAGGCTGTTACAATATCTTGACTATATTCCTTATGCTATACATTACATCCCGGTTACTAATTTATTTTACCATTGGAAGTCTGTCCTTCTTTTTTTTTTTTTTTTTTTTTTTTTTTTTTTGTGAGGGCATCTCTCATATTTATTGATCAAATGGTTGTTAACGACAATAAAATTCTGTATAGGGGAGTCAATGCTCAATGCACAATCATTATTCCACCCCAAGCCTAATTTTTGTCAGTCTCCAATCTTCTGAGGCATAACAAACAAGTTTTTACATGTAGAACAAATTCTTACATAATGAATAAGTTACATAGTGAACAGTACAAGGGCAGTCATCACAGAAACTTTCGGTTTTGCTCATGCATTATGAACTATAAACAGTCAGTTCAAATATGAATACTCATTTGGTTTTTATACTTGATTTATATGTGGATACCACATTTCTCTCTTTATTATTATTATTTTTAATAAAATGCTGAAGTGGTAGGTAGATACAAGATAAAGGTAGAAAACATATTTTAGTGTTGTAAGAGAGCACATGTAGATGATCAGGTGTGTGCCTGTAGACTATGTGTTAATCCAAGCTAGACCAGGGCAATAAAACATCCACGTATGCAGAAGATTTCTCTCAGAACAGGGGGGGTGAGGTTCTAAGCCTCACCTCTGTTGATCCCCAATTTCTCACCTGATGGCCCCCCTGCGACTGTGCCTGTCTTAGGTTGTTCCTCCCTTGAGGAATCTTACCCGTCTCTGGCTAACCAGTCATCTTCCGGGGCCATACAGGGAAATGTGAAGTTGGTAAGTGAGAGGGAAGCCTTATTGTTTGAAAAGGTTAGCTTTTTACTTCTTTGCATATTTATGCCCTGTGGCTTCTATGCCCAGCATTTGTCTTGAGGTATCTTTACCACTTGGAGGAGTTATGATACTCGGTAAATTTGATATGAGGCACGAATTCTATTTAAGGGTTGTAATTAGGAAGGAAGAAGAAAAGCTATAGAAGTAGCAGGCGGAAGAAAACATGGGAAGATTGATTATTTCTTTGACAAATCTTCTTGTAGAGTAACTTCAGCATATATAGGTTTTAAGCTACTACTTAAATTGCACACATACATTAACATAATAGGAGTATAGTTACATAACCAAAGCATATCTGTAATTACCAGCCATCTCCAGTGAAACCAAGAAAACCATTAAGGCACCTTAGGCATTTGTGAAAACTTATCTATGATATGGTGGATATTGTCCAACTGAACTTGAACAGTCTGAGAGAAATCAGACAAATTAAAACAACCCATTCCTGGGGACTGTTCACATGCCATATGTTCTTTTAACAGTAAATAGTCTGTAGTTGTAAGAGTTTGGAGCGCTACAATTTGCACTTCTCCAAATTCTTGGTTGAGTTCCAACAGTATAGATCCAGTCAAATTTGTTGTTTTACTGTATGCACAGGCCAGCTTAGATATCTCCTTCCTCATTCCCATGGCAAGTCCAGGAACTGGTGGGATGAGTGCATCTACAGCTGTAGCAGTGCGTGGATCTTTGTTGGGGTTTTTTGCTGATCATCTTCTGGCATGAGTCTTCCAGAGAGTGCAGATGTTGGAAGTTCTTTTTCATATCGTATCTTAGTTCATTTTCGGAGTAGCCCAATTAGGCTTTGATCGTCTGTATAAACACAAACAGACCCTTTGCCTACACTTTTATATGCCCTTTATACCCTTGTGTAGAACTCGTTGGAGGTTACCACACAGGAACTGCCCTTTTTTTTTTTTTTGCTTTGTTTTTGGTATCACTAATCTACACTTACATGACGAATATTATGTTTACTAGGCTCTCCCCTATACCAGGTCTCCCCTATAAACCCCTTTACAGTCACTGTCCATCAGCATAGCAAAATGTTGTAGAATCACTACTTGCCTTCTCTGTGTTGTACAGCCCTCCCTTTTCTCCTACCCCCCCATGTATGTTAATCTTAATACCCCCCTACTTCTCCCCCCCTTATCCCTCCCTACCCACCCATCCTCCCCAGTCCCTTTCCCTTTGGTACCTGTTAGTCCATTCTTGAGTTCTGTGATTCTGCTGCTGTTTTGTTCCTTCAGTTTTTCCTTTGTTCTTATATTCCACAGATAAGTGAAATCATTTGGTATTTCTCTTTCTCCGCTTGGCTTGTTTCACTGAGCATAATACCCTCCAGCTCCATCCATGTTGCTGCAAATGATTGGATTTGCCCTTTTCTTATGGCTGAGTAGTATTCCATTGTGTATATGTACCACATCTTCTTTATCCATTCATCTATCGATGGACATTTAGGTTGCTTCCAATTCTTGGCTATTGTAAATAGTGCTGCAATAAACATAGGGGTGCATCTGTCTTTCTCAAACTTGATTGCTGCGTTCTTAGGGTAAATTCCTAGGAGTGCAATTCCTGGGTCAAATTGTAAGTCTGTTTTGAGCATTTTGATATACCTCCATACTGCTTTCCACAATGGTTGAACTTGTTTACATTCCCACCAGCAGTGTAGGAGGGTTCCCCTTTCTCCACAGCCTCGCCAACATTTGTTGTTGTTTGTCTTTTGGATGGCAGCCATCCTTACTGGTGTGAGGTGATACCTCATTGTAGTTTTAATTTGCATTTCTCTGATAATTAGCGATGTGGAGCATCTTTTCATGTGTCTGTTGGCCATCTGTATTTCTTTTTTGGAGAACTGTCTGTTCAGTTCCTCTGCCCAATTTTTAATTGGGTTATTTGTTTTTTGTTTGTTGAGGCGTGTGAGCTCCTTATATATTCTGGACGTCAAGCCTTTATCGGATGTGTCATTTTCAAATATATTCTCCCATACTGTAGGGATCCTTCTTGTTCTATTGATGGTGTCTTTTGCTGTACAGAAGCTTTTCAGCTTAATATAGTCCCACTTACTCATTTTTGCTGTTGTTTTCCTTGCCCGGGGAGATATGTTCAAGAAGAGGTCACTCATGTTTATGTCTAAGAGGTTTTCGCCTATGTTTTCTTCCAAGAGTTTAATGGTTTCATGGCTTACATTCAGGTCTTTGATCCATTTTGAGTTTACTTTTGTATATGGGGTTAGACAATGGTCCAGTTTCATTCTCCTACATGTAGCTGTCCAGTTTTGCCAGCACCACCTGTTGAAGAGACTGTCATTTCGCCATTGTATGTCCATGGCTCCTTTATCAAATATTAATTGACCATATATGTCTGGGTTAATGTCTGGATTCTCTAGTCTGTTCCATTGGTCTGTGGCTCTGCTCTTGTGCCAGTACCAAATTGTCTTGATTACTATGGCTTTATAGTAGAGCTTGAAGTTGGGGAGTGAGATCCCCCCTACTTTATTCTTCTTTCTCAGGATTGCTTTGGCTATTCGGGGTCTTTGGTGTTTCTATATGAATTTTTGAATTATTTGTTCCAGTTCATTGAAGAATGTTGCTGGTAGTTTCATAGGGATTGCATCAAATCTGTATATTGCTTTGGGCAGGATGGCCATTTTGACGATATTAATTCTTCCTAGCCACGAGCATGGGATGAGTTTCCATCTGTTAGTGTCCCCTTTAATTTCTCTTAAGAGTGACTTGTAGTTTTCAGAGTATAAGTCTTTCACTTCTTTGGTTAGGTTTATTCCTAGGTATTTTATTTTTTTTGTTGCAATTGTGAATGGAGTTGTTTTCCTGATTTCTCTTTCTGTTGGTTCATTGTTAGTATATAGGAAAGCCACAGATTTCTGTGTGTTGATTTTGTATCCTGCAACTTTGCTGTATTCCGATATCAGTTCTAGTAGTTTTGGGGTGGAGTCTTTAGGGTTTTTTATGTACAGTATCATGTCATCTGCAAATAGTGACAGTTTAACTTCTTCTTTACCAATCTGGATTCCTTGTATTTCTTTGTTTTGTCTGATTGCCGTGGCTAGGACCTCCAGTACTATGTTAAATAACAGTGGAGAGAGTGGGCATCCCTGTCTAGTTCCCGATCTCAGAGGAAATGCTTTCAGCTTCTCGCTGTTCAATATAATGTTGGCTGTGGGTTTATCATAGATGGCCTTTATTATGTTGAGGTACTTGCCCTCTATTCCCATTTTGCTGAGAGTTTTTAACATGAATGGATGTTGAACTTTGTCAAATGCTTTTTCAGCATCTATGGAGATGATCATGTGGTTTTTGTCTTTCTTTTTGTTGATGTGGTGGATGATGTTGATGGACTTTCTAATGTTGTACCATCCTTGCATCCCTGGAATGAATCCCACTTGGTCATGGTGTATGATCCTTTCGATGTATTTTTGAATTCGGTTTGCTAATATTTTGTTGAGTATTTTTGCATCTACGTTCATCAGGGATATTGGTCTGTAGTTTTCTTTTTTGGTGGGGTCTTTGCCTGGTTTTGGTATTAGGGTGATGTTAGCTTCATAGAATGAGTTTGGGAGTATCCCCTCCTCCTCTATTTTTTGGAAAACTTTAAAGAGAATGGGTATTATGTCTTCCCTGTATGTCTGATAAAATTCCGAGGTAAATCCATCTGGCCCGGGGGTTTTGTTCTTTGGTAGTTTTTTGATTACCGCTTCAATTTCGTTGCTGGTAATTGGTCTGTTTAGATTTTCTGTTTCTTCCTGGGTCAATCTTGGAAGGTTATATTTTTCTAGGAAGCTGTCCATTTCTCCTAGGTTTCCCAGCTTGTTAGCATATAGGTTTTCATAGTATTCTCCAATAATTCTTTGCATTTCCGTGGGGTCCGTCGTGATTTTTCCTTTCTCGTTTCTGATACTGTTGATTTGTGTTGACTCTCTTTTCTTCTTAATAAGTCTGGCTAGAGGCTTATCTATTTTGTTTATTTTCTCGAAGAACCAGCTCTTGGTTTCATTGATTTTTGCTATTGTTTTATTCTTCTCAATTTTATTTATTTCTTCTCTGATCTTTATTATGTCCCTCCTTCTGCTGACCTTAGGCCTCATCTGTTCTTCTTTTTCCAATTTCGATAATTGTGACATTAGACCATTCATTTGGGATTGCTCTTCCTTTTTTAAATATGCTTGGATTGCTATATACTTTCCTCTTAAGACTGCTTTTGCTGTGTCCCACAGAAGTTGGGGCTTAGTGTTGTTGTTGTCATTTGTTTCCATATATTGCTGGATCTCCATTTTGATTTGGTCATTGATCCATTGATTATTTAGGAGCGTGTTGTTAAGCCTCCATGTGTTTGTGAGCCTCTTTGCTTTCTTTGTACAGTTTATTTCTAGTTTTATGCCTTTGTGGTCTGAAAAGTTGGTTGGTATAATTTCAATCTTTTGGAATTTTCTGAGGCTCTTTTTGTGGCCTAGTATGTGGTCTATTCTGGAGAATGTTCCATGTGCACTTGAGAAGAATGTATATCCCGCTGCTTTTGGATGTAGAGTTCTATAGATGTCTATTAGGTCCATCTGCTCTACTGTGTTGTTCAGTGCTTCCGTGTCCTTACTTATTTTCTGCCCGGTGGATCTATCCTTTGGGGTGAGTGGTGTGTTGAAGTCTCCTAGAATGAATGTATTGCAGTCTATATCCCCCTTTAGTTCTGTTAGTAATTTTTTCACATATGCTGGTCCTCCTGTGTTGGGTGCATATATATTTAGAATGGTTATATCCTCTTGTTTGACTGAGCCCTTTATCATTATGTAGTGTCCTTCTTTATCTCTTGTTACTTTCTTTGTTTTGAAGTCTATTTTGTCTGATATTAGTACTGCAACCCCTGCTTTCTTCTCACTGTTGTTTGCTTGAAATATGTTTTTCCATCCCTTGACTTTTAGTCTGTACATGTCTTTGGGTTTGAGGTGAGTTTCTTGTAAGCAGCATATAGATGGGTCTTGCTTTTTTATCCATTCTGTTACTCTGTGTCTTTTGATTGGTGCATTCAACCCATTAACATTTAGGGTGACTATTGAAAGATATGTACTTATTGCCATTGCAGGCTTTAAATTCGTGGTTACCAAAGGTTCAAGGTTAGCCTCTTTAGTATCTTACTGCCTAACTTAGCTCGCTTATTGAGCTGTTATATACACTGTCTGGAGATTCTTTTCTTCTCTCCCTTCTTGTTCCTCCTCCTCGATTCTTCATATGTTGGGTGTTTTGTGCTGTGCTCCTTCTAGGAGTGCTCCCATCTAGAGCTGTCCCTGTAAGATGTTCTGTAGAGGTGGTTTGTGGAAAGCAAATTCCCTCAGCTTTTGTTTGTCTGGAAATTGTTTAATCCCACCGTCATATTTGAATGATAGTCGTGCTGGATACAGTATCCTTGGTTCAAGGCCCTTCTGTTTCATTGTATTAAATATATCATGCCATTCTCTTCTGGCCTGTAGGGTTTCTGTTGAGAAATCTGACGTTAGCCTGATGGGTTTCCCTTTATAGGTGACCTTTTTCTCTCTAGCTGCCTTTAAAACTCTTTCCTTGTCCTTGATCTTTGCCATTTTAATTATTATGTGTCTTGGTGTTGCCCTTCTTGGATCCTTTCTGTTGGGGGTTCTGTGTATTTCCGTGGTCTGTTTGATTACTTCCTCCCCCAGTGTGGGGAAGTTTTCAGCAATTATTTCTTCTAAGATACTTTCCATCTCTTTTCCTCTCTCTTCTTCTTCTGGGACCCCTATAATACGGATATTGTTCCTTTTAGATTGGTCACACAGTTCTCTTAATATTGTTTCATTCCTGGAGATCCTTTTGTCTCTCTCTATGTCAGCTTCTATGCGTTCCTGTTCTCTGATTTCAATTCCATCAATAGCCTCTTGCATTCTATCCATTCTGCTTATAAACCCTTCCAGAGTTTGTTTCATTTCTGCGATCTCCTTTCTGGCATCTGTGATCTCTTTCCGGACTTCATCCCATTTTTCTTGCGTATTTCTCTGCATCTCTGTCAGCATGTTTATGATTCTTATTTTGAATTCTTTGTCAGGAAGACTGGTTAGGTCTGTCTCCTTCTCTGGTGTTGTCTCTGTGATCTTTGTCTGCCTGTAGCTTTGCCTTTTCATGGTGATAGGAATAGTCTGCAGAACTGGGACGAGTGACGGCTGGAAGGACTTCCTTTCTTGTTGGTTTGTGGCCCTCCTCTCCTGGGAGAACAGCGGCCTCTAGTGGCTTGTGCTGCGCAGCTGCGCGCAGACAGGGTTTCTGCTTCCTGCCCGGCTGCTATGGAGTTAATCTCCGCTGTTGCTGTGGGCGTGGCCTGGCTCGGGCAGCTACTCCAAAGTGGTGGAGTCGCGTTGGAGCAGGAGCTGCTGGGAGGCTATTTATCTCCGTAAGGGGCCTCCCTGCTCCCTGCAGCCCAGGGGTTAGGGTGCCCAGAGATCCCGGATTCCCTACCTCTGGATTAAGTGACCCGCAATGCCCCTTTAAGACTTCCAAAAAGCACCCGCCAAAACAAAACAACGACCACAAAAAAAAAAAGAAAAAAAATTTTTTTAATTAAAAAAAAAAAAATTTTTAATTAAAAAAAAAAAGGTGGTCGTTCATTTTTCTTTATTCTCCGGTGCCAGCCTCAGGCCTCTGCTCACCGGTCTTTCTGCCCTGTTTCCCTAGTATTGGGGTCCCTGTCCCTTTAAGACTTCCAAAAAGCGCTCGCCAAAACAAAGCAGCAAAAAAGCAAAAAAAAAAAAAATGGTCGCGCGCTTTTCTTATGTCCTCTGTCGCCCAGCCTCCAGTGCCTGCTCACTGTTCTTGCTGCCCTGTTTTCCCAGTATCGAGGGCCCTGCACTCTGGCCCGGATGGCTGGGGCTGGGTGTTCGGCAGCCCTGGGCTCCGTCTCCCTCCCGCTCTGCCTGCTCTTCTCCCGCCGGGAGCTGGGGGGAGGGGCGCTCGGCTCCCGCGGGGCCGGGGCTTGTATCTTACCCCCTTCGCGAGGCGCTGGGTTCTCTCAGGTGCGGTTGTGGTCTGGATATTGTCCTGTGTCCTCTGGTCTTTATTCTAGGAAGGGTTGTCTTTGTTATATTTTCATAGATATGTTGTTTTGGGAGGAGATTTCCGCTGCTCTACTCACGCCGCCATCTTCCGCCCCTCTCTGAGTAATTTTTATTATAGAAGAGCTTTGCACATGTCCTTTCTCTTTCTTACACTTTTTCAAAAAAAGATAATTACTCATAGATTTCATATATGTTTAAAAATAAGTTTGGTGAGTTATTGAAAAACATACTATTAGAATTTTTTTTGGAATTAAACAAATTTATAGATTAATAGAGAAAGAATTTGTTAGTTTTATATTATCCCATACATGAATATGCTTCAATACTCCATATATTCTGATCTTTCTTATGTACCTTAATGGAGTTCAAAATTTTTCTCTTTATAGGACCTAAGGATGCTTTCTTTGTCAATTCTTAGTTTTTGCTGCTATTGTGAATACCTTCATTTCCATCATATTTTCTAGTTATGGTTGGTATGCAGTTTTGATTTTTTTCAAGTTAATCTTGTATCCAACAATACTGTGGAACACTCTTATCAGTTCTAATTGTTTGGCTACTAAAACTGCTAGATTTTCTTTTCTTAGATTTATTTATAATACCTTATTTTTTTGGTATCATTAATATACAATCACACAATATAGTAACCAACATTGTGGTTACTAGATTCCCCCCATTATCAAGTCCCCACCACGTACCCCATTACAATCACTGTCCATCAGCATAGTAAGATGCTATAGAGTCACTACTTGTCTTCTCTGTGCTATACTGCCTTCTCTGTGCATGTCCTCCATGTTATGTGTGCTAATCGTAAGGCCCCTTATTTCCCTTCTCCCTCCCTTCCCATCCACCCTCCCCAGTCCCTTTCCCTTTGGTAACTATTAGTCCATTCTTGGGTTCTGTGAGTCTGCTGCTGTTTTGTTCCTTCAGTTTTTGCTTTGTTCTTATGCTCCACAGATAAGTGAAATAATTTGGTACTTGTTTTTTCTCTGCATGGCTTATTTCACTGAGCATAATATCCTCTAGCTCTATCCATGTCGTTGCAAAAGGTAGGATTTGTTTTCTTCTTATGGCTGAATAATACTCCATTGTGTATATGTACCACCTCTTCTTTATCCATTCATCTACTGATGGACACTTAGGTTGCTTCCATTTCTTCACTATTGTAAACAGTGCTGTGATAAACAGGGGGGTGCGTATGTCTTTTTGAAACTGGGATACTGCATTCTTAGGGTAAATTCCCAGGAGTGGAATTCCCAGGTTAAATGGCATTTCTACTTTTAGTTTTTTGAGGAACCTCCATATTGTTTCCACAATGGTTGAACTAGTTCAACCACACCAGCAGGGTAGGAGGCTTCCCCTTTCTCTGCATCCTTGCCAGCAATCTCAATGTTGGCCATCCTAACTGGTGTAAGGTGATATCTCATTGTGGTTTTTATTTGCATTTCCCTGATAATTAGTGATGTGGAGCATCTTTTCCAGTGCCTGTTGGCCATCTGAATTTCTTCTTTGGAGAATTGTCTGTTCATATCCTCTGCCTGTTTTTAATAGGTTTATTTGCTTTTTGGGTGTTGAGGCGTGTGAGTTCTTTATATATTTTGGATGTTAACCTCTTGTCGGATATGTCATTTACAAATAAAGTCTCCCATACTGTTGAAGGCCTTTTTGTTCTGCCGACAGTGTCCTTTGCTATACAGAAGCTTTTTAGTTTGATGTAGTCCCATATGTTCATTTTTAATTTTGTTTCCCTTGCCCAAGGAGATTCATTCAGGAAAAAGTTGCTCATGTTTATATTTAAGAGATTTTTGCCTATGTTTTCTTCTAAGAGTTTATGGTTTCATGACTTACATTCAGCTCTTTGATCCAATTTAAGTTTACTTTTTTTTGTATATGGGGTTAAACAATAGTCCAGTTTCATTCTCTTGCCTATAGCTATCCAGTTTTGCCAACACCAGTTGTTGAAGAGGCTGTCATTTCCCCATTGCATATCCATGGCTCCTTTATCATATATTAATTGACCGTATATGCTTGGATTAATATCTGGGCTCTCTAGTCTGTTCCATTGGTCTATGGGTCTGTTCTTGTGCCAGTACCAAATTGTCTTGATTACTGTGGCTTTGTAGTAGAGCTTGAAGGAAGGTAGTGTAATCCCCCCCCACTTTATTCTTCCTTCTCAGGATTGCTTTGGCTATTGGGGGTCTTTTGTGGTTCCATATGAATTTGGAACAATAATTTCAGATTCCTTCTTGATCTTTTGCCTTTTCAAATTTTCTATTTCTCTTTGAAGCAAGTCCCACATTTTGCATTAATCCTGAAGTTTTTTTCCTCAGTTTTCAACATTTTGGTGAATATTGTTTATAATATTCTTTAGCATAAGTTTCATAATATCTCTTATTTCTGCAACTGTTTTCCCTTTTACATTCTGTATTTTGCAAAGTTTAATTAGCCTCTTCTGTTTCCTCATCTGTAAAATTGAGAAAACAGTACCTACTTCATAGGGTTATTGTGAGGATAAAATGCATTAATAGATGTAACATGTTTAGAACAGTACAGAAGCACTAACAAGTTTTACACTATAGGAAGCACTATCTAAGCATTAGCTGTCATTGTTTTGTTTAGTTCATGGATTTTTCAAAGAACATATTTTTGGATTTGTTTATCTTCTCTGATTTGGTGGGATTCTACAGTTTATTAATTTTGTATCTCAGTTTCCATCTTTCTTTTTTTTTTTTTTTTTAGGCAAACATATAAATGCATTTTTTTATTTTTAAAAGATGATATATATAAGATTATAATCTTTTTTCTTTTTGAGAGGGCATCTCTCATATTTACTGATCAAATGGTTGTTAACAACAATAAAATTCTGTATAGGGGACTCAATGCACAATCATTAATCCACCCCAAGCCTAATTCTCATCAATCTCCGATCTTCTGAAACATAACAAACAAGTTCTTACATGGTGAACAAATTCTTACATAGTGAATAAGTTCTTAAATGGTGAACAGTACAAGGGCAGTCATCACAGAAACTTTCGGTTTTGATCATGCATTATGAACTATAAACAATCAGGTCAAATATGAATATTCGTTTGATTTTATACTTGATTTATATGTGAATCCCACATTTCTCCCTTATTATTATTATTATTATTATTATTATTATTATTATTATTATTTTAATAAAATGCTGAAGTGGTAGGTAGATGCAAGATAAAGGTAGAAAACATAGTTTAGTGCTGTAAGAAAGCAAATGTAGATGATCAGGTGTGTGCCTATAGGCTACGTATTAATCTAAGCTAGACAAGGGCAACAAAACATCCACGGATGCAGAAGATTTCTCTCAAAACAGGGGGTGGTGAGGTTCTAAGCCTCACCTCTGTTGATCCCCAATTTCTCACCTGATGGCTCACCTGCGACTGTGCCTGTCTTAGGTTGTTCCTCCCTTGAGGAATCTTACTGGTCTCTGGCTAACCAGTCATCTTCCGGGGCCATACAACTTCCCTCCACTTTTATAAAAAAGATACTTTCTTATGTTATTTTCTTAGAGTTACATAATTTTGTGTTTCACATTTCCATCTTTAATCTACCTTGGATCAATTTTACATACCCTTGAGGCAGAGAGTCCAGTTTCATTTTTTTCTGTTAAGGATAATATCAATTTTTGTAGGACCACTTATTGAAAAATGTATCTTTCCTCTATATTCTATAATGCTAGTTCTATCATAAATCAAGTTTTCATATATACTTTGTTTTTTTTTTTTTTTTTACCTAACCAAAGCATACCTGTAATTACCAGCCATCTCCAGTGAAACCAAGAAAACCAGTTAGGCACCTTAGGCATTTGTGAAAACTTATCTATGATATGGTGGATATTGTCCGACTGAACTTAAACAGTCTGAGAGAATTCAGATAAACTAGAACACCCCATTCCTGGGGACTGTTCATATCCCATATGTTCTTTTAACGATAAATAGTCTGTGGTTGTAAGATTTTGGAGTGCTACAATTTGCACTTCTCCTAATTCTTGGTTGAGTTCCGACAGTATAGATCCAGTCCAATTTTTGTTTTACTGCATGCACAGGCCAGCTTAGATATCTCCTTCATCTTTCCCATGGCAAGTCCAGGAACTGGTGGGATGAGTGCATCTACACCTGTGACAGTGTGTGGATCTTTGTTGAAGTCTTTTTTTTTTTTTTTTTTTTCTGATCATCTTCTGTCATGAGTCTTCCCGAGAGTGCTGATGTTGGAAGTTCTTTTTCATATCGTATCTTAGTTCATTTTCGGGGTAGCCAAATTAGGCTTTGATCCTCTGTATAAACACAAACAGACCCTTTGCCTACACTTTTATATGTCCTTTATATCATTGTGTAGAACTCATTAAAGGTCACCACATAGGAACTGCATTTTTTTTTTAATCATTAATCTACACTTACATGACGAATACTTTGTTTACTAGGCTTTCCCCTATACCAGGTCCCCCCTATATACTCCTTTACAGTCACTGTCCATCAGCGTAGCAACCTGTTGTAGAATCACTACTTGTCTTCTCTGTGTTGTACAGCCCTCCCCTTTCTCCCACCCCGCTATGGATGCTAATCTTAATACCCCTCTTTTTCTGCCCCCCCTTATCCCTCCCTACCCACCCATCCTCCCCAGTCCCTTTCCCTTTGGTACCTGTTAGTCCATTCTTGAGTTCTGTGATTCTGCTGCTGTTTTGTTCCTTCAGTTTTTCCTTTGTTCTTATATTCCACAGATAAGTGAAATCATTTGGTATTTCTCTTTCTCCGCTTGGCTTGTTTCACTGAGCATAATACCCTCCAGCTCCATCCATGTTGCTGCAAATGCTTGGATTTGCCCTTTTCTTATGACTGAGTAGTATTCCATTGTGTATATGTACCACATCTTCTTTATCCATTCATCTATCGATGGACATTTAGGTTGCTTCCAATTCTTGGCTATTGTAAATAGTGCTGCGATAAACATAGGGGTGCACTGATCTTTCTCATACTTGATTGCTGCATTCTTAGGGTAAATTCCTAGGAGTGCAATTCCTGGGTCAAATGGTATGTCTGTTTTGAGCATTTTGATGTACCTCCATACTGCTTTCCACAATGGTTGAACAAGTTTACATTCCCACCAGCAGTGTAGAAGGGTTCCCCTTTCTCCACAGCCTCGCCAACATTTGTTGTTGTTTGTCTTTTGGATGGCAGCCATCCTTACTGGTGTGAGGTGATACCTCATTGTAGTTTTAATTTGCATTTCTCTGATAATTAGCGATGTGGAGCATCTTTTCATGTGTCTGTTGGCCATCTGTATTTCTTTTTTGGAGAACCGTCTGTTCAGTTCCTTTGCCCATTTTTTAATTGGGTTATTTGTTTTTTGTTTGTTGAGGCGTGTGAGCTCTTTATATATTCTGGACGTCAAGCCTTTATCGGATATGTCATTTTCAAAGATATTCTCCCATACTGTAGGGTTCCTTTTTGTTCTATTGATGGTGTCTTTTGCTGTACAGAAGCTTTTCAGCTTAATATAGTCCCACTTGTTCATTTTTACTGCTGTTTTCCTTGCCCGGGGAGATATGTTCAAGAACAGGTCACTCATGTTTATGTCTAAGAGGTTTGTGCCTATGTTTTCTTCCAAGAGTTTAATGGTTTCATGACTTACATTCAGGTCTTTGATCCATTTTGAGTTTACTTTTGCATATGGGGTTAGACGATGGTCCAGTTTCATTCTCCTACATGTAGCTGTCCAGTTTTGCCAGCACCATCTGTTGAAGAGACTGTCATTTCGCCATTGTATGTCCATGGCTCCTTTATCAAATATTAATTGACCATATATGTCTGAGTTAATGTCTGGATTGTCTAGTCTGTTCCATTGGTCTGTGGCTCTGCTCTTGTGCCAGTACCAAATTGTCTTGATTACTATGGCTTTATAATAGAGCTTGAAGTTGGGGAGTGAGATCCCCCCTACTTTATTCTTCTTTCTCAGGATTGCTTTGGCTATTCGGGGTCTTTGATGTTTCCATATGAATTTTTGAATTATTTGTTCCAGTTCATTGAAGAATGTTGCTGGTAGTTTCATAGGGATTGCATCAAATCTGTATATTGCTTTGGACAGGATGGCCATTTTGACAATATTAATTCTTCCTAGCCATGAGCATGGGATGCGTTTCCATCTGTTAGTGTCCCCTTTAATTTCTTTTAAGAGTGACTTGTAGTTTTCAGAATATAAGTCTTTCACTTCTTTGGTTAGGTTTATTCCTAGGTATTTTATTTTTTTTGATGCAATTGTGAATGGAGTTGTTTTCCTGATTTCTCTTTCTGTTGGTTCATTGTTGGTATATAGGAAAGCCCAGATTTCTGTGTGTTGATGTTGTATCCTGCAACTTTGCTGTATTCCGATATCAGTTCTAGTAATTCTGGGGTGGAGTCTTTAGGGTTTTTTATGTACAATATCATGTCATCTGCAAATAGTGACAGTTTGACTTCTTCTTTGCCAATCTGGATTCCTTGTATTTTTTTGTTTTGTCTGATTGCCGTGGCTAGGACCTCTAGTACAATGTTAAATAACAGTGGGGAGAGTGGGCATCCCTGTCTAGTTCCTGATCTCAGCGGAAATGCTTTCAGCTTCTCGTTATTCAATATAATGTTGGCTGTGGGTTTATCATATATGGCCTTTATTATGTTGAGGTACTTGCCCTCTATTCCCATTTTGCTGAGAGTTTTTATCATGAATGGATGTTGAACTTTGTCAAATGCTTTTTCAGCATCTATGGAGATGATCATGTGGTTTTTGTCTTTCTTTTTGTTGATGTGGTGGATGATATTGATGGACTTTCGAATGTTGTGCCATCCTTGCATCCCTGGGATGAATCCCACTTGGTCATGGTGTACGATGGTTTTGATGTATTTTTGAATTCGGTTCGCTAAAATTTTGTTGAGTATTTTTGCGTCTACGTTCATCAGGGATATTGGTCTGTAGTTTTCTTTTTTGGTGGTGTCATTGCCTGGTTTTGGTATTAGGGTGATGTTAGCTTCATAGAATGAGTTTGGGAGTATCCCCTCCTCTTCTATTTCTTGGAAAACTTTAAGGAGAATGGGTATTATGTCTTCCCTGTATGTCTGATAAAATTCCGAGGTAAATCCATCTGGCCCGGGGGTTTAGTTCTTTGGTAGTTTTTTGATTACCGCTTCAATTTATTTGCTGGTAATTGGTCTGTTTAGATTTTCTGTTTCTTTTTGGGTCAGTCTTGGAAGGTTGTATTTTTCTAGGAAGTTGTCCATTTCTCCTAGGTTTCCCAGCTTGTTAGCATATAGGTTTTCATAGTAGTCTCTAATAATTCTTTGTATTTCTGCGGGGTCTGTCGTGATTTTTCCTTTCTCGTTTCTGATACTGTTGATTTGTGTTGACTCTCTCTTCTTCTTAATAAGTCTGGCTAGAGGCTTATCTATTTTGTTTATTTTCTCGAAGAACCAGCTCTTGGTTTCATTGATTTTTGCTATTGTTTTATTCTTCTCAATTTTATTTATTTCTTCTCTGATCTTTATTATGTCCCTCCTTCTGCTGACCTTAGGCCTCATCTGTTCTTCTTTTTCCAATTTCGATAGTTGTGACATTAGACCATTCATTTGGGATTGCTCTTCCTTTTTTAAATATGCTTGGAGTGCTATGTACTTTCCTCTTAAGACTGCTTTTGCTGTGTCCCACAGAAGTTGGGGCTTAGTGTTGTTGTTGTCATTTGTTTCCATATATTGCTGGATCTCCATTTTGATTTGGTCATTGATCCATTGATTATTTAGGAGCGTATTGTTTAGCCTCCATGTGTTTGTGAGCCTTTTTGCTTTCTTTGAACAGTTTATTTCTAGTTTAATGCCTTTGTGGTCTGAAAAGTTGGTTGGTAGGATTTCAATCTTTTGGAATTTACTGAGGCTCTTTTTGTGTCCTAGTATGTGGTCTATTCTGGAGAATGTTCCATGTGCACTTGAGAAGAACGTGTATCCTGTTGCTTTTGGATGTAGAGTTCTGTAGATGTCTATTAGGTCCATCTGTTCTAGTGTGTTGTTCAGTGCCTCTGTGTCCTTACTTATTTTCTGTCTGGTGGATCTGTCCTTTGGAGTGAGTGGTGTGTTGAAGTCTCCTAGAATGAATGCATTGCATTCTATTTCCTCCTTTAGTTCTGTTAATATTTGTTTCAGGTATGTTGGTGCTCCTGTATTGGGTGCATATATATTTATAATGGTTATATCCTCTTGATGGACTGAGCCCTTTATCATTATGTAATGTCCTTCTTTGTCTTTTGTTACTTTCTTTATTTTGAAGTCTGTTTTGTCTGATACCAGAATTGCAACACCTGCTTTCTTCTCTCTGTTGTTTGCTTGAAATATCTTTTTCCATCCCTTGACTTTAAGTCTGTGCGCGTCTTTGGGTTTGAGGTGAGTCTCTTGTAAGCAGCATATGGATGGATCTTGCTTTTTTATCCATTCTATTACTCTGTGTCTTTTGATTGGTGCATTCAGTCCATTTACATTTAGGGTGATTATTGAAAGGTATGAATTTATTGCCATTGCAGGCTTTAAGTTTGTGGTTACCAAAGGTTTAGGGTTAGCTTCTTTACTGTCTTACTGTCTAACTTAACTCGCTTGTTGAGCTATTATAAACACAGTCTGATGATTCTTTATTTCTCTCCCTTCTTATTCCTCCTCCTCCCTTCTTCATATGTTGGGTGTTTTGTTGTGTGCTCTTTTTAGGAGTGCTCCCCTCTAGAGCAGTCCCTGTAGGATGCCCTGTAGAGGTGGTTTGTGGGAGGCAAATTCCCTCAACTTTTGCTTGTCTGGGAATTGTTTAATCCCTCCTTCATATTTAAATGATATTCGTGCTGGATACAGTAGTCTTGGTTCGAGGCCCTTCTGTTTCATTGCATTAAGTATATCATGCCATTCTCTTCTGGCCTGTAGGGTTTCTGTTGAGAAGTCTGATGATAGCCTGATGGGTTTTCCTTTGTAGGTAACCTTTTTTTTCTCTCTGGCTGCTTGTAATACTTTGTCCTTGTCTTTGATCTTTGCCATTTTAATTATTATGTGTCTTGGTGTTGCCCTCCTTGGATCCCTTGTCATGGGAGTTCTGTGTACCTCTGTGGTCTGAGAGGCCATTTCTTCCCCTAGTTTGGGGAAATTTTCAGCAATTATTTCTTCAAAGACATTTTCTATCCCCTTTTCTCTTTCTACTTCTTCTGGAATACCTATGATTCTTATATTATTCCTTTTCGATTGATCACTCAGCTCTCTTAAAATTCTTTCATTCCTGGAGATCCTTTTATCTCTCTCTGCATCAGCTTCTCTGCGTTCCTGTTCTCTGTTTTCTAGTCCATTAATGGTCTCTTGCATCTCGTCCATTCTGTTTTGAAGTCCTTCCAGAGCTTGTTTTATTTCTGAATTCTCCTTCCTTAGTTCTTGCATATTTCTCTGCAAGTCCATCAGCATGGTTATGACTTTTGTTTTGAATTCTTTTTCAGGTAGACTGGCTAAATCTATCTCCCCAGGTTCCTTCTCAGGGGAAGATGTAGCAGATGCCGAAGCTGTCTGGGTTAGTCTTGTCTGGATCATATTTTTTTGCCTTTTCATGTTGACAGGTGCTATTGACTGTCAGCTGGGAGGGCCAAAATTTTCACTTGCTACTGGCCTTTCTTTACTGGGACAACTGCGACCCCTAGTGGCTTGTGTTGGGTAATTGCGTGTAGAGTGGGTCTTTGTGTCTTGCCTGGCCGGAAGGGAGAAATTTCCCTTTCTGTGGGCGGAGTTTGTCTCAGGCTGCTTCTCTGCTTTCGCAGCGCCCGGTGGGGTAATGGATGGGGATGCTTGACTGTTTGCCTCCGTGAGGGGTCTCAGAGCTGTTGCCCAGGGGGTTAGTGCACCCGGTTTTCCCTGTAATTTCCAGCTGCTGTACTGTGACCTGGGTTGTTACCGTCAAGCTGTTAAGTCCCTGTCCCTTTAAGACTTTCAAAAAGCCCCCGCTTTTCTTTGTCACAGGGGCATCAGCTTCAGCACCCGCTCAGAGGTCTTACTCCCTGTTCCCCCAGTATCCAGGGCCCCCTGGGCATGTACTGTGTCTGCACTCTGGCCCGGATGGCTGGGGCTGGGTGCTCAGCAGTCCTGGTCTCCGTCTCCCTCCCGCTCTGCCTATTCTTCTCCCGCCGGGAGCTGGGGGGAGGGGCGCTCGGGTCCCACCTGGCCGGGGCTTGTATCTTACCCCTTTCACCAGGCGCTGGGTTCTCGCTGGTGTAGCTGCAGTCTGGCCACTGTCCTGCGTCTTCTGGTCTCTCTTTTAGGGCTAGTTGTGTTTGTTGTATTTTCAAAAGTATATATGTTTTTGGGAGGAGATTCCCACTGTCCTACTCACGCCGCCATGTTGGCTCCGCCTCCATCTTTCTTTTTTTTAAGTGTAGTTTAATTTGACTTATCTTCCTTCCAACTTCCCAAGCTGGAATATTAGCCATCTTTCTTCCAAGTTCCCAAGTTGAAATATTAACCTATTTTATTTTCTGTTATATTACAGCTATAACTTTCTAAGTACTATTTTGGCTATGTCCAGTAAATTGTACTATGTGGTCTTTTCATTGTCTTTCACTTCTGTGTATTTCTTAATTTCCCTTATGATTACCTCTTTCTGAATTATTTTTTTATTTAAAATGATTTCTTACTATACTATGGTCAGAGAATATAGTCTAAATAGTATTGATTATTTGGGCTTTATGGGGACCTCTTTGTATTTGGCAGATAGTAAAGATTCTTAATGTTCCATCCTTGCTAGAAAATAATTTGTACTCCCTGTTGAGAGTAGGGTTATATTGTTTACATGTGTATGTACATATATTAGTTCAAGCTTATTAACTATATTATTTTTACCAGATATTTATTTGCTTTTTGTTTTCCTCAGTCTATCAGTTGTTGAAAGGAATACATCAGTATCTCCAGTAATAATGTTTAACTTATCTAATTTTTCTCCATAATCTGTCAATCATATCTTTTTACTATTAAATGTTCTTAATTTATTGTTCTATTACCAATATACAAGTCCCTCTTTGACTCTGATGACATTTTTCACCTTAAATTTTATTATTTAAGTAGTGCTTTCATTAAGGTCTTTTAAATTTTTCCCAGCCTAGTGTGTCTTTTGTCTTCTTCAGGGACCCACCTGATACACTGATATAGAAATTTCTATGTCATTCTTCTATATCTCTTAACATTTATTTTATACTTTCTATCTCTTTATCTTTCTTAATGCCTACAAAGACTTCTTTGTCCTCTTCTAATTAACTAGTTCATTCTTTAGCTATATTCACATTGCTAGTCAGTTTAGCTCTTCTTCTTGTCACTGCTACATAGCTTCAGTATATTCCATATCTATTTGAGGATATTTGTTATGGTTATTTTAAATTCTTATTCTATTGGTTTCACCAATTCTGCTTTTATCTGGTATAAGTTGTACAGATGATTTTCTTTCTGTCATACTGTTTTTGCTCCTTTGATATTCTCCTTTTGCCATTCTTGTTCCCCTAGGGAGCCAACTCACTGGTCAGCATTGTGTACATGGAAGAGAAGAGCTAAAGCTCAGGTCACAACTTATTCTCTTTTTTGTAAGTTTAGGAAAAATAGAAGTGGGACAATTACATTCCAGTAGACAGTGTCTGGAATTAAAATCTAGATTTGACTACTCCCTACTCATATTTTTTGCACCATATAACTGTGCCTCAGAAGGAACTCCCACCCTGGTCTTTCCTATTACCCAGCCCTTGTGTTATGGGTGGGTGTGGGGCAGTGTAGAGTCTTCTGGCTTTTGTTACCTGCTTCCATCCCTAGTCTTGCTTAAGTACAACTCTAATGTTACTTTCCTATTCCAACCAGTTGCTGGGCTTCTGCTGCAATTTTTTGATGATAAGGAAGGTCACAACCTACTGAGGGCAATGGGGAAGGGCACAATTGGAAAGATTTCCTCTGCCTATTGCCTGTCCTTGGCATACAGCCTTCTTCAGCTCTGGACCACAATCAGCTTTCCCTTAAATGGGCATGACCACTTTGTCCCTCCCAAGAGATTTGTCATAATTGTTATATTCTTTTCAGATCCAACAACCCTCTTCATGTTGTCACAGTTTCCATGTTGAGTTCAGGATAGGGAGTAACAGCTCATGTTACTTCATTGCTACCTTTTCTTAATTATAACTATATAAGCTCTGAAAAAAACAAGGAGGTATCAACAATAGAAAAGTAAGGATTATCTGGATAGTTTTAACCAGCACATTCTGATACATACCAAGTCTCAGAGTGCAGCTGAACCCTAGTGTGAGATAACTTTCATTCAGGGTAATTCATGCTAAATAAAATGGCCAGGATGATCACACTTTGATGTTCAAGGAAATTATTGAGTCAATTCTCAAGTATCAAAAAAAGATGTAGATAAGGAATATTAAGAAAAATCAAAGATAAAACAAATGAGCCAAGAATATATAATGGGGAAAAGATAGTGTCTCCATTAAATGTTGTTGGGAAAACTGGACAGCCACATGCAAAAGAATGAAACTGAGCAGCAAGCCTGGTTCCAGAGATCTGTCACTTGCTTCAACAGTGTTGGGACAGAACAGACCTGGGGACTCTCCTTCCAGCCTCTGAATGCCCTCCCACCTTCCAGCCACAGTGTCCAGGACCATATTATCCCCTCCACCATCCTCTACCTCTGGGACCAGTCAACACAGTTTTTTGCAGTTATCTTCTTCTTTTTTTTTTTTTTTTTGAGAGGGCTTCTCTCATATTTATTGATCAAATGGTTGTTAACAACAATAAAATTCTGTATAGGGGACTCAATGCTCAATGCACAATCATTAATCCACCCCAAGCCTAATTCTCAACAGTCTCCAATCTTCTGAAGCATAACGAACAAGTTCTTACATGGTGAACAAATTCTTACATAGTGAATAAGTTCTTACATGGTGAACAGTACAAGGGCAGTCATCACAGAAACTTTCGGTTCTGATCATGCATTATGAACTATAAACAATCAGGTCAAATATGAATATTTGTTTGATTTTTATACTTGATTTATATGTTAATCCCACATTTCTCCCTTATTATTATTATTACTATTATTTTTGCTGAAGTGGTAGATAGATGCAAGATAAAGGTAGAAAACATAGTTTAGTGCTGTAAGAGAGCACATGTAGATGATCAGGTGTGTGTCTGTAGACTAAGTGTTAATCCAAGCTAGACAAGGGCAATAAAACATCCACAGATGCAGAAGATTTCTCTCAAAACAGGGGGGGTGAGGTTCTAAGCCTCACCTCTGTTGATCCCCAATTTCTCACCTGATGGCCCCCCCTGCAACTGTGCCTGTCTTAGGTTGTTCCTCCCTTGAGGAATCTTACCCATCTCTGGCTAACCAGTCATCTTCCAGGGCCATACAGGGAAATGTAAAGTTGGTAAGTGAAAGAGAGGCAATATTGTTTGAAAAGGTTAGCTTTTAACTTCTTTGCAGATTTATGCCCTGTGGCTTTTATGCCCAGTATTTGTCTTGAGGTATCTTTATAACTTGGAATAATTATGATACTCGGTAAATTCGATTTGAGGCACGAATTCTATTTAAGGGTTGTAATTAGGAAGGAAGAAGAAAAGCTATAGGAGTAGCAGATGGAAGAAAACATGGGAAGATTGATTATTTCTTTGACATATCTTCTTGTAGAGTAACTTAAGCATGTATAGGTTTTAAACTACTAATTAAATTGCATACACACATTAACATAATAGGAATACAGTTACATAAACAAAGCAGACCTATTATTACCAGCCATCTCCAGTGAAAGCAAGAAAACCAGTTAGGCACCCTAGGCATTTGTGAAAACTTATCTATGATATGGTGGATATTGTCCAACTGAACTTGAACAGTCTGAGAGAAATCAGACAAATTAAAACAACCCATTCTTGGGGATTGTTCACATCCCATATGTTCTTTTAACAGTAGATAGTCTGTAGTCTTAAGATTTTGGAGCGCTACAACTTGCACTTCTCCTAATTCTTGGTTGAGTTCCAACACTATAGATCCAGTCAAATTTGTTGTTTTACTGTATGCACAGGCCAGCTTAGATATCTCCTTCTTCATTCCAATGACAAGTCCAGGAACCAGTGGGATGAATGCAGCTACAACTGCAGCATCGCCTGGATCTTTGTTGAGGTTTTTTGATGATCATCGTCTGGTATGACTCTTCCAGAGAGTGCTGATGTTGGAAGTTCTTCTACATATCGAATCTTAGTTCATTTTCTGAGTAGCCAAATTAGGCTTTGATCCTCTGTATAAACACAAACAGACCCTTTGCCCACACTTTGATATGCCCTTTATACCATTGTGTAGAACTCATTGGAGGTCACCACACAGGAACTGAATTTTTTTTTTTTAAGAGAAAGGAATATTATCAGAAAAATGTACCTCCATAGCCGATCATCTGACACCCTTTAAGTGATCAAAATTAAGGTTATTTAATGCAGTTAGCTTCTTATTGCTGACCAACCACAAGCTCCCAGATTTTTCAGAATTATCCCACCAAGATGCAGATTGCAGTCAACAGCGTGGTCAACCTACACTCATGGCCTCCTAAACCCTCCTCTTTCTGGGCTTCTATTTCAAGATGTCGTGGCTTTAGAGGGCATGGGCCACATATTCCATAAGTTGGCTGAAACAGAGAAGCAGAGGGTGCCCCCGTATCTCTTGAAGATGTAAAACTAGCCCGGTGGTCGCATCGTCTTCCAAAAGCCCTTCCAAGATAAACAGGATAAGACTCTAGATGACAGACAAAGCCGCGCTCTAGTGAAGGGGGCTGATGAGGATGCAAGGGGTTGAAGGGTGCCCCCAGTGGTCCTTTCAGGAGCTCAGGTCAGTCGAGCCCCATCACAGAACCAGGCAGGGGTATCTGCCTTGGGAGAGAAGGGCTCCTCCACACCCACCTTCTGACACGGGTTGCACTGGTTCCCGGCCCCTGGAAATTTTAGCGGAGGGGCCGTCCTGCCTTGGGCCACTGCAAGTGCCACGAGCGGTTCCCCAGCTGATTGAGAAATATGAGTGAACTGAAACCGATCCCCTGCACTGGACACCCTTTGCTGTTGGAGAAAGTGAACATGGGTTTTTTCTTCCCCTCCTCTCTCTCTTCTTTTCTTCTTTCTTTTATTTTCTTTCTTTTAATTCTTTCTTTCCCACTTCTTGTTGCTGTGTCACTCCACTACCAAACATGAAAACACAGTCACAGATAAAAATGGCAATCACTATAATAATGAAGAAAAAAAAACCCTAGGCGCCATGGAAGCCATCATGGTCCTGGAGAAGAGCCTGAGGGCAATGGAGCCTTTTTGGATCTGCATGCCCTGAGTTCTGTGCACACAGACCCTCATCTCTGTGACTTCCTGGACAGCCACTTCTTAGGAGGCGAAACTCATCAGGAGGATGGGTGACAACCTGACTACCCTCTGCAGTGGGCCGGCCCCCAGATTGGGCTGGGCACATGTCTTTTGGAAAGGCTCACCTTCAAGCATGACTAGAAGCCACCAGTGCTCAGCAATCTTTGAGGAATCCCTCCACATGCCCCAGGTGTCAGGGCTTCTGCTGTCACTAGGCAGCTCTTTAACCATCCTGGAGCCCTCTCCCAAGCTGTGGACGAACAATAAAGCTTATTGCAGAGAAAAACAATAATCATATAACTGAACCACTATCATACACCATACACAAAAATTGACCCATAGTAGATTAAAAGAGTTGAACGTTTATGATCTAAGACCATAAAACTCCTAGAAAAATAAACAGGTGGTAAGCTCCTTCACATCAGTCTTAGCAACAACTTTTGGGATTTGACCCCAAAAAGCAAAAGCAACAGAAGCATAATAAATAAGGCAACCTACTGAATGGGAGAAAGTATTTGCAAATCAGATAGTTGATAAGTGTTTAATGTACAAAATATATGAAGAACTCATACAACACAACAGCAAAATAAAGAAAAATACATAAAAAATGGGCAAAGGACCTGACAAGACATTTTTCCAAAGAAGACATACAGATGGCCAACAGATATGTGAAAAGATGCTCCACATAACTAATCATTAGGGAAATGCAAATTAGAACCATAAGGAGCTATCTATAATCTCCCATCTTTCAGAATGACTTTTATCAAAAAGACAGTAACAGGTGTCGGTGAGGACATGGAGTAAAGCGAAACCTTGTGCACTGCTGGTAGGAATGTAAATTTTTGTAGCTACTGTGGAAAACAGTGCAGAGGTTCCTCGAAAAACAGAAAATAGAACTATTATTTGATCCAGAAACTATGCTTGTGGGTATTAATCTGAAAGAACTGGAAACACTAACTCAAAAAGACAACTGCACCCTCATGTTCATTCCAGCATTATTTACAATAGCCAAGGCATAGAAACACCTATGCCCATTGATGGATGAATGAAAAAAGAAAATGTGAATGAGATATATAATGAAATACTACTAAGCAATAAAAAAGAATGCAATCTTGCCATTTACAACATGGATGGATCTTGAGGGCATTATGCTAAGCTAAATAGGTCAGACAGAAAAAGCTAAAAATCTTATTAACTCACTTATTTGTAGAATATGGAGGGAAAAAAAAAACAAGCTTATAGATATAGAGAATAGAATGGCAGTTACAGGAAGTTGGGGTGGGGGGTTGACAAATTGGATAAAGGTGGATAAAAGCTACCAACTTTCAGTGATAAAATAAATAAGCCCTGCAGATGTAATCGTTGTGTATTTGAAAGTTGCTAAGAGAGTAAATCTTAAAATTTCTCATCAAAGGAAAAAATTATTTAACTCTGTGTGGTGACAGATGTTAACTCGAATTATTGTGTTGATCATTTCACTATGTACACATATATTGAATCATTATGTTGTACCTCTGAAATTAATAGAGTGTTATGTATCAGTTATATCACAATTTTTTTAAAAAAGAGGAATCAAATAAATCTCCTATCCATA
Organism: Manis pentadactyla; assembly: GCF_030020395.1. NCBI lineage: Eukaryota > Metazoa > Chordata > Mammalia > Pholidota > Manidae > Manis > Manis pentadactyla. The sequence goes on along the minus strand of NC_080022.1, from coordinate 76,902,402 downwards.
GCACCTTCTGCCAAAATTTCTAGTTCCAATATCTGATTCTACCATTTGATCATAGACAAGTTACTTACCCTCTCCATGCCTCAGTTTATTCATTTGTTAAATGGGATGATAATAGTACCCACTTAGTAGAGCTGCTGTGAGAATGAAATGAGTTAATAAATATCAAGACCTATGAATCATACCTGGACTAGAGTAAGCACCTGATAAATATTGGATATTATTAATACATTTTCAAATATAGCAGCAAGGGCAGCAAAGGAACCCCAGGTTAGGAGCCAGAGGACCTGGGTTCTAAATCCAGGTCAGGAATTAACTCACTGTATGACTTTAGTCAAGACACTTCCCTTTTTTTAGCTTAATTTCCTCATGTATAAAATAAGGTAGTGGGACTACAACTTCATGAAGCCATTTCCAATTGTATGATTCCAGTTACATCATGTTCTTAATTCTGCATTAAAAGAAAGTTAAAATGGACATACATTAAGTGGGATTAAGTCTTTTGTTTCATAATCATTTACCAAGGCAGTGTGCAAAGACAAATAAAAACAGGGGAATTCACAAGACAGTAGACAGACTAAATGTTGTGAGTAGCTCTGGAGCTGGGGTTTGCCACAAATGAATAAAATTTGGGAACATTCTGTGGGCTGAAGAAGCTATATTACAGGTTTCACTTACAAATTTAATTATAATGTATACTGTAGCACTCTCAGTGAAATAAGATAAATGCCTATTAGACAATTACCCTACATTTACTCTGGCCAGAGGGATAAATAAACATGTAGGCACAATGTACAACTGTAACAGAAACAGCACACTGAAAGATGGCACAGTGAGAGGTGAGACAGAGGCCTCCTCCTAAAACCGCATATAACATGAAAATATAATTAATACAATTAATCCTGAAAGAACAACAGGAAAGAAGGTTGCGCCAGACTGCATACACCTAGAGACCAGAGCAGACCTCACAGAACAGGGTAACATACCAAAGCCGTGATTTAGTGGGACCCAAGCCCTTCCCTAACCCCAGCTCACTGGCAGGAGGAATAGAAACGGAGTGGGGAGGAAGTGGAGGCCTGGGACTGTTGAGCATCTAGCTCTGGAGATCTGTTCTGAGAGCATAAACCTACATTCCATGGTGCTTTGGTGATTAGTGGGGTTGGAAATCTAAGACAGACAGAACACCTAGAGAGACTGAGATTCCAGACACTTGTGGAAAACAGGGATCCACATCTGGCTGCTCTGGGACAAAAGAAAGGCAGGCAGTCTTAGAGACTTCCTAACAGCAAAAGGGCTGCTTACTGCTCAGGAGAAAGGACAGGTAGACAAAATTGTCTGGGTGCACTCTGCCCAGCAAGTTGGGAACTTTCAGAAGCTTTAAGCACTCCATCCCCCTAGCTGGACACACAGCTCCAAGGCCCCCCACCATGATACGCAGCCTGCTGCACCTTCTTCTGGCCAACCCACCCCTGGCTCACAAACCGACAGCCCCTGACATGGCATCAGGTCAGCCAGAGGGAAGTCCCACCTACAGCAACTACAATCGCTAAGCATAGAGGCTTATACCTCTGTGTTTGGCCCACTGGTCTGGCAGTGGAGACAGGCATAGCAGCCAGGAAGCAGGAAAGAGCTCTTTCCTTCCCCCAGATACCAACACCACACCCCTGCAACCCCTGACATTGCTCCAGGGGCGGAGCAGCTCCAGAGAGTAGAGTTTCTGTACACTAGAGGGCGCCACATACAAATATGAAAATGTCAAAGGAAACTGGTTCAAAGCAAAATCCTACATACACCAGAAAAAGAGTCAAATGAAATGGATCTCATCAATCTTCATGAAAGAAATTTCAAAATAAAAATCATAAACATGCTCATAGAGGTACAGAAAAATATTCAAGAACTCAGGAATGAATTCCGGTTGGAGATCCAATCATTAAGGAATACAATGGAGGGTTTTAAAAGCAGATTAGACATGGTGGAGGAAATGATCAATGAAATAGAAATTAGAGAAGAGGAATACAAAGAAGCTGAGGCACAGAAAGAAAAGTTTCTCAAAGAATGAAAGAATATTGAGAGAGCTGGGCAACCAAACCAAGTGGAGCAATATTCATATTATAGGGGTACCAGAAGAAGAAGAGAGAGAAAAAGGGATAGAAAGTGTCACTGAGGAGGTAGTTGCTGAAAACTTCCCCAATCTGGAGGAGATAGTCTCTCAGGCCATGGAGGTGCACAGATCTCCCAACACAAGGGACCCAAGGAAAACAACACCAAGACATATAGTAATTAAAATGGCAAAGATCAAGGATAAGGACAGACTATTAAAAGCAGCCAGAGAGTGTGCTCACTTCAGCAGCACATATACTAAAATTGGAACGATACAGAGAAGATTAGCATGGCCCCTGTGCAAGGATGACACACAAATTCATGAAGCATTCCATATTTTTTTAAAATCAAAATTAAATAAATAAATAAATAAAATAAAAGCAGCCAGAGAGAGAAATAAGATCACATACAAAGGAAAGCCCATCAGGCTATCATCAGACTTCTCAACAGAAACCTTACAAGCCAGAAGGGAGTGGCATAATGTATTTAATGCAATGAAACAGAAGGGCCTCAAACCAAGAGTACTTTACCTGGCAAGATTATCATAAATTTGAAGGAGGGATTAAACAATTTTCAGATAAGCAAAAGCTGAGAGAATTTATCTCCCACAAAGGGTCTCTACAGTGTATGTTGGAGGGACTACTATGAAGGAAGTGTTCCTAAGGCTAAACAGCTGTCACCAGGGGTAATAAAACCACAGTAAAGAAAGTAAAACAATTAATTACTAAGCAAATGCAAAATTAAATCAACTACCCCAAAGTCTGTCAAGGGATAGACGAAGAGTACAGAATATGATACCTAATATATAAAGAATGGAGGAGGAAGACAAAGGAGGAGAAAAAAGAAAAAGAACCCTTAGGTTGTGTTTGTAATAGCATACTAAGTGAGTTAAGTTATACTATTAGATAGTAAGGAACTTAACCTTGAATATTTGGTAACCACAAATCCAAAGCCTGCAATGGCAATAAGTACATACTTATTGATAATCATCCTAAATGTAAATGCTCTGAATGCATCAATCAAAAGACATAGAGTCACTGAATATATAAAAAATAAGACAACTTTATGCTGCCTATAAGAGACTCACTTTAAACACAAAGACATGCACAGACTGAAAGTGAAGTGATAGAAAAAGATATTTCATGCAACTAATAGGGAGGAAAAAGCAGGAGTTGCAGTACTTGTTTCAGGCAAAATAGACTTCCAAACAAAGAAAGTCACAGAGACAAAGAAGGACATTACATAATTATAAAGGGGTCAGTCCAACAAGAGGTTATAACCATTATAAATATCTATGCACCCAACACAGGATCACCTACATATGTGAAACAAATACTAACAAAATTAAAAGGGGAAATAGAATGAATGCATTCCTTCTAGGAGACTTCAACACTCCACTCACTGCAAAGGACAGATCAAACAGACAGAAAATAAGTAAGGAGACAAAGGCACTGAACAACACATTAGAACAGAATACACATTCTTCTCAAGTGTACATGGAACATTTTCAATAATAGATCATAAACTAGGCCACAAAAAGAGCATCAGTAAATTAAAAAAGATTGAAATTGTACCAACGAGCTTCTCAGACCAAAAGGTATGAAACTAGAAATAAACTATGCAAAAAAAATGAAAAATCCCACAAACATATGGAGGCTTCACAACATGCTCCTAAGTAGCCAGTGGATCAATAACCAAATACAAACAGGGATCAAGCAATATATGGAAACAAATGACAACAATAACTCAACAACGCAAAACCTGTGGGACGTACTGAAGGCCGTGCTAAGAGCGAAGTATATTGCAATACAGCCCTACCTCAGGAAAGAACAGTCCCATATGAACAGTCTAAACTCACAACAAACAAAACTACGAAAAGAAGAAAAAATGAGGCTCTATTTATTTAGAGCAGAAATATATAAAATTGAAAAGAATAAAACAATAGAAATAATCAATGAAAACAAGAGCTGGCTCTTTAAGAAAATAAACAAAATAGATAAACCTCTAACCAGAGTTATCAAGAAAAAAAGAGAGTCTACACATATAAACAGAATCAGAAATGAGAAAGGAAAAATCACTACAGACACCACAGAAATAGAAAGAATTATTAAATAATACTATGAAAAATTATATGCTAACAAACTGGATAACCTAGAGGAAATGGAAAATTGCTAGAAAAATACAACCCTCCAAGGCTGGCCCAGGAAGAAACAGAAAATATGAATAGACCAATTACCAGCAATGAAATTGAATTGGTAATCAAAAAACTACCTAAAAAACAAAACACCTGGACCAGATGGGTTCACCACTAAATTTTATCAAACATTTAGTAAAGACTTAATACCCATCCTCCTTAAAGTTTTCCAAAAAGTAGAAGAGGAAATACTTCCAAACTCATTCTATGAGGCCAGCATCACTCTAATACCAAAACCAGGCAATGATACCACAAAAAAAGAAAATTACTGACCAATATCCCTGATGAACATAGATGCAAAAATACTCAACAAAGTATTAACAAACAGAATTCAAAAATACATCAAAAAGATCATTGATAATGATCAAGTAGGATTTATTCCAGGGATGCAAAGATGGTACAACATTCAAAAATTCATGAACATCATCTACCACATCAACAAAAAGTAGGACAAAAACCACATAATCATCTCCATAGATCCTGAAAAAGCATTCAACAAAATTCAAATTCATTCATGATAAAAACTCTCAAGAAAATGATGTAGAGGGCAAGTACCTCAACATAATAAAGGCCATATAATATATGACAAACCCACAGCCAACATAATACTTAACAGCGAGAAGCTGAAAGCTTTTCCTTTACGATAGGGAACAAGACAAGGACGCCCACTCTCCCCACTTTCATTCAACATAGTTCTGGATGTCCTAGCCATGGCAATCAGACAACATAAAGAAATAAAAGGATTCCAGATAGGCAAGGAAGAAGTCAAACTGTCCCTGTTTGCAGATGTCATGATATTGTACATAAAAAACCCTAAAGAATCCACTCCAAAACTAATAGATCTAATATCTGAATTCAGCAATGTTGCAGGATACAAAATTAATACACAGAAATCTGTTGCATTCCTATACACTAATGATTAACTAGCAGAAAGAGAAATCAGGAAAACAATTCCATTCACAATTGCATCAAAAGAATAAAATACCTCGGAATAAACCTAACCAAGGGAGTGAAAGGCCTAATCTCTGAAAACTACAGGACACTCATGAAAGCAATGGAAACACATCCCATGCTCATGGATAGGAAGAATTAATGTCAAAATGGCCATCTACAAATTCAATGCAATCTGTATCAAAATACCAATAGCATTCTTCAACAAACTAGAGCAAATAGTTCTAAAATTCATATGGAACCACAAAAGACCCCCAATAGCCAAAGCAATCCTGAGAAGGAAGAATAAAGCTGGGGGGACTACACTCCCTTCCTTCAAGCTCTACTACAAAGCCACAGTAATCAAGACAATTTGGTACTGGCACAAGAACAGACCCATAGACCAATGGAACAGACTAGAGAGCCCACATATAAACCCAAGCATATATGGCCAATTAATATACGATAAAGAAGCTATGGTCATACAATGGGGAAATGACAGCCTCTTCAACGACTGGTGTTGGCAAAATTGGACAGCCAGATGTAAGAGAATGAAACTGGATTATTGTTTAACCTCATACACAAAAGTAAACTCAAAATGGATCAAAAACCTGAATGTCAGTCATGAAACCATAAAACTCTTAGAAGACAACATAGGCAAAAATCTCTTGAATATAAACATGAGCAACTTCTTCCTTAATGCATCTACTCGAGCAAGGGAAAGAAAAGCAAAAATGAACACATAGGACTACATCAAACTAAAAAGCTTCTGTAAGGCAAAGGACACCATCAACAGAACAAAAAGGCATCCTACAGTATGAGAGAGTATATTTGTAAATGACATATCCAACAAGGGATTAACATCCAAAATATATAAAGAACTCACACACCTCAACACCCAAAAAGCAAATAACCCTATTAAAAATGGGTGGAGGATATGAACAGACAATTCTCCAAAGAAGAAATTCAGATGGCCAACAGGCACATGAAAAGATGCTCCACATCACTAATTATCAGGGAAATGCAAATAAAAACCACAGTGAGATATCATCTCATACCAGTTAGGATGGCCAGCATTGAAAAGACTAAGAGCAACAAATGCTGGCGAGATGCGAAGAAAGGGGAACCCTCCTACACTGCTGGTGGGAATGTAAGCTAGTTCAACCATTGTGGAAAACAATATGGAGATTTCTCAAAAAACTAAAAGTAGAAATACTATTTGACCTTGGAATTCCACTCCTAGGAATTTACCCGAGGTATACAAGTTCTCAGATTCAAAACAACATATGCACCCCTATGTTTACAGCAGCACTATTTACAATAGCCAAGATATGGAAGCAACCTAAGTGTCCATCAGTAGAAGAATGGATAACGAAGAGGTGGTACATATACACAATGGAATACTATTCAGCCATTAGAAAGAAACAAATCCTACCACTTGCAACAACATGGATGGAGCTGGAGGATATTATGCTCCATGTAATAAGCCAGGCAAGAAAGACAAGGGCCATATGATTTCCCTTATTTGTGGAGTATAACAAAGCAAAACTGAAGGAACAAAACAGCACAGACTCCAAGAAGGGACTAGCGGTTACCAAAGGGGAGGGGTGTGGGAAGGCAGGTGGGGAGGGAGGGAGATGGGTACTGAGGGGTAGTCCGATTAGTTCACATGGTGTGTGGGTGTCACCGGGAAGACACTGTAGCACAGAGAAGACAAACAGTGAATCTGTGGCATCTTACTACACTGATGGACAGTGACTGCAATGGGTTATGGGGGGGGGACTCAATAATATGGGTGAATGTAGTAACCACATTGTTTTTTCATGTGAAACCTTCATGAGAGTGTCTATCAATAATACCTTAATAAAAAAAGAAAATAGAAGCAGCACCCTACTTCCACCAATAAAGAGTAGGGATCACAGACAGCTTAGGACATGTTTTTGGACAGGGTGAAACAGTCACCCTGTCCTTAGTGCCCAGCTTTCACAATTAGGGCTTTCTTTCTTTGGCTAGAGAATTCAACTCCTATTAAAATGCAGTTGACTGTGAGAGGGGCAACAGCCTTTTATTCACTTAATTTAAAAAGTGAGATGCTGGAGAGGTAAAGAGGGGCAGAGGTTATTTTTGACTGATTCTCTTTGGGGCCAGTATGACTGAATTTCATCAACTCTTTCTCTTAAGAAAAGGAAGAGAAGAAAGCATGAGAGCAGAGTTCTTCCTCTAACTAGATGGAAAAGGAAAGGCACCAGAATAAAAGTGAGAGGTGCTCTAATCTTTTCACATTCCTACTTTATTTCAATAATTTTTTATTAAATTATGTAATTACAAGGACAAATAAGCAGAGTTATGAACAAGCACTGGGACCCACTGTAATCAGACACCTTACAAAGGGAGTAGGTGCACATGGGAGAGCAGCCTGCTGACAGGAGCATCCAGCAGCCACAGCCATCAGACAGCATGTAGACTGGTCATGAGCTTCAGTTGCACTGCACAATTTTGCTTAGGGTCGGGTCTGTCTACCATTACTAAACTCTACCTCTGCTAACTCAAAACCCAAATATGTAAATGTCAGCATACCATTGAGCCTCATGCCGTAACCAGTATGTTTATTGTGTACTAAATGTTAGGTGCTGTTAGTTGCCTATATATTTATTGTCTTTGGTCCTTAATGCAACACTATGATATAGACATTATCATTCCATTCTGCAAATGAGGAAACTGGAGCATAGAGAGGTTAAGTAATTTTCCCAAAGGCAGAACAGCTATGAAGAAGTTGGAATCAGGATTTAAACCCATGTACACTGATTTCAAAGCCTAAGCTTCTCATTACCATATTTTACTGAATTTTGTATTTGAAATTTTACCAACAACATTTTTGTACTGTTCATTAATTAAAACTTTTGTAGAGCACTAAATATCAGGCCCGGGGCTGTGCATGGGAGATGTGGGCGTGAATACAGCCCTATTCCTGAGGACATCTAAACCTGGAAAGAATAAAGCATAGTCAGATCACCTGGATGTAAGTGCTAACTCTACTTTTAACTGGTGTGTAAACCTCAGGGATGTTAGTTAATGTTTTTTAGCTTCAGCTTTCCTGCATGTGAAATAGGGTAAGATTTCCTACTGCACATTATTGTTGGGAAGAATCATGAGACGAACACATTAAAGGTAGCACAGTGCCTGGAAACAGTGGACACACAATAAACATTAGCTAATGTGATTCTTGTCACTGACACTGTGAGTAACCAGGGCTCACGGGAGGTAATCACAAAGCATGATTCCACTGTTCCTTTAAAATATATGCAGAGAGGGTAGTACTTCCACTGGTCCTGGACAAAACTGCAGATATCATCACACTTCCGAAGATTCCTAGGTATTAAGAAGAACATTCAGATCACTTTAAGTTCTACAATCTGCCTTAATTCAGATATCAGAATATCCAGCCCCATGCAGGATGTACACTTGTAACCTGTTTGAACATTAAATCCTCCCCGGGAGGGTTTGCTGAAGCCTGACAGCGTTTAGTGGCAAGAGCAGCTCCCCCTTTCCTTCTCCCCACAGTGCTTCCCAGCGCTCAGCATTTCTTCTGTCCCCTAGCTTGGCACTAGGCTTCTCACCCTGCCAGAGGCAAAGAAAGTGGGATGCTGGAGAGGTGAAGAGGGGCAGAGGTTATTTTTGACTGATTCTCTTTGGGGCCAGTTTCTTGCATTTGGGACTTCTCTGCTTTGAGTGTTTGAAGAAAACAGTCTCTCTCGAACGGATTCTTTAAAGCCTCCCCCCCAAAAAAATTTGTTTAGGAGTACTTGACAGCTCTGCCATCTGACAACGGTAATGTTCTTACTCTGGCTGGCCACTCCTTCCACTGCAGCCACCCTGGCAAGGAGCCTCCACGCAGAAATCTTGGGAAGGAGTTTAAATGACTCCAGACTGGCTCAGTCTCCCATGTCTCACATTTGCTCCAAGGGAAACTCTCAGCTTCCCCCAGCAAACTCTGGGAGTGTCTCCTTGCTCCTGTCGTCAGAGCAGCTGGCCAGGCTTCTTTGCCTTTTACAATTCCTAGGAGAGACTCAAAAAGCTGCTGTGCGTCTTCCTGTCTGCCAGAGATCCCTATCTCCATGCAGCCCCTCTGAAGCCTCTTAATTCAAGTTGAAGGTAGAAAGCAGCAGCCTCCTGGTGGGGCTGGAGGACTCATAGCACACCTCTTTCAAAAGAAATCCTCCCCATCAAACCTCTCATCTCCACTCCCTTGATGCTTCAATAACCATGTGATTGAGTTGTTTTAAGTAAAAAATTCATGGAAATTTCCACCTTTGGATTTTACTTCAATTTGAAATTTCATACTTACTGCATGTTGGTGCCTCAGTCAAAACTCCCAATTTAACATTTTGTTACATTGCTTTTATTATCATTTTTGTTGAAATAAAAAACAACTATCATCGAGAGAGGTTAAGTGCTATAATGCAAATATGCACACAGTGCTATTGGGATATAGAGGACAGATAGATTTTATCCAGGACTGGGAATGTAAGTCAAGCTTGGAAGGCTTCACTGAAGCGATGGCATGGAAGTTGAGTCTTCAAGGATCCACTTGTTCATTTAACAAATATTTATTGAGTACCAACTATGTTCTAAGCAGTATCCTAGGTGCTTGGGATCTATCCATGAACAAAGCAAAGATCCCTGCTTTCCTGGAGCTTACATTTGAGTAGGAGAACGGGAGAACAGACAACAGAATAGATAAACTACATAACATGACAGAAGGTGACAAATTCTATGAGGAAGAAAGTAGGGCAGGAAAGAGAAGTTCAGGAAACAGAAAACAGGAAGGACATTCTAAGGGGAAAACTGTACGAATAGAGGCCCAGGGATTTCAGGGGAATGGAAGAGCTGAAGACAGTGAGGTGAGACCGGAACAAAGAATAATGTCCACAATGCACGTGCCATCCCTGCAGGCAGTCTCACCCCAGCTCAGCCACCGGCACTGAGCCCGCAGTTATCTGCATGCTGCTCCCACCCTCTTCCTAGGACCCACAGTTTGCCTTTTGTACTCTGTCATGGACACTGTCTGACACCTAGAAAGAGAAATGTAAGTACGAGAGCTGAAAAAACTGTTGTTTTAAAGAAAATTTATTCAAAATTCCATAAGACATTGACATGAAAATGCTTTAGTGCCTATTCGGTAACAAAGCAATGATCAGGCACCTGTCCCACAGCAGGCATAGTGCTGGGGCTACAAGTACAGTGGCTTCAGGCGTACATATGGTCCTCGTCTGCTTAAAACAGCATCGCACAAACCGAGAAGGAAGTCCTGTGGCTCAGCGAGGGCCCAGCGTGACTGGCACCCTGAAGGGCAGCGATAGGACCCACTGCAGGGCCCAGTGTGACATCGCCTGGCGGAAGACAGCACAGCCGAGCAGGAACAGGAGAAGCCTCATGGCACCAGCTTCACAGACAGTGTAGACGCTAGATGGAGGCTGAGGGGTAAAATGACAGGGACTGGAAAGCCCTAGAGGGACAGTGACATGAGTTAGATCAAAAGCCAGAGACAGATGCTGTATTGGTACATGTGGCTCCATTTCCCACCCTTCTACCTAGTCATCCAGATTTGGGGAAACCCAGTCGGTAGCATCAACGAGGACCGCGGAGGGCACTTACCTTGACTGTAACTACAGCGGCAAACGTGACTTACAAGTCGCTGCTGTGATGGGCCTAATTTTTTTTAAATTTAAATAGAAGCCATAGTCTTGAGGCTAGAGTTACCTTCGTGCTAAAAATGCCCCGTTGCAAGTATAACCCCAAGCTTTCCATTGAAATAGCATCAGCCGCTCACCAGTAAGTCCTGAACTCCTTTCTTTCAAAGAGGTTGACATATAATCAGCTCGGAGACACGCTCCCCCAAAGTAAAGCTTCCGATCCATATGCTGCACCCAAAGACAGCACTGTAAGAATCAACTCAGATTCTCCAGCTTTCAAAAAGTGGGTATGGTTCCATTGACAAAAGAGATGTAAGGGGGAGAAAATCACCTTTCTTTACAAGTTACAACCTGATTCTCCTTTGAAAAGTGGGACTCTGCTGCCCCCTGCCTTCCACTACAAAAACTGCTTAAGCTGGAAGTGGAAGTCACACGTCACTGGACAGTACCTTTCTCACACACATACACATTCCAAAACTCAGGGGTTCAAAAAATATCCTCTCTCACCTCAACCCCACTATTACCTGAGGCCCCATGGTGGCAGCATGCTGGAGGGCCGGCTCCGATCATCTGCCGTCTGCTCTTCCTGGTACAACACTCCAACATGAAACATCACGGCCACGTTGATGGAGAATTCCAGCCCTCACTGCCCAAGCTTTGCTCATACCTGAATATCCAACAAGGCCTTCACACTCAACATGACAGAACCAAAGAGCATTTTCCCTCACAACCAACAGGAAGGGTTTCCTTCAGTGAACTTGGTTTCTAATAAAGCCACTACTATTCCCCAGTCACTCAAGTCAAAACATCTTAAGCCAGCTTTGATTTTTTTCCTCTCACTGGCTCCCTGCATCAAAGGAATTGCAGGTACCACCTTTTGCTAACATCTTTCAAGCCTGCTGCTTCCTCTCCATTGTTACCCTGGGTTAGGCCTTCTTTGGGCCCCTGTTATTTCCATCTGGAATGTTACACTAACCTAAGTGCAGTCTCCACCTCATACCGGCTTTTCTTCATTCCAGCACATCTTGAAATTGCCGACATATTTATCTTCCTGAAGTACAACTCTGTCACTCTGCTGTCTCCTTGCCTCAGAATAAAATCAACTCCAAACCCTTTACTCTGGCATTCAAGGTCCTCCATGCTCTGCTCTCTGCAAGCAACCAATTCTACCGCCATATTAAAGTGCCTTACCCTGCAGCCACAGGGAAGCACATGCTGTTTGAGACAGTCCACAACTTTCTTCTGTGCCTTGCTCCTGCTGAGACTTCTTCCTTGGGCTCTTTCCTTCACCACCTCCCTCAGCCCTAATTCTTTATGTCCAATCCACTTTCATCTTTCAAGTCCTGGATCAAATGTCTCTTCTTCCACGAATCCTTCCCTAATTCCTTCACCTGGAATAAATCTGTCTGAAGTCCAGACATTTTATCTGTTCTTCTGTTCAAATGAACAAATATTTATTGAGTTCCTATTGTATGTAGAAATACACTAGGTCTGGACACATTGGAGCAAACAAAAATAGGCATGGTCACTACCCTTATGTATCTTACAGTCTCCTATTTATCACTTTCCAACTTTGTTCTTGTTCTGTACATATCATACTTTCCCTTCCAGACTGAAACTTTTATAAGTGCACTACCAATGTCTCAGGTATTCATTCACTTTTCATGCCTCTCACGCATAGTACCTAGCAGAGTACATTGTGTATGTTGCTGTTCAAAAGTATTTGAATAAATTAATAAAATTATAAAATGTTACTGGATTTCAGGGGCATTACCCACTTCCCAAGCTCAAGTAACTGATTAAGTTTGAGAATCTAACAAATTTTATGGATTCCCTGATTTGAGAAATTATTTGCTATTTAAACTGTACTCACAACAGCTAAGTGCACAATTTTTGGAATCAGAGAGCACTAGTGTGAATTACAGCACTGCTGTTTACCAGCCAAGCGAACTAGGTTAAGATGGGTTCAGGATTACTATTCAGGAGGTACTACTCCTAGCCTCAGTTTCTTTATCTGAGTTAGGGTGAGAATTAAATAACATAATACATGCAAGGCAACTAACAAAATCCCTGGTATGTCAACTTTTGATAAAAGTTTTGTTATTTGTTATTGTTATTTGTCACTATTGTTTTGCTTTGAATCAGAGAGTTTCAAATCCATTCCCCAGAGCTTGTTGGAAAATTGACTCAAGTCTTTGCCAACATACTTCTTCCTTGTCGTCTCCCACTATTAACAGGTAGGGATGGCCAAGAGATCCAGCTCTGGCCAAAGAAACATGCATGAAAAGGAAAACATGAAAAGTCTGCTGGAGAGTTTCCACAAAAATTTTTGCATTCCCAGTAACAGAGATGGTATTTGTGGGGACTGCCTTCTCCACCATACCTTCTTCCTACCTTAAATGTACATTCATTACTTGGAGCTGCAACAGTATCTTGAGATGATGAGCGGAAGGCCAAAAGAATCAAGATGATGACGCGGATAACAATGAGCAGCTGAACCAATACTACTTGATGATGTAACTGGCCTGCTGCTAGGCTACTGCTTCCACACCTGTAGGCAATAAGCCGCTATTGGCTGAGTCATTATATAAAGAGCCAGAGGCGGAGACGAAGGAGGATTAGAGTTGCAGGCTCTTGGATGCAGAGGTAATTCTAGTGCTCGACCTGTCACTGGGAGACCAAGCCGGGTAATAAAACCCTTTCACCCCTAGAACGTTCCATTGTCATTCCTCATTGTCATTCCTCGGTCTCACTGAATCGGTAGTGAACTTGCTCTGGGCTGAAACCCATTGGCAAAACAACTAGAACTGATTCAATGTCCTGAAGCAGTTTGTGGTATAGATAAGAAAACATAAAAAGGTAAGTTAATAATAGCTCTGATCAAAGATTCTTCAATGCATCAAAGTCAAACATTTTATCAAAACTTTGTGTAAGAGGGGTTCTACCTTCAAAGTCTAAGAGGGCTTCAAATTAAACTAAGCAAACTAATGCTGAAACAAACTAATCCTATGGGAAAAAACTAGAAGCCCCTATTAAGAAAATTTTGTCAAGGACGATTTCACTGTGATTATCACTTAGATCTGTCTCCTGTTCTAGCTCTATTGGTCCTATGACTAAACAGACAGCCATGAGTGAAATCTGAAAGATGTGTGTAATCATTCGAATTACCATTCAGCAAATACTCAGTCTCCTCTACTTTTCACTGTAGGTGGCGTATTTCTCTGCTCTTTGACTTTAATCATCTGTCATCTCCTTAGTGATATATTTGAGAATATAGCTTGAAATATGCTAGCATGATTGAGTTTTCCTTTTGGCCATCTGTTGTTCATCATGAACATGACTCAAGTAGCCGCTGACCCAAGGAGGAGAAAGATTTGGCAGGACGTGATTAAATCTGCGCTTGAAGTGAGATCTAGCGAAACCTGACCACAATCTGCCCCACAGCTGCCAAACTGCACACACCTAAGACAAAAAACTAGAAACAACAAGTATATACAGCTGGAGGCCACTGCATTTTGGATAGATTATGCAGCATTATTATAAAAATGGTTTACTATTAAAAAAAACTATACTTCCAGAAACTCTGTAAGACGTGGTGCACAAGTTGCCCTGCTTGGGATCTGTCTCATCAAGTTCAAGTGGTTTTCAAGCAGGGGCAATTTTGCCTCTTGGCAGACATGTGGCAATGTCTAGAGACATTCTAGTTGTCTGAAACTGGGGAGAGGTGTTACAGCATCTAGAGTCTGGGAATGCTTCTAACATCCTACAATTCACAGGACAGCCCCCCACCCCCAAGTTAGCCTGTCCAAAACGGCAATGGTGTTCAGGCTGAAGAAGCTTTAGCACATAATACAAATACAGATGAAGTATTCTTTCCCATTTTGCCCTAGATCTCTGCACAGTGTGAAGACTCCTGTCCATCTGTGGCAGCCCTGACTGGTCAATTAGCTATGCCAGCATCTATTTACTGAGTGCCCACCACCATTCTAGGTGCCAAGGATGCAGTGCTAAGAGAAAAAATTCCTGTTCTCATGGGGCTTACATTCTAGTGAAGGAGGCAAGTGATTTTACATAGGGGTCAGAGGTAAAAGGGTAATGGGTAGGGAACGACTATGTGGGAAGTCCTCTCTGAGAAAGTTGCAGTTTAACCAAGCTGAATGAGACCCAGTCATGCAATGGTTTGGGATAAGAGCCTTCTAGAGGGAGGAAATAAATGCACTGGCCATGAGATAGATGCAAGCATGACATATGAAGAGCAGAAAGGCCAGTGTACCTGTGGCATGAGTGAGGTGGAGATAAGGCCAGGAGATGTTTGTAGGATCACATAGGGTATTGCTGGGTGACACCAAATGTAGGTTCAATGAAGATTTTTAGAGATGTCATGCAGAGGGAGACCTCCGTGTCTGGCAATGACATATGCAGTGTGAGCAAATACTCATGAACATACAGCACTCAAGATAGCTGACTGACCCTAATGAAACTTAGGGATGCACATGTTACTAGAGGAAAAAGAAAGCTATTCAATACTTTTTCTTTCTGTCACTCAAAATATCGTGTTTTGGAACATTGCCTCTTCAGGTGAGGAAGGGGCCAGCTGAGGAACAGAGACCGCCTCATTACTTCCTAGTGATAACCGCCTCCGAGTGACTCCAGATTCCCTTCCCTGGTGCTTTGGAGCATGGGAAAAGCCAGAAGAAACTATCTAGCATCTCTGAAGCAGAAAGGCAACTCCAGAAGTGTACAGGCCACATTCCTAATGTGTCTCTAGAGGTGGTTTCTAGGCCCTACAAAATTTTTATTTGTTTGGAAACCAGTGTTGTCAGATAAACCTAAGTGAACAGGAGATTCCTGAATTGTAATCACCACTTAATCATCTGTGAGGCTCCTGAGGACAAGGATTATGTCTGATGTGTTTGTAACTGCAACTTCAGCAGCTAGCATCAGGGTCTGGCATGCACAAGAACTTGGTGAATGCTTTGTGAAAATGAAGTTTCACAGGCTTATAAAAAGTAGAGAGAGCACAAGGCAAAATAGTCAGACACGTGTATTTTTTTAAAGGTCCGTATATTACAGATACGTACTACCAGAGAAGAGTAACCATGACACACATTCATCCAACCTGTTCATTTTTTGAGCATCTACCATGTGCTATGCACTGTGCTAGCTGGAGACAGAAGGAGTAAGACAGACCTTTCTGGGAAACAGAGGCCTACTGTGTAGAGTGGAGAAACACCTGCAACACCATTTACTGGTGAGAGGGAAGAAAGGTCAAGACAGCCAAGGAATGCTTTCTTGGACAGCTGAATCTAAGGTGGCTTTTTTTTTTATCCTAACATCTTCAAGCAGAACACTTAGAGCTCAAATTCCACACGACAGCTGAATCTAAGGTGGCTTTTTTTTTTATCCTAACATCTTCAAGCAGAACACTTAGAGCTCAAATTCCACACCTAACTGCTTTTAATGTATTTAGACCAGTGGTGCTGAGCTGGGGGAGACTTTCGTCCCCCCAGGGGGTATTTGCCAATGTCTGGAAATATTTTTGATTGTCAAGACTGGCAATATGCTACTGGAATCTATTAAGTAAAGGCCAGGGTGTTGTTAAACATCTTAAAATAATAGGACAGCCTCCCACAACAAAGAATTATCCAGTTCAAAATGTCAACAGTGTCAAGACTGTGAATCCCTGATCTAAAATGACAGAGGATTCAGAAAGCACCATGCAAATAAAAACACAAGTACATCATTTAGTCAAGGTTACTCTAACACAATTAATGTGGTAATAGGAACCATTTAAAAGCTGCCTCAACTGTAAATAAAGCACAATGACAATCAATTAAAATTTTGTGATGACTATGAATAAAGCACTTAATTCTCATGATATATGCAATTCAAATATTTATATTAGTCATATTCCTAGCACCACATTTCAAACTCAGGGTCCCAGGAAAACACCACTTGATTAGCATTCCAAATTAAAGAATGTCATACCTAAATAGAAATTGTCAGTTCTTCTATAGCTTTCAGCTTCTAAGATGGAAAAGGCTTAGCCCATTCCTTTTGAGTTTAAAATTACATTACATAGTCATATGTTCACATCCTTTAGCTGGGTATGCTTGCTCCCTATAGGAAGTTTATAACTTGTAAAAGGAGTTTTATGCAGAATACAAATTGGGAGCATTACATGACTACCTCTTGAGGACACTGAGTTGTGCAAACAACATCACTTTATCTGACGTAGTAGCTTTGAATTGGCCTATCTGTTCACCCTAGAGCTCTCTGGAATTATAGATAAGGGACATCAATGTCATACCCCAGCTGCTGCAGGAAGCTACTGGAAGAACGGGAGATTTATGAGTATTTTGGTTATACTGAAACAAGAATATAGGAGCTGTACAAACTGGGAGCCTAGTGGTTCTAAATTGTAGGCATTATGCAAAAGAAAATGCAGAGTTGGGTGTCAAGGGAGTCCTCCAGGAGCAATAGGACATCTTTGTAAAATCTCCAAAGAATAAATTTAACAGTTATTAAGGACCACCCTGTTGTTGCAGGCACTAAACTTTATATCACAAGAAGAAATGCAAGGGATTTTCAGAAAAACATCTGTCATTTAACAGTGGTAGCGACCTCAGCACTGACAAGCAATTCAAATCCCAGTTGAGGAGAGTTATTTAACTCTTTGCGGTGGCTGAATATGGAACTCTAATATTAGCAACTTATTAATATCCTTGTCAGCTGAGGACGTTTGATGCCAAAGGGAAAAGTTACGGAGAATAAGTATGATTAGTTGTTATATGAGACATTCATGATTATTTTCCTCTTATCAAATTATCAGGTTGTGATTTTGTTAATTTTGACCAGGCTCATACAAACCTTATGTTGAAAACAGTAGATGTAATGTGACCTTCAAAACACATTATGAAAGATCAAGACTAGGTTAAAAGGAATGTGAAAAAAAACCTCAATTCCTGCAGTAATTTTACAAAAGGATTTACCAAGCCAATACATCCTTTTAGCTTTTATTTCTAATTAAGAATAAATAAATAAGCCCTGATATTTAGGTAATAGTAGGAAAACTAAAACTTATATGGTGAACACAGTGAGAGGTGTTTACTTACATTCACTTAATCTTTGCCACAGTCGTGCAAGGAAGGTAGTATATTTTCATTTTATAGATGAGAAAACGGCTTTTTTTAATTTAAATATTTTTCCCAAGACGGACTGAACTGGAAAATAGTACAGCTGGGTAGGGGGTGGGGAACAGCAGGGCAGGAAGATCTTGAATCCCAAGGCTAATAAAGCTGTGTTAAACTGTGATGCCACAGAAGTTACATTTTTATTTGTGTCCGACACATATTAAAATTCACCAGTTGAAAGAGAAAGCATTCTGTTGATCATGAGCTCCTCTAAGCTCCATGCCAGTTGCTTACTTGATATCACCATTTCAGTGCCCCATGGGCAAAACTAACTTAACATGCACCCAAGTTGATTTATCATCTTCCTCACCTAAATCTGCTCTTCTTATTTTTCCTACCACAGGAACAGTTACTAACATCTACTGAGCTGCAAAGAAAAACAGATTGAAAGGAAATACACAAAAACAGTTAATAGTACTATTATCTGGGTGATTGTATTCTAGGGTTTTTTTATTCTTTGTATTTCTCTAATAAGAATTGTTTAGATTCTTAAGCATTTACATTATAATGATACATGATTACATCATTATTAAAACACAAAAAAGGTAGAATTTTTTTAAGTTACCTCTTTCCCAATGTAATTTCCTCCCTCACATGTAAAACACTCTTTATGTATCCTTTCAGACTTTTTTCTACGTAAATATATTACTTTTATTTTTTAAAATATTCATTCTATACATATAGTTCAGAATTTACATATTTACATATATACATATATAGATTCTCTAAGTGAAACTCTATACATATTGTACTACGTTTATCCTCTTAACTATGTATCTTAAGAGATTTTTCCATGTCAAAACACAGATCACTCTCATCCTTTCTAATAGCTATAAGAGTATTCAACTTTACCATGATGTAATTATTCCCCTTATTGCTGAATATTTAGGTTGTTTCCAATTTGAATTAATGCTGCAAAGACCATTCTTTCAGGCATGCTCCAGCAATGCTTAGACACTCCTTTTTCCGCACATTCTCTGCCCTCTGGGGCTGGTATGCATCTTACAATTGAGGAAATCTTACATTGCTGTCAGTCAGGTGGTATTTTTGCATAAAAGCCTTTCTTTTGACATCTTTTGGTAATAGTAAAAAAGCATTAGCCTCAGTACACTTAAAGAACAGATGAGGTCGGAGGGAGCCAAGATGGCGGAGTGAGTAGAGTATTGGAAATCTCCCAAAACCACATATATCTATGAAAATATAACAAAGACAAATCTTCCTAGAATAAAGACCAGAGGACACAGGACAATATCCAGACCACATCCACACCTGAGAGAACCCAGAGCCTCGCGAAGGGAGTAAGATACAAGCCCCGGCCCCGCGGGACCCGAGCGCCCCTCCCCCCAGCTCCCGGCGGGAGAAGAGCAGGCAGAGCGGGAGGGAGACGGAGCCCAGGACTGCTGAACACCCAGCCCCAGCCATCCGGGCCAGAGTGCAGACACAGTGCGTGTGAGGGAGTCCCTGGATACTAGGGAAACAGGGCAGCAAGAACAGTGAGTGGGCACTGGAGGCCTGGCGCCGGAGGACACCAGAAAAGTGAGCAACCATTTTTATTTATTTATTTTTTTTCTGTTTTGTTTTGGCGAGCGCTTTTTGGAAATCTTAAAGGGATAGGGACCCCAATACTAGGGAAACAGGACAGCAAGACCAGTGAGCAGATGCCTGAGGCTGACGCCGGAGAATAAAGAAAAACGAGCGGCCACGTTTTTTTTTTTAATTAAAAAAAATTTTTTTTTTCTTTTTTTTCTGGTCGTTTTGTTTTGGCAGGTGCTTTTTGGAAGTCTTAAAGTGGCAGGGCAGGACACTTAATCCAGAGGTAGGGAATCTGGGGATCTCTGGGCACCCTAACCCCTGGGCTGCAGGGAACAGGGAGGCCCCTTACGGAGATAAATAGCCTCCAGGCCACTCCCCCTCCAACGCGACTCCACCACTTTGGAGTAGCTGCCCGAGCCAGGATACGCCCACAGCAACAGCGGAGATAAACTCCATAGCAGCCGGGCAGGAAGCAGAAACCCTGTCTGCGCGCAGCTGCCCAGCAAAAGCCACTAGAGGTCGCTGTTCTCCCAGGAGAGGAGGGCCACAAACCAACAAGAAGGGAAGTTCTTCCAGCCGTCACTCATCCCAGCTCTGCAAACTATTCCTATCACCATGAAAAGGCAGAACTACAGGCACACAAAGATCACAGAGTCAACACCAGAGAAGGAGACAGACCTAACCAGTCTTCCTGAAAAAGAATTCAAAATAAGAATCATAAACATGCTGACAGAGATGCAGAGAAATACACAAGAGATATGGGATGAAGTCCGGAGGGAGATCACAGATGCCAGGAAGGAGATTACAGAAATGAAACAAACTCTGGAAGGGTTTATAAGCAGAATGGATAGGATGCAAGAGGCCATTGACGGAAATGAAACCAGAGAACAGGAACGCATAGAAGCTGACAAAGAGAGAGATAAAAGGATCTCCAGGAATGAAACAATATTAAGAGAACTGTGTGACCAATTAAAAAGGAACAATATCCGTATTATAGGGGTACCAGAAGAAGAACAGAGAGGAAAAGGGATGGAAAGTATCTTGGAAGAAATAATTGCTGAAAACTTCCCCAAACTGGGGGAGGAAATAATCGAAAAGACCACGGAAATACACAGAACCCACAACAGAGAGGATCCAAGGAGGACAACACCAAGACACATAATAATTAAAATGGCAAAGATCAAGGACAAGGAAAGAGTTTTAAAGGCAGCTAGAGAGAAAAAGGTCACCTATAAAGGAAAACCCATCAGGCTAACATCAGACTTCTCGACAGAAACCCTACAGTCCAGAAGAGAATGGCATGATATATTTAATACAATGAAACAGAAGGGCCTTGAACCAAGGATACTGTATCCAGCACGACTATCATTCAAATATGATGGTCAGATTAAACAATTCGCAGACAGACAAAAGCTGAGGGAATTTGCTTCCCACAAACCACCCCTACAGAACATCTTACAGGGACTGCTCTAGATGTGAGCACTCCTAGAAAGAGCACAGCACAAAACACACAACATATGAAGAATCAAGGAGGAGGAATAAGAAGGGAGAGAAGAAAAGAATCTCCAGACAGTGTATATAACAGCTTAATAAGTGAGCTAAGTTAGGCAGTAAGATACTAAAGAGGCTAAACTTGAACCTTTGGTAACCACGAATTTAAAGCCTGCAATGGCAATAAGTACATATCTTTCAATAGTCACCCTAAATGTTAATGGGCTGAATGCACCAATCAAAAGACACAGAGTAACAGAATGGATAAAAAAGCAAGACCGATCTATATGCTGCTTACAAGAAACTCACCTCAAACCCAAAGACATGTACAGACTAAAAGTCAAGGAATGGAAAAACATATTTCAAGCAAACAACACCGAGAAGAAAGCAGCGGTTGCAGTACTAATATCAGACAAAATAGACTTCAAAACAAAGAAAGTAACAAGAGATAAAGAAGGACACTACATAATGATAAAGGGCTCAGTCCAACAAGACGATATAACCATTCTAAATATATATGCACCCAACACAGGAGCACCAGCATATGTGAAACAAATACAAACGGAACTAAAGGGGGAAATAGACTGCAATGCATTCATTCTAGGAGACTTCAACACACCACTCACCCCAAAGGATAGATCCACCGGGCAGAAAATAAGTAAGGACACGGAAGCACTGAACAACACAGTAGAGCAGATGGACCTAAAAGACATCTATAGAACTCTACATCCAAAAGCAACAGGATATACATTCTTCTCAAGTGCACATGGAACATTCTCCAGAATAGACCACATACTAGGCCACAAAAAGAGCCTCAGAAAATTCCAAAAGATTGAAATCCTACCAACCAACTTTTCAGACCACAAAGGCATAAAACTAGAAATAAACTGTACAAAGAAAGCAAAGAGGCTCACAAACACATGGAGGCTTAACAACACGCTCCTAAATAATCAATGGATCAATGACCAAATCAAAATAGAGATTCAACAATATATGGAAACAAATGAAAACAACAACACTAAGCCCCAACTTCTGTGGGACACAGCAAAAGCAGTCTTAAGAGGAAAGTATATAGCAATCCAAGCATATTTAAAAAAGGAAGAACAATCCCAAATGAATGGTCTAATGTCACAATTATTGAAATTGGAAAAAGAAGAACAGATGAGGCCTAAGGTCAGCAGAAGGAGGGACATAATAAAGATCAGAGAAGAAATAAATAAAATTGAGAAGAATAAAACAACAGCAAAAATCAATGAAACCAAGAGCTGGTTCTTTGAGAAAAATAAACAAAATAGATAAGCCTCTAGCCAGACTTATTAAGAGGAAAAGACAGTCAACACAAATCAACAGTATCAGAAACGAGAAAGGAAAAATCACAACGGGCCCCACAGAAATACAAAGAATTATTAGAGAATACTATGAAAACCTATATGCTAACAAGCTGGGAAACCTAGAAGAAATGGACAACTTCCTAGAAAAATACAACCTTCCAAGACTGACCCAGGAAGAAACAGAAAATCTAAACAGACCAATTACCAGCAACGAAATTGAAGCGGTAATCAAAAAACTACCAAAGAACTAAACCCCCGGGGCCAGATGGATTTACCTCAGAATTTTATCAGACATACAGGGAAGACATAATACCCACTCTCCTTAAAGTTTTCCAAAAAATAGAGGAGGAAGGGATACTCCCAAACTCATTCTATGAAGCTAACATCACCCTAATACCAAAACCAGGCAAAGACACCACCAAAAAAGAAAACTACAGACCAATATCCCTGATGAACGTAGACGCAAAAATACTCAACAAAATTTTAGCGAACCGAATTCAAAAATACATCAAAACCATCGTACACCATGACCAAGTGGGATTCATCCCAGGGATGCAAGGATGGTGCAACATTCAAAAGTCCATCAACATCATCCACCACATCAACAGAAAGAAAGACAAAAACCACATGATCATCTCCATAGATGCTGAAAAAGCATTTGACAAAGTTCAACATCCATTCATGATAAAAACTCTCAGCAAAATGGGTATAGAGGGCAAGTACCTCAACATAATAAAGGCCATATATTATAAACCCACAGCCAACATTATATTGAACAGTGAGAAGCTGGAAGCATTTCCTCTGAGATCGGGAACTAGACAGGGATGCCCACTCTCCCCACTGTTATTTAACATAGTACTGGAGGTCCTAGCCACGGCAATCAGACACAACAAAAACATACAAGGAATCCAGATTGGTAAAGAAGAAGTTAAACTGTCACTATTTGCAGATGACATGATACTGTACATAAAAAACCCTAAAGACTCCACCCCAAAACTACTAGAACTGATATCAGAATACAGCAAAGTTGCAGGATACAAAATCAATACACAGAAATCTGTGCCTTTCCTATACACTAACAATGAACCAACAGAAAGAGAAATCAGGAAAACAACTCCATTCACAATTGCATCAAGAAAAATAAAATACCTAGGAATAAACCTAACCAAAGAAGTGAAAGACTTATACTCTGAAAACTACAACTCACTCTTAAGAGAAATTAAAGGAGACACTAACAGATGGAAACTCATCCCATGCTCGTGGCTAGGAAGAATTAATATCGTCAAAATGGCCATCCTGCCCAAAGCAATATACAGATTTGATGCAATCCCTATGAAACTACCAGCAACATTCCTCAATGAACTGGAACAAATAATTCAAAAATTCATATGGAAACACCAAAGACCCCGAATAGCCAAAGCAATCCTGAGAAAGAAGAATAAAGTAGGGGGGATCTCACTCCCCAACTTCAAGCTCTACTATAAAGCCATAGTAATCAAGACAATTTGGTACTGGCACAAGAGCAGAGCCACAGACCAATGGAACAGACTAGAGAATCCAGACATTAGCCCAGACATATATGGTCAATTAATATTTGATAAAGGAGCCATGGACATACAATGGCGAAATGACAGTCTCTTCAACAGGTGGTGCTGGCAAAACTGGACAGCTACATGTAGGAGAATGAAACTGGACCATTGTCTAACCCCATATACAAAAGTAAACTCAAAATGGATCAAAGACCTGAATGTAAGCCATGAAACCATTAAACTCTTGGAAGAAAACATAGGCGAAAACCTCTTAGACATAAACATGAGTGACCTCTTCTTGAACATATCTCCCCGGGCAAGGAAAACAACAGCAAAAATGAGTAAGTGGGACTATATTAAGCTGAAAAGCTTCTGTACAGCAAAAGACACCATCAATAGAACAAGAAGGATCCCTACAGTATGGGAGAATATATTTGTAAATGACACATCCGATAAAGGCTTGACATCCAGAATATATAAAGAGCTCACACGCCTCAACAAACAAAAAACAAATAACCCAATTAAAAAATGGGCAGAGGAACTGAACAGACAGTTCTCCAAAAAAGAAATACAGATGGCCAACAGACACATGAAAAGATGCTCCACATCGCTAATCATCAGAGAAATGCAAATTGAAACTACAATGAGGTATCACCTCACACCAGTAAGGATGGCTGCCATCCAAAAGACAAACAACAAATGTTGGTGAGACTGTGGAGAAAGGGGAACCCTCCTACACTGCTGGTGGGAACGTAAGTTAGTTCAACCATTGTGGAAAGCAGTATGGAGGTACATCAAAATGCTCAAAACAGACTTACCATTTGACCCAGGAATTGCACTCCTAGGAATTTACCCTAAGAATGCAGCAATCAAGTATGAGAAAGATCAGTGCACCCCTATGTTTATCGCAGCACTATTTACAATAGCCAAGAATTGGAAGCAACCTAAATGTCCATCGATAGATGAATGAAGAAGATGTGGTACATATACACAATGGAATACTACTCAGCCATAAGAAAAGGGCAAATCCAACCATTTGCAGCAACATGGATGGAGCTGGAGGGTATTATGCTCAGTGAAACAAGCCAAGCGGAGAAAGAGAAATACCAAATGATTTCACTCATCTGTGGAATATAAGAACAAAGGAAAAACTGAAGGAACAAAACAGCAGCAGAATCACAGAACTCAAGAATGGACTAACAGGTACCAAAGGGAAAGGGACTGGGGAGGATGGGTGGGTAGGGAGGGATAAAGGGGGGGGAGAAGTAGGGGGGTATTAAGATTAGCATGCATGGGGGGCGGGAGAAAGGGGAGGGCTGTACAACACAGAGAAGGCAAGTAGTGATTCTACAACATTTTGCTATGCTGATGGACAGTGACTGTAAAGGGGTTGATAGGGGGACCTGGTATAGGGGAGAGCCTAGTAAACATAATATTCGTCATGTAAGTGTAGACTAGTGATACCAAAAAAAAAAGGAAAAAAAAAAGGCAGTTCCTGTCTGGTAACCTCCAATGAGTTCTACACAAGGGTATAAAGGGCAAATAAAAGTGTAGGCAAAGGGTCTGTTTGTGTTTATACAGAGGATCTAAGCCTAATTGGGCTACCCCGAAAATGAACTAAGATACGATATGAAAAAGAACTTCCAACATCAGCACTCTCTGGAAGATTCATGCCAGAAGATGATCATCAAAAAAACCCCAGATCCACGCACTGCTACAGCTGTAGATGCACTCATCCCACCAGTTCCTGGACTTGCCATGGGAATGAAGAAGGAGATATCTAAGCTGGCCTGTGCATACAGTAAAACAACAAATTTGACTGGATCTATACTGTCGGAACTCAACCAAGAATTAGGAGAAGTGCAAATTGTAGCGCTCCAAAATCTTACAACTACAGACTATTTACTGTTAAAAGAACATATGGGATGTGAACAGTCCCCAGGAATGGGTTGTTTTAATTTGTCTGATTTCTCTCAGACTGTTCAAGTTCAGTTGGACAATATCCACCATATCATAGATAAGTTTTCACAAATGCCTAAGGTGCCTAACTGGTTTTCTTGGTTTCACTGGAGATGGCTGGTAATTACAGGTATGCTTTGGTTATGTAACTATACTTCTATTATGTTAATGTGTGTGCAATTTAAGTAGTAGTTTAAAACCTATACATGCTTAAGTTACTCTACAAGAAGATATGTCAAAGAAATAATCAATCTTCCCATGTTTTCTTCCACCTGCTACTTCTATAGCTTTTCTTCTTCCTTCCTACTTACAACCCTTAAATAGAATTTGTGCCTCATATCAAATTTACCGAGTATCATAATTCTTCCAAGTGGTAAAGATACCTCAAGACAAATGCTGGGCATAGAAGCTACAGGGCATGAATATGCAAAGAAGTAAAAAGTTAACCATTTCAAACAATAAGGCTTCTCTCTCACTTACCAACTTTACATTTCCCTGTATGGCCCCGGAAGATGACTGGTTAGCCAGAGACGGGTAAGATTCCTCAAGGGAGGAACAACCTAAGACAAGCACAGTCGCAGGGGGGTCATCAGGTGAGAAATTGGAGATCAACAGAGGTGAGGCTTAGAACCTCACCCCCCCATTCTGAGAGAAATCTTCTGCATACGTGGATGTTTTATTGCCCTTGTCTAGCTTGGATTAACACATAGTCTACAGGCACACACCTGATCACCTACATTTGCTCTCT
Organism: Manis pentadactyla; assembly: GCF_030020395.1. Classification (NCBI taxonomy): domain Eukaryota; kingdom Metazoa; phylum Chordata; class Mammalia; order Pholidota; family Manidae; genus Manis; species Manis pentadactyla. The sequence goes on along the minus strand of NC_080022.1, from coordinate 76,875,704 downwards.
TACAACACTAAACTATGTTTTCTACCTTTATCTTGTATCTACCTACCACTTCAGCATTTTATTAAATAATGATAATAATAAAGGGAGAAATGTGGTATCCACATATAAATCAAGTATAAAAATCAAATGACTATTCATATTTGAACTGTTTATAGTTCATAATGTATGAGCAAAACCGAAAGTTTCTGTGATGACTGCCCTTGTATTGTTCACCATGTAACTTATTCACTATGTAAGAATTTGTTCTCCATGTAAGAACTTGTTATGCTTCAGAAGATTGGAGACTGACGAACATTAGGCTTGGGGTGGAGTAATGATTGTGCATTGAGCATTGACTCCCCTATACAGAATTTAATTGTTGTTAACAACCATTTGATCAATAAATATGAGAGATGCCCTCACCAAAAAAAAAAAAAAAAAGTACACACTTCCAATTGTAAAATAAATAAGTAACCGGGATGTAATGTATAGCATAAGGAATATAGTCAAAATATTGTAACAACTTGGTATGGTGATAGCTGGTACCTAGAATTATCATGTATATAAATGTTGAATCACTGTGTTGTACACCTGAAACTAATGTAATGTAATACTGTGTAAACTACCCTTCAATAAAAAATAATTATCTACAAAAAAAGAAAAAAAGAATAGATGAAGTAACTTACCTTTGTATTTATGTGCATTTTAGGCATTTGTGCTCTCAGGTAAATGAAAAGCTATTTATAGGTGGAATGGCTGGGTCAAATAGCATATGCGTTTTAAATTTGGTGAGTTACTTCCAAATTGCCCTCCAAATAAGGTGAAAAAATTTATTCAGCCATCAACCATCTGGGAGAGGGCCTGGTTTCCCCAACAAAAGTGGTTATTATAAATCTTTTAATATTTAGCTCTTTTTTGACTTAATTTATGGTCTCCTACACATGCTGCAGGTATTTTTCTCCCCGTGGTCCCCTGCTTTCAACTTTGCTTAGGGGGTCTTTCACTTGCAATACTCTTTATCAAATTTGCCAATATTTTTGTCTCCTGTGGTTTGTCTTGCTTAGAAAGACCTCCACCCCCAAATTATGATTTTCCTACATTTTGTTTAGTACTTGTATGGGTTATTTTTGCATTTATATCTTTAAACCACTTTAAATTTATTTTTGTGCATAGTATGACACAGCATGTGTTTCCCCAGTGTGACTATTCTACTGTGTTCCAATCATTCATGGGCTATTTGATATTTTACCCATGATTCAAAATGGTATCTTTTTATATACTGTGTATCTACATTACAAGAGTCTGTTTCTTTGTTTCATTGTTCAATTTACCTACTTATCCTTGATATATTGTCAGTTTTGCTCTACATATTTACCAAGAAACATAAGCCAGATTCTCCTCATTGTTTTCTTTTTTAAGTTTGCGTTTGGTTATTTACTTTGCACATGAATTTCTGAACCGCTTGCATGGCCTGTACAGGCATAGCTTGTTTGATTGTGCTGTGCTGTATTGTGCTTCACATATATTGCATTTTTTACATACTGAAGATTTGTAAATGGCAACACTGCATTAAGTCAGTCTATCTATACTATTTCTTCAACAGCACTTGCTCACTTTATGTCTCTGTGTCACATTTTGGCAATTCTCACAATATTTCAAACTTTATTATTACTTTTTTATGGTGATCTATGATTGGTGACCTATGATGTTACTATTATAATTGTTTTGGGGCACCATGAACTGCATCCACACAAGACAGCGAACCTAATCAATAAATGTTGTGTGTTTCAAGTGCTCCACCAATTCTTCCCTATTCCCTGGGACATGATACTATTACAATTAGGCCAATTTAAAACACTACAATGGCCTTTAGTGTCTAAGTCAAAGGAAGAGTCATATATCTCTCACTTTAAAATCAAAAGCCAAGAATGATTAAGCCTAGTGGAGAAGGCTTGTCAAAAACTGATAGGCTAAAACCAGGCCTCCTGTGCCAAACAGGTAGCCAAGTTGTGAATGCAAAGGAAAAGTTCTTGCAGGAAATTCAAAGTGCTAATACAGTGAAACACACAAGTGAGTAAAAAGCAACACAGCCTTACTGCTGATATGCAGAAAGTGGTCTGGAGAGATCAGACCAGTCACATTTCCTTAAGCCAAAACCTAATCCAGAGCAAGGCCTTTCTTTAATTCTAGGAGGGCGAGAGAGGTGAGGAAGCTGCAGAAGAAAAGTTTGAAGCTCGCTGAAGTTGGTCATGAGGTTTAAAGAAGCCATCTTTGTAACATAAAAGTACCAGGTGAAGCAGCAAGTGCTGATGTAGAAACTGCAGCAAGTTATCCAGATCTGGCTAAGATAATGAAGTGACTACATTTTTCAATGTAGACGAAACAGCCTTCTATTGAGCAAAGATGCCATCTTAGACTTTCATAGCTAGAAAGGAGAAGTCAATGTCTGGCTTCAAAGTTCCAAACAACAGGCTGACTCTCTTCTTAGAGGCTAATGCAGCTGGTGACTCTTGAGTTGAAGCCAATGCTCATTTACCATACCAAAAACCCTAGGGCCCTCAGAATTATGCCAAGTCTCTCTGCCTGCTCTCTGTAAGAGCAACAACAAAGCCTAGATGACAGCTCATGGTTTACTGAATATTTTAATCTCACTGTTGAGACCTACTACTCAGGAAAAAAAGATTCCTTTCAAAATATTATTGCTCATTGATAATACATCTGGGCACTCAAATGCTCTCGTGGCAATGCACAATCAAGCTCATGTTGTTTTCATGCCTGGTAACACACCCATTCTGTGGCTCTTGGATTAAGAAGTCTTTGAACTTTTAAGTCCTATTTTTAAGAAATGCACTAAGGCTATAGCTGCCATAGATAGTGATTCCTGTGATGGACCTGGGCAAAGTAAATTGAAAACCTTCTGGAAAAGATTTACTACTCCAGATGCCATTAAGAACACTGATGATCCATGGGAAGAAGTCAAAATATCAACATTAACAGCAGTCTGGAAGATGATTTCACCCTCATGAATGACTGAGGGGTTCAAGACTTCAGTGGAGGAAGTCACTCACTTCAGGTGTGGTAGAAATAGCACAAGAACTAGAATGAGAAGTTAAGCCTGTAGAATGATTGAATTGTTGCAATCTCAGGATAAAACTTTCACAGATGAGTTGCTTCTTATGCATGAGCAAAGAAAGTGATTTCATGAGATGAAATCTACTCCTGGTGAAGATTGCTGAAATGACAACAAAGGACTTAGAATATTATTATTAAACTTAGTTGATAAACCAGTAGGGTTTGAGAAAACTGACTCCAATTTTGAAAGAAGTTCTGTGGATAAAGTGTTATCAAACAGCATCACATACTAGAGAGAACTCATTCATCAAGGTTAAATCAATCAATACAGCAAACTTCATTATTGTTTTATTTTAAGAAGTTGCCACAACCACCCCAACCTTCAGCAACCACCACCCTGATCATTCAGCAGTCATCAAACCAAGGCAAGAACCTCCACCGGGAAAAAGATTAATTTGCTGAGAGTTCAGGTGATGGTTATTATTTTTTTAGCAATAAAGTATTTTTTAATTAAGGTATGAACTTGTTTTTCAGGTAATTCTATTGCTAATATAGTATATACATAACTTTCATATGCATTGGGAAGCCAAAAAATTTTGACCTGCTTTATTGCAGTATTTTTTATTGCAATGATTTGGACCAAATCTGCAATCTCTCTGAGGTGTCTGTACTGCTGGTAGTACCGTAATACGCATTTCCCCTCTCCTATAACGTAACTCCTGCTTTTTAGCGAGGAACATGGCCATGTAGAATAAATAGTTCCCCGTCTTCTTGGCAGGTATGTTCATATGGCTGTTTTAAGCAATAGGTTTAGTAAAAATGTATGTGCGATCTCTGGGACCTGTGCTTAAAGTGAAGGTGTGTGACTTTTTCTTCCTCTCCACTGGCTGGAATATAGACAGGATGACTGGAGATTACAAGCTTTGAAGTCGGCAGAACCATACAGAGGGAGACTTGGTCTCTGACACTTGTGAAGGAACCACCAGCCCTGCAGTGCCCATCTGAACTTTTATATTGAAAACATTGCGATCTTACGCCACTGTTACTTTTAACTTTCTCTCACAGCCCACACTAGTTCTAAGGAAGAAAATCACACTGAAATTGTGATCAATTTGTGAATTCACTTGAAGATAGACATCTGGACAACGCTGAGTTTACAAACAGGAAGGTAGAATGTTTATGTATTCAGGCATTTTGTTCCCTTCGTTAAAGTGTAGTTTTCCTCACATGGATCTTGCACTTTTCCCGTTAAGTTTATTCCTAGAGAGGGTAGTCCAGATTTTTACTGCACATACAATTTTTAAATTACATTTCCAAATGGCTGATACTAGTCTACAGAAAACTAAAGATTTTTTATTAACTATTAAACAAAACTATTTTACTATTTCTAATAGTTTTTCAATAGATTCTCGACAATCACATTTCCTGAAATAATGATTGTGTTGTCTCTCCTAGTATTTCTGTTTTAAGTAATTTTTCTATAGCCAGCAGGCTTGATCCAGCATTGAATGTAGATGTTTGCTGAAGGTCTCTGGTAGATGTCCTCAGCCAAATTAAAAAGGTTTCTTTCTAGTCCTTGCCTGTCAAGATTTAAATCTGGCATGTTAAATTTTAGGAAATGTTTTCCCAGCATGTGTGGAGATTATCACTTTTATTTTATTCTCAATCTGCCTTTTAAGGTACAGTAATATGTACCTTAATGCATTGCATTAATAGACTTTGTTGTATTCTTTGGATAAACCCTACTTGCCATGTTGCATTTTTTAAACTTAATTGCTAATGTCTTTTTCAATGATTACATTTGTTCTTAAATGAGATTGGTTTATGGTCATCTTTGATGGACAATATTCTGGAATAATGGTTATGCTAAGCCTCAGAGACCAAACTGAGAAGTGTTTCAGAATCCTGAATTTGATACAGCTTAAATATGAATTTTCTTAAAATTTTGTAAATTTTTATTTCTAATACAAGCATTAGAAAGTGTTTCATATTTAATTAGATTTTTATTGCCTGCTATCCACTGTTAATTTCTAGTTTATAGCACTGTGATAATAGGATGGAGCCTGTATGATCTGTGTTCTGCTTCATGCTCATCTTCTCATGGTGTATCAAAACAAACACTATATTAAAGTTTTTGAATTCTATGATTCAACACCCATGTCCTCACCTTTGAACTCTCTTCACCTAGTAAGAGCTGTTCAAATGCTTAGCTATGACTGCAACTTGCCAGTTTCTCGTCAAGTTTTCATCAGATAATTTCTTTACTGTGCCCTCGCTCTTAAAATGATGTTTGACTCAAGATAGAATTCAATTAACTTCCCTCATAACTTTAATAATCTTCTAGCATCCCAATGCACAGATGAGAAGCCTGAGAACAATGTGATTCTTTTCCCTTTATAAGTTTCTATTCAGACATTTTGAAGATTGCTTTATTTCCTGGGGTTACATAAATTTTGTCAGGATTTTAAGTGTCTCTTTTTCATTGTTTTTTCTGTACTTAGGCCTTTTAATAAGAGGTCAGTCTTTCAGAAGTTTTTTTTTTCTCTCCACTGTTTTCTGTTCTCACCTCCTGGAAGGCCTGTACATACATATATACATACATTCATTCAAAAATGTTTATTGAGCACTTACCCTGTGCCAGGCACTATGATATCTGCAGAATATTCAGTGGTCAATTCTCTATAATATGGCTTCTAACCTCATGAAGTTTAATTTTTACTGGACGGTATTCACCTGGATCTTCTATGCCTCTTTTCTCATATTGTCTATCTATCTGACCGCTTCTTATACAATTTTGGGAGTATCCTTCAGCTCAAAATTCTAGCTCAGTAATTTGATTTTCAGTCATATTTATTCAATTACTTAGCCTAAAATAAAGATTTTTATTTAGCAACTGTTTTTTATTTCCAAGATATTTTTCATAGCAATTTGCATTTTTAAGTTAATGTGATAACCTTTAAAATCTCTTTGAAGATTGATACATAATGTATCTAAGCATTATATAACAAAACTAATTATTATAACACATAATACTAATTATACTTATTCTAAAGTTCTTTTCCTACATTGGTTCCCCAGGAATCAGTTCTGCTTAAGTTTACTGCCTATCTTTCATGTTGCTCTTTTCCTTTAATGTTTGCTGCTTCTGGGTTGTCTGTCTGTATTGGTAAATGAGAACCTGGGAATCAGCAAACTTTTTCTATAAGGGGCCAGTGTCTTAGGTTTTGAGGGCCACATTAGGTATCTCCCTTTTCTTTTTTCTTTCTACAACCCTTTACAAATGTAGAACCCATACAAAAACAGGAGGCTTGTATATGATAGTTTGCCCATTATTAGATTTTTCAGTATTGTTACTTGGAGTTTATTTTCTCAGTGGGGGGAGTGAAATTCTCTGGTAGATTCTGATTACAGGGAACCTAGCATTTTAACTGTGGAGGAAAGAGGGAGAAGAAGTCAGAGGGAAAAATGGGAAATGGACAGCCACCAGGCTTTGCTTTGTTTGCCTATTTTCTAAGTATGAGGAATCAAAGCTCCTTGTGATATCCACAAAGCACAGGGGCCACACTTTGATGACCCCTATAAAATATGCTCTAGGAATCTACCCTATCAGAAGTCTACTCCATCTGGCAAATAGCAAGCTGTGTTAGGGCTAAGCTTGGAGAAATGCTATGGACCAACAGCTCTGAGCCAAGGCATAGCGTAACTATTCAATCCTTTAAAAAAAACTTGGCCTACCATACTACAGCCACCACTAACATGGAGGTAATTCCTTAATTTTCATCTGTACAAGTATGTGGCTCTCTTTGCTTCAACAAGATCGAGATTCCTGTTTTATAACTAGAAATGTCTCACAGCATCCTTGTTGTCTTTCCAGTGTGATTATGAGTTCATTACTGTAGTTTTTTATCATTGCTTGTCTTCTGTAATTTTAAGAGAACTTTAGAAGATGACTTGAATCACGTATGCCATTTTGATCTGAAATGCTCCCCCAATTCACACTTTTTTGCGTCTAATAACTAAGCTGCTTACAGTTCCCTTCCATACTTTCAGTCAAAAGGGGGGTCATCTCCTGTCACCATCAACACTACCTCAACCTTACCCCTAATATACAACTTCTTTTTAATTTTTCAAAACAAACAAAAATAGGAAAATCAGGAGGCAGGGTAGGGTGGAGTGGGAAAAGACTAATATTACTGTTTCTGAGAAGGCCCCAAATCATGGCAGTACTAACTGAATTTACAACTGCCAAAAATCTGCCCTCTAGTCTTGCAGGCTCTGTAATTTTGTTTGTATACCAAATGGAGATCCAGCTATCAGGGTAGGGACTATACTTACCAAATAAAGTCAAATTGTTAATTTATAATCTGAACTGTAACTGTCACATGGACTAACACTTCTACCAGCATAACTACTCCATTTTCTGTCCATCAGCAAAACTACAACGGATGCCAAAGTGTAATCAAAAGTTTACTTGTCATTAATGCCTCTATTGTACTCTCAAAAATGGTTAAGATGGTAAATTTTACTTATATATTTACACATACAAAAAAAATGTTTGCAGCTTAGTGAAATAAGCCAGGCAGTGCAAGACAAATACCATATGACTTCACTTATTTGAGGAATATAAAAACAAAGCAAAATAGAAGGAAGAAAAGAGCAGTAGACTCATAGACTCTGAGAAGTGACTAGTGGTTACAAAGGGAGAGGGGTTGGGGCAGGTGTGGGGGAAGACGAGGGGGATACAGGGGCACAATATTTCACAGTCACAATAAAAGTTGGTCACTGGGACCGTAGTACAGCACAGAGAATATTATTGTCAATGATTCTGTAACACCTTTCTACATTGACAAATAGTAACCGCTCTATAGGGGGTGAGGATATAATAAGGGTAACTGTTGAACCACTGACTGTGTTGTATATTTGAAACCAACATAAGATTGTTTATCAACGATCCTTCAGTTAAAAAAAAAAATGCCTTGTGAATGCTGGATGCCCCACCATGTCTCAGTTCCTTTTTTCAGTGAGTGATTAATGAACTCAATTCAATGAATTCAGAGGCCTACAGGAGTGGATTCTCGGATGACCTGGGTGGGATGATGGCACAAGGTCTGGGCAGCATAAAATAAAGCAGAGTGGTGGGCTAGACAGAGCACTGGACCTCTGGTTTCTTTTTCTGCAGAACGGAATGGGTATAATAGTAACTGCCCTGCCTACTTCAACTTCATGGCCAAGAGGATCAAATGAAGTTGAAAAGAGCTTTGCAAAATACAATGTACTATAGAAATGTAGAACCATTAAAAAATGTGTTGCATCTTTAAGTGAAAAAAAAAAAATGCATTCAAAGTAAGGACAATTTGGTAGGCAAAGCAAATGTTAAATAATGTAAGTTTGGTAACAATTAAATATACCCTGATACTATCTACCTCTACAGTAAGAACCTTGCCAATAAAAACAGAATTCTCAAATATATTTTAACATGCACTACCAACATTTGCCTTTGTAGTTCTTTTTTCTGCATGTCCATGACTTTAAGTACATAAATTTTTGTAACTGTTTTCGCCTAATTCTTAGGATAGAAAGGATTAAAGATTTTTTGGCTATTATATACTAGTATGTTATTATAAAATATAATAGATAAGATATAAGTAAGTTATTGTATAATATGCAATTTTAAAATATATTTTATATTTATTAACATATAAATATAATATCCAGGTGTTATAATGTAGACAGGTTATGGTCAAACTTTAGCAACTCTAGGAATCACTCTGTCTCCTGAAGCAGGATCATAACTTAAAATATTTATGGGGACAGGCAGTTAATATAAATGTTAAGACTAAGATATAACACTGGAGAACCAGGCAAGGAAAAACACAGAGCCATGGATGCCACACTAAAAGGGTTTGGATGTTATACTGACTGGTATGGAGAGCCAATGAAGGATTTCAAGTAGGGGACTGATACAAGAGAGAGTTTATTATAATGGGAAAACTGCTATTCCTATTATGACTTCATGGTATGCTTGTGAAAATTAAGTATCTAATGGGGGAAAACAATAAAAACAAGAACTAGTTCCAGTTTTCTGACTCCCAGAAGTCTGTTAACAGTTCATTCCAATGCTTCTGGAAATTATTGTGAAGAATCCCCCATGCTTATATATTAACGGGCAGAAACTCCTGCTTTTTTTATGGGAGTTGCAGGCACTAGAAATTTGCTTGAAGGCACTATGAATGTTCTCCAAATGCAATCGCTGACGATGAACATCAGAATCACCTGAGATACTTACTACAAATACATCACCTCCTGCTCCACATCGCTAGTCATCAGAGAAATGCAAATTAAAACCACAATGAGCTCTCACCTCACACCAGTAAGGATCGCCACCATCCAAAAGACAAACAACGACAAATGTTGGCAAGGTTGTGGAGAAAGGGGAACCCTCCTACACTGCTGGTGGGAATGTAAGTTAGTTCAACCACTGTGGAAAGCAGTATGGAGGTTCCTCAAAAAGCTCAAAATAGAAATACCATTTGACCCAGGAATTCCACTCCTAGGAATTTACCCTAAGAATGCAGCAGCCCAATTTGAAAAAAGACAGATGCACCCCTATGTTTATCGCAGCACTATTTACAATAGCCAAGAAATGGAAGCAGCCTAAGTGTCCATCAGTAGATGAATGGATAAAGAAGAGGTAGGACATATACACAATGGAATATTATTCAGCCATAAGAAGAAAACAAATCCTACCATTTGCAACAACATGGATGGAGCTAGAGGGTATTATGCTCAGTGAAATAAGCCAGGTTGAGAAAGACAAGTATCAAATGATTTCACTCATGTGAAAGTATAAGAACAAAGAAAAAAACTGAAGGAGCAAAACAGCAGCAGACTCACAGAACCCAAGAATGGACTAACAGTTACCAAAGAGAAAGGGACTGGGGAGGATGGGTGGGAAGGGAGGGATGAGGCGGGGAAAAAAGAAAGGGGGCATTATCATTAGCATGTATAATGAGGGGGGGGCACATGGAGGGCTGTACAACACAGATAAGTAGTGACTCTATAGCATCTTACTACGCTGATGGACAGAGACTGCAATGGGGTATGTGGGGGAGACTTGGTGATGGGGGGTGTCTAGTAAACATAATGTTCCTCATGTAATTGTAGATTAATGATTATCAAAATAAAACAAAATTTAAATTAAAAAATATATATACCATCTCCAAAGAAGGTGATATAATCTGGGGCACAGGTGGCCACAAATCCTCACTTTTACAAAAATTTAAGAGCTACTGCCCTTAAGTTTCCTCAGAAAAGCATCTTGTAACATTGAAGGTGATCTGAAAGATAAAGAGTCTTCCAAGGAAAGCTGACCAGTTTAGATTACAGGAAGTGCGAAGGTCTGGAATCAGGGAAGAGCTTCATTTAAAACTAATGGAAGACCATCATGGCTGGTGAAAAGAATGGCATGATACAAAGTTGGAAAGCAAGGCCAGGCTTGATTGCCATGCCAAGGAATTTGGATTGCACAGGTACACAAAGCAGCAGGAGACAAGCATTATCTGAACTACACTTTTAAAAGATTGTACCTCTGTGTGGAAAACTACATCTAGCAGGGGATGAGGGGAAGCTAGTCAGTAAGCTATTTCAACAGTCTATGAAAGAGATGATGGAGACTTGGACTGGGCTTAGTACCAGAAGAGGTATAAGAGTGGCAGATAAATTGTGGAAATAGAAAACAAACTTTCTGAGAAACTGGAGGTAAAAGGTGATTCAATGGGAAAAAATACAAGTCCCAAGCATCTGGCTTAAACAACTGTGTAAGTTGCAAACAAATTTCTTTGGTTACCAGAACTACTCATTCAGCTTTTTAGTAAGTATATAATACTTGGACATCAGTTGAAAGGTTATTAAAGATATTACACAAATCCTCATCATCAAAGTATTAAAAATATAAACACTGGGGATCATAAAGATTAACCTGCCTATGAAAAAACCTAAACTGGCTATCTACAAATTATCCAATAGGAAATACATAAACTTGGCTTTCTGAATTAAGCACAGAATACACTTTACTAATACCTTGCAAATAAGTTAGTCTGAAGAAATTTTTACACGTTTTCCAAAAAAATTACTACTTAGATGTTCTTACCTCTCATTCCAAAACATTTACTTACAAGTCAGTACACAGACTCTTGTTATATAGTATTCTCAAAGTTTCACATCTCAATCAAAATACGGAGAACACTTTTTTAAGAAAAAATCCTGAGTGCCAGAAGAACCCTCTAATTCAAACCCAAAAGGATCCATTCTTTTACCTTAGCCCTTCCACAAATAATTTATAATACAGGAGAAACAACAGTCCTGATTAAGTCCTATTACCATTAAAATTTGAACTCTTGAGCACAAAGGCTCTGTGAACCCTGTTTAAGCAAACACAGACTCTAGCCAAATTTGTCCAGTCGTAACTAACCATCTCTTACTTGGCTCCAAATCCCTACAAGTGGGGTATGAAAAATGCCCAACAAATGTCAGTTGGATCTTCCCAGCGTAAAGATAAACAAATCTAGCCCACAACAATTAACCCATATTGTCCAAAACATACTTTATATGTATTTTAAAGCTTGCAAAAATATTATCTGTGAAATTCTACATTTACATATCCATCCACTTAGTGCCTTAAAATTATCTAATTTAACCACATATTCCTTCAATCAATGACTCAAAATTTTGAGAAGCTAATTTCACTGAAAGAGTTCCTCCCCTCTCAAAAGAGACCAGAGTAAAGATTCAAAGAAATGAGTACTGCTTTTTAGTGATATAGCTGGTCCTTTGAAAATGTATCATCTATCAGTCTCATCTTCTCTTTTTGAGTATATAAGCATATGAGCTTATATAAAGTTTAAAAAGCAGAGAAATATTCAAGAGAATATTTTTTTAATTATAGTTTTCTTCTTGGTTCTTCAGCCAAAAATTGACATGACAAAAGAACTAGCACAATTATGAAAAATTATTTGCATTCAAGTGTATTTTCAAGATTCCAAAATCTGACACAGCACAGAGAAAAGGAATGAATTAAACAAAATAAACAGTCAGTTATAAACTGACCTTTATTTGAAATATGTTAAAAAAATATTTAGTCACACTTTAAAAAAATATGATTGAGGTAAATTTTTCCTTTAATTCAAGTCTTTTCAATCATCTTTAAATATGTGAGCAGAACTCATACATTAAGGCAAACCCTCATTTTAAATACTCATTAAATCCTGATTAAAATATTCATTAATGAACTCTTTCATTTAAAATTGCTAATCCAGGGAGAGAAATTTTGTGAAAAACCTTTTATTGCTACAAAGGGAAACGTGGTCACAAAAAGCTTTTAAGCGTATCTTAACGCAAATTGTTATTCAATGTCCAATGCAGTAAAAAAATACACAGAGCACAAAATACTTGCCCAATTTATCTATTCTAGGGTAAGTATTCAAAACTTAATGCACACTTGAATATATACTCCCAACAGCAGCATTTAAGTTCAAATGATTAGATATACTAACAATACACATCTGTTATCCTTAACACCAATAAAGTAATAAAAATTAAGCTTAAAAATTATACAAACAATTTATCGAATCTAAGTTTGGTAGCTATAAAAACTAAACTAAAATAATCTTACCTTCATTTTATTAAACAAATGCCAAACATTTAGAAATAATATAAAACAAATTTAACGTGTGGAATGCATGCAACATGGGTGTTAACTCTCGTATTTTAAACTATTAAAATTCTTACCCTTTTCCACATTAGGACAGAAATGTAAAGCTTCTTTTAAATCTAATACCTTATATTTAATTTTCTTCGGGTTGGTCAACAGGGAAGCCAACAGGGTCTCCCTTGACTTCTCCTTCCCCCACTGCCTCTCCTTCCTTCACTCACTCTCCTTCCCCTACTGCCTCTCTTTCCCCTACTGTGTCCCCCTCCCCCACTCCCTCCAGGTTCCCCCCTTCCTCTATGTCTCCCACTCCCTCTACTCCTCCACCTTCTCCTACTTCCTCAACTTCCTCCACTTCTTCTACTTCTTCTACTTCTTCTACTTCCCCTACTTCCTCCTCTTCTTCCTCTTCTTCCTCCTCCTCGTCCTCAATAGGCTCATCAATCTTTTCTTCCTCCTCATCTCCTTCTATTTGCTGATCTTGAGTATGATCTTGAATTTCAAAAGGATTCTCACCCTAAAAACACAAGGAACGATCATTTTTTAAATCAGCACGTTCATTTTTAATGAAATTTTTATTTGCTATATCATTCAAAATAAATACTATTTGTGGCTTTTTATTTTAATTTATAATAACCATTAAATATTTGACTACCTATTTCATACCAATGTGGGTCTATAAATTATTAAAGTTACAACTATATACTCCATAAACCAGAATTCTTAAAGGCTGTATTTTCTTAACTGAATTTCTAACTTTACATATGTATATATGACAAAGCCAAATATGTAGGTTTTGGTAGAAACAAAGCATATGAAGCAAAGATATATGTTCCAGCTTAATTACACTGGTACTCAATGTACTACTGTTGCAGGATTTAAAACCTTTAAAAACCTCAAATGAGAATTAAATACTTTTTAAAACTCAAATGAAAATCAGGTACCTATTAGTTATCATGCCTACTTTTAAAAGTAGACAAATCTTTAATTCACTCCACATTCACAGATGCAATTTTGTTTTATTATTTTTTATAAATATTTGAATTATGTATCTGGATTAAGCCTCATAAACTGGATCATATTAGAAGGCTACATTAATGTAGTAAGAAATGAAAAGGTAATGAAGGCTGTTGAACAGTACAGTACAAAACTAGTGCTATATTTCAAGATATACCAGGTAGGAATGTGCAGGATGAAATGAAGTAGCAAAAGAAATCCTAGTGAGGGGGCTACTCTAAAAGCCTGGGAAAGGAAAGTAAAAGATGTAGTGACACCACTAACAGAGTAAATAAATTAGGATGGGGAAGGGAAAGAAGCAGGTGTATGCTACATATAATTAGAATTTAAGATGTCTAAATTTAGTCTAATAAGCAGCTACGAATTTGCAACTCGAAGAGAAGAGTTCAAAGTGAGACACTCAGATTTGCAAACTGCCTGCACAGAGTCAATAGCGGAGCCAGGGTCTTAAATGGGATAGTCTGGGGTGGGGCTGGCAAGCACATAGGAAAAAAGGCTGAGAACAAAACCCATTGAGAATGCCTATACATGGAGACAGAAGTTGGAAAAGGAATACTCAAGGCAGTTAAAAATCCAGAATGGCAAAATATTATCTGGCAAAACAAAGTTTTAAGCGTAAGTAACAGATCAATAGTGTCAAATGATACAAACAGTAACAGGAGAAAATAACTGAAAAAGGTCACTAAGGTGATAATTATTAAAGCTGAGTGATGGTACTTGAGGGATTTATTATATGATACCCTTACTTTCATATGTTTAAAATCACAAACAATAAAACATCAAAATTTCTTATGTGAAAACTAAGTCACTGATAATCTTAAAAGAAAGAGCAGTTTCGAAAGTGTGATGTAAATGTAGTTAGACTGCAACGAGTGCCCCAGAATGACTTCACAATTTCCTCTGCTCAAAGAAAAAGGCTCAGATCCCACATTTAGTCAATAGTAGAGCTCTTGCTAAAAACAATTCCTGACTCAATCTCAGACCTCCTGAATCAAAATATCCAGGGAAGAAGTCTAGTATCCAACAAATTTAAGACACATTTCAGGAGATATTTATCAGAAAAGTTTGGGAAACCCTAATTCAGAAGGTCTTACAAAGGGCCTAGGCAGCTTTTATTGATTTTAGCCTCATAGGAGATTCTAATTACGCATCTCCAATTGAGAACGACTAGGTTAAAGAATGCGTAATACAGAGGAAGTAAAGAATACAAAGCAGGACAAGAGGAGAGAGAACAAAATGGGAAAAGGCCGAAGTCTGGGATAGATTAAGTCATTTTTAATTCAGGGAACTCATAAGCATGACTGGAAAACAGTAAAATAATAAACAGGAAAAAAGATCAGATGCAAGTAAAGAGAGAGAACTGGTTAAACAAGAATACCCATGAAGGGCAAAAAAAAGTCACTTTCCTTAACAGGTAACAATTAAGGTGAGGGAAAAACACAGAAATCTAAGACAGAAAGAAGAAAACTTCTGGAGTTGGGTTCACATGTAATGGTCTCAATCTCCCGAAAGGAAAAGAAGAGGTAAGAATATGGGAAGATGAAAGGAGTAAGGATGAAATATGGTGAAGAGCAAAGAAGGTTTGAAACAGTCACTGTGGGAAGCACACTGCATTGATTGTTAATAAGTTAACTTATGCAAAGTGCAGGGATAATCTGGCTAACATAGCACTGGCACAATTTCATGGTATGTTCCGCAGGACAGTTAATAAAGCATAGGTGGCATAGCGCTGGCAACTGGGAAGTGGTGGAAGAATATGGAATTTTAGATTAGCCATGTTACCACTGTTGTCAGGGTCAACCATGAGTGTCCAGGCCAGGGAGTGAAAGTAGGTAAGATGATACAGCTGGAGAATTGGAAGAATCTTGATGGGACAAAGACGAGACCGGGTATTTTGTCAGACTAAGAGCACTTGAAGGTAAGTTTTAAGCCACGACCAGAAAAGCTGTGAGCAAAGGATGCTCTGGGAAGAAGCAGCAAGGAGCAGAGCAAACAGGAAAGCTGGCAAAAGCCTGTCACTGATTATGTGACACCAGTGCTTCCTGAATTTTAACATGTATGTGAATCAACTGGGGTCTTGTTAAAATGAAGGTTTTTACTCAATAAACCTAGACATGAACTGAAACTCTGCATTTCTAATGAACTCCCAAGCAATGCGAATACTGCTGGTGCACAGAACAAGTTCAGAGTAACAACCTTTCAGACGAGTTCTTCTCAGTTCAGTTACTTTCTCCACAATATGCACATGAGCAAGACACCCCACCAGTGATGTCTGTCATTCCACGAAGTGGCTCCAAATTGTAGCCTGGAAACCCTACTTAGAAATTCTAATTTGTACTCTTCTCTCATTAAAATACTTTCATACATCAATAAAACCATTAGCTTCTTGAACATCTGTAACATAGTAAGGATAAAAACCTAGTTTTTACTAATTTAGCTGATGCTCTCATCTTTCTGATGCCCTATCTCCCATAAAATTAAATTTCAGTTAGGGCTGCATTCAATTTTAAAGAATTGTGTCAAGAATGTAGTCAATAGTGACAAGTACAGCAAATCGGAACAAGGAACAAGGAACAAGGAACAAAGAAATGAGATTTATTCAGCTTGGAAGTCAGTTGATTGTGGAATGATTTAATGACCATTAAATATGTATTAGTCTTCTTCACAGGGTACCTGTTAATCACAACAGCCAAAATGAACAAAACTTTTCTAATCTATAATATAAATATTTGTTACTAATGTAAATAACAGACTTTTGTAAATCTTCAACATAACAGCTCTTTTCAGTCTAGGATGACTTTAACGAAGGATTATTTTATAAAGACTCAAAAACTTACCTCTTAAAACTTCTATTCATTTCCTAAGTTCTTATTTGTACATGAAATGTTCTTAATACATAAAAAAGAATTTTATGTAAAGATGTACTACCCCAATAACATGGTAAAAGTTCTGAGAAAGAAACGTGAGCCAGGTATACCTAAATTACATCTGAGTTTCCTGATAGTAGGAGCAAACCTCCTTTCTCCTGGCTTCCTAATTCCATGAGGGAGCTCTTTCTGAAGCACATGTCTGATCTCCCTCCTTCCATCTAACTTTTATCCAAGGAAGAAGAATGACTTATGCAATTAGTATGCTTGGATGAAAATGGGCATTCACAACTCAATCCCTTTGGGGTCCCCTCTTTAGGGTTTTCCTAGCAACAGGAAGAGTACATTCCAGTCTGTTCTATGCCGTGCGGAAAAACAAAGGAAGCCTGCTGCTGTCCAGCTGAACCAGTAATAGGTTGGGGGAGGGTAAGTCTACCTAATGTAGGAGTGAAATATTAAGAAGGTCCACAGTAATTACACACCTAAAACATATCTTCCAAGTCATCCTTTTCTTAAAAATTAAGAAGCTGACATTTTGATCTCCTATCAGACTCCTGTGTATCTCTCTAATCATACTGAGCTAGAAAGCAGATGAGAGGAATGGTTTATTGCTCCCTCTAACCACCAATCCCAACAATTAGGAAAAAAGATGTTTACCTATATGCAAGATATTACGTAGAATTCTTCCTGATGGTGTACTATCCTTAAATATCACAATTACTATGTCACCATTTAATTATAAAAATACTACAATGTAGTCTAAAAAGTGTGCCCCAAAATCTTACCTTAACAAAACGTTCGTATCGCGCCTTCACTATTGGGTTATTTAGAATGCTTGTAGCAGTCAAGACACTCTCTCTTTTTATTTGTTCTTTATAAGCCTATGAAAAACAGAATATACAGCTGAGGTATTTGAGAACCATGCAATGAAAATATTTTCCTAATTAAAATGGCATTGTACGCTCAAATCCTGATATTTAAATTATTTGCTTTCTGCTAAATTAAGCTACAAAGCAACATTCACTGTGAACACAATTTAAATCACCTATGGATTAAAACAATGAAGATGCAGGAAGTTGATTAGCTTCAATTAAAAAACAATCACCAAATACTGTAAGTCTAGGTCTCCTAGACACTGCTGTCTCTCCTTTCTACTCTACAACCACGAAACCCAGCCCCAACTACTCCAACTATTCATTTTCATGCTATCAAAATAGAAAGAATAATTGTTCACATTGCCAGAGTAATTAGTCTTCCTCTGCGCTGTAGCTGGCATAAGACTGTATCATACAAAATAGGAAAAGTTATAAAATGGAATGTTCAGTTGTCAAAAAGGTGTCAAGAGAATATCAAAAAAGAGAAAAGACAAAGATTTTTAAAAGATTATGTGTTCGAAGTGGCTAAAAGTCTGAGTTAAATGAGATTCATTCAACACAAAATATGAATTTAAGACAGATATGCCATATTTAACACTTAAGTCTTTAACATTTAAATTTTTTAATTTGCCTTTCAAACAATTTCTCACAATATAAACATTTTTTATTTGAAGTAAATTTGACTTTAAAAAAAAACAATCAATACAGAAGCAGAAAAACATAAATCAAAAAGAAACAGAAAATTTTTCCTAGAGTTTTTTAGTAAATTCTACTCAAAAATATAATAGATAGTAACTGGTAATGCTAGTTTTTAATTTACTTTTCCCAAACATCAGAAAATGTTATAATCAAATTTTTCCTTTCTTTTTTGTTCTCACACACACACACACTCATAAACATACTCTCTACCAACTTAAAAAAATGTGAACAATAAAAAGAACAGTTTAACAACAGCTATGATTTCCTTAATGCTTACTGTGTGCCAGGCACTATTTTAAATGCCTTTTATACTTAATTAACCTAATCCTTAAACAGTCACATAAGAGTAGAATGATTATCAATGCCGTTTTAAAGATAAAGAAACTCAGACAAAAGTTAATTTACTTGCTTATGTTATGTACTGAACCAGGCTTCAGACCCAGGAATTCTCGCTCTAGCCCACAGTCTTAACCACTATGCCACAATGCCTCTCTAGATATCTTCACAGTTGTTCCCACATGAGATTAACAGGACCATACACAAGTAGACAGCACAACAGCCTTTAAAGGACAATAAGGGACTGATGAACAATTCAATGACTTCACTACAATAGATCAAAACCTACCTGCTTCCCTTTGATATGATCAGGAGATTTTAAGTGCTGCTGAACTGAACTATGTAAAGCAGGAATATACACACCGCAAGCACTGCAGTGAACAGTTTCTACTTTCATCATGTGATCATCTGCAGTAACACCTACAGAAGAAATCCATTTACTAGTAAGAAAAGTGATGATTTACGTATCTTATTTCTGATAAAACTTTCACTATTTTGTTTCCATGATTAATTATACCCTTTCTTCCAAAAAAAGGATCAGAGTATATACATTGAGTGTTTCTAACTACATCTCATAAATCTCCATATATAGATTTAAAATACATGGCAACATTAAAATTAAAACATGTAATTACATTGTACTTCCTAATTAGTTATACAATTATGCTCTGAGGCCTGTAAGTTCACCCCTAAAAAATGTAATACAAATGAAAACAAACGTTGATTGTGCAGTAAAATAAGAATTTCCATGATTATGAATGTGGGTGGGCAGGGATGGGGAAAAGATGTTAAAATTGAATTCATAACAACAAAACAACAAAATAAATGTTGGATCTTCAAATGGTGACTGAAGTTTACTGCAGGTAAAGGTTTAACTATATGCAAGACATAGATGTCAAAGAAAATGGTACCTTCTGGGAATTGCCAAGTAATTCAATATGGCTAGGGCACAGAATATAAAGGGGCAAAAGAGAGAAAAAGAGCAGGGACTAGATATGGAGAGCTTTGTGTCCCATGCCTTGGAATCTGGACTTCACCCTGAAGAGAATGCGGGAGCCACTGGAAAACCCTGAAGTAATGAAACCAAGTAGAATTAGAGATAAAAAAGACCAAAGTAAGGAAACTAATTAGGAAAATACTTAGTTGTCAAGAGAACAAAGATTTGAGCAAATGCAAAATTTAAAGGGGAGGTGTAGAAACAAACTTGATGGATATTTGAAAGACAGAAACAGTATGACACAATGCTACAGATAAGAGTAAAGTAAAAATATTTAGAATTAACATCATACTTCTGACTTTGGTGTTGGAGTCACTTTCCAAGATAATAGTAAGGAGCTATTTGTTGAGTTTTTGTTTTATTTATTTTTTATTGGGTGGGAGATGCTCAAAGAGAGAATATTTATTTAGAGTGTGCTCATTTTGTGAGACTGCTTCAGACACATGACAAGGCAGTTGGATGTATGAGATTAGAGTTCAGGAGATCTGTGCTAGAGATACAAATGTATAAGTAATCAACATATAGATATTAATTTAAGCTCTGTAAGTAAATGAATTCATCAAGAAGGAATATAAAGAGAGGTGATCATGAGATTAATGACAGAATACTGGAAAATACCAATTTCTAAAACCCTGATAGAGAAAGAAAAGCAGAGCAAAAAATGACAAGGGAATAAAGAGATCAGGGCTTGAGATACCATAGAAATCAAGGGAGAAAACAGATTTACAAAGAACAGAGTTATCAGTGAAAATTGTTGCAGAAGACAGTTAGTCAAAAGAACTGAAGTTGGCACAGGCAACCTCCATGAGAGCAGTCTCAGTAGACTAAAGGTGGCAGAAAGTTGTCTCCTGTGGGTGAAGTAATAAATAACAAGTGAAGCAACAGAGAGGAGTGATGACTATGCTTAAGATGTTTGGTTGTTTAAACTGAAAAGCAGATGTTTTTAGGGAAACTAGTATCTATTTTTTTTCTTTTGTTCCTTTGGGATTTTTTTGGTTTTGTTTGGTTGGGTTTTGTTTTTGTTAAAGATAAGAGCATAGGTTTCAGAGGTGGTATCAAAAGAGAAGGAAAGACTGAAAAACAGAAACATTCACTATTTGAGCAAAAGTCCTCAAAATAAGAAGGGATAAGAGAGATGGGAGAGAAAAGTGTCTTCTATCTGGAGGAAAAGCTGATTTGTCCTCTAACACTCAAGTGAAAGATATAAGGGTAGGTACAGCTAAATCTGTAAATGTGAAAACAGGAAGTCGAAGGAGTCCATCCCTGCTAGTGCATTCAGGGCCATCACAGACGGCTGTGTGCTCTGTCACTCTAGTGGGCACCATGCACACTGGAGTAGGAGACGGAGTGTGAAACAGACATTTAAATTTCTAAAACAATTTGTTTAAATACTTACCTTCCATGACATCTTTTTCAATTATTTTGACTACTTCTGTTTGATTATTTGTCTGTTGCTTACGAATAGATGTTTTCTTGAATTTATTCACCATACATTCCTAGAAAATACAATAGGAAGAATCTTAACAGTTTTTAGTGAGCATCTGCATATGCCACACATAATGCCTGTCCAGTGGAAAATAACAATGTCTCTTGTATAAAAGAACTAACACCTGTTGTCAAGGCACTTACAATTAGTTGAAAAACTGTCATAAAATACTAGGAGGCTACAAGAAGTATTCAGTTTTCAAAATGTATTTTAGGCATATAGATAAGGAGCAAAAACAGCTAAAATACTCAAGAGGCAGAACAGGTGAGTACTTAAGTCCTTCATTACATTACAGTTAGGAAATAGTTAAGGAACAAGGTTACAGAAAAATTTTAACTAAGGTACCCAGTTCTGCAAGAATATAGAGAAGTGGATGATCACTGTACTTCTAACCTCCTAACAATTCCATCTATTTTGCTCAAATTAATTGTATGTACATCCAGCTACTCACTTCCTTACACATCCCCAGTGCCAATTATCCTCCCCTGTCATCTGTGAGTATATTCTATTTCCAAGTATTATTAGTTCACTGAGTGTAGTGCCTGTGTCTTCAGTGCCTGCATACCACCTTTTGTAAATATTCAAAAAAAATTGAACTCATGACTAAGCCAAGGACATTAGCTCTGGCTCTGAATTCAAACTGCTGCTAACTGAGAAGAGTCACTAAGCTGCTCTGAGCATCATCTTTCATAGTAAAAAGAATTTGCTGTGAGGCTCAAATGAAATAATGAGTCAAAGTACCCAGCACAACAGCTGGTTGCTGTGCTTTCAAAGTGTGGCACCTGTACTCTCAAAGGATGATAGCTGATTCTGCATCAATAAATACTTGTGAAAGGAATTCTTTTACTGACATCTCTGCCGGAAACTGAGAGATGTACAAGTCTTTTAAATAACAAATCTAAAATCTACTACAGGGGAATTCAAATCCAGTTCAGTTCTGGGCTAATTTTAAAGCAACTCTTTTTCTAAGTAAATAGTAAATTCTTAGAAACATAAAATGTGAGACAGGGAACTATGAAAATACAAGAAATTCAAATGTCAAAAACAGCTACTTACATGCAAAAACTCCATAACTACTTTATCAAATTTGGTTTGTTTCTGAATATGATCTAATGTTTCCTGATGTGAAGAACTTTCCAGATGCAGTTCAATATCTTTTTCTTCAAATGTTCGAAATTTACAAAATGAACATGTGAATGCCATTCTATAAGGGAAAAAAAGTTTTTCTTTAAGTATTACCTCATTTACTTAGAAAGAGTTCATAAGACTATAACAATGAAATTAATTTTACAAGCATAAAGGATTTCCATTCTTCCATTTTATGGTTGATGTAAATTTCACTTACATCAAAGGAAAAAAAAAGAATAAATAAATGAAACAGTATTTCTTTAAGTACCTATTTGGACAATAGTCATTACATCACTTTGCATTTCTGGCCAACCCTGGGACTTCTGAGAATGAAAGATGGAATCAGTGAATCTAATCCTAAACTATCCACTTCAAGCCCAGACCAGTTATAAAGCCAAAGTTAACCCCAAGACATACCAAGTTCCAAAGTTCCACCACTTAAACACTGTTTGATCCTCAAACTTCCAAACCACTAAGCTGGTACCAACAACGCCCCATGGAACACCAACAGTAATTCACTCCTTTGGAGGTCTTAGGTGATCAAGTCCTACCCCCAAAAGACTTCAGGATGAAGTCTGGACAAATGCACACATTTAGAAGCTCAGGAGCCACTGCAGAAAATTTCCCCTTTTATTCCTTTTTAATTGTTCCTGCATTATGTATTCTTATTTCCTTTTCCTTGAATTACAACAACAGTTTCCTGATTGGCTTCTCTGCCTCCAATCTCCATTTTCTAAAAATTCCTTACACTACTATTGTATTTATTTTCCTGGTTAATAATATGGGATCTGAAGCTTACTGCTGGGTTTATTCTAGCCCCCTTGTGTGACCTTGGGCTGTTTTCTTATCTTAATGAGGTAAGAATCCTCATAGAAGTATCATTAAGATTTTTAAAAATAAATATAAAGCCTTAGAAGAGTTCCTGATACATAGTAATTATTCAATTAATTACTGTTACTTCCTAAAGGAGACTATAGCACATTACTGCGAAGAAGACTTCACTGGCTCTTTAAGGCTCAAAAAACAAAGTCAAAACATTTTCAGATGCCACTTAAGAAAGTTCTTAATCTCTCCTTTTTGGCTTTAACCACTAATACCTTCAGCATTATCTAGCACATAATATGTCTCCATTAAATGTTTAAATTACATTATATCTTTCACCTCACTAGAGTCATTTTCAATCCACACATCTTTCCATTTCCTGAATATCAATGAAACATTCCTGTTTCTTTGCTTATACTTCAAGCCATGCCCTCTACCCGGGCTGCCTAACAACTACCACTTCTCAATCAGTTGAAATACCACCTTTGCCCATTTCCCTGATCTGCCTGCATTTCTATTTAGAAGTTATCTCCTATAAGACCATTTTATACTTCTCTTTGGCACTCTTCACTATATTCTGTGTTTGTCTACACCTCTCACATATAATAGTTATTTACTGTCAATCTCTTACCCTCATAACTCAAAGTAAAACTGCTCTGGTAAATTTAAATAATTTAAGACTATTTTAAAATTACAACTTAATTGAACTGACAATTTTTTGGTTATATCATCAGGTTTATATTTAGAGTTATGGAGCAAACAGCTAAATGAAAGTTCAGTTTCTCCAAATCACTACATTTATTATATTAACACGGATATGTCATATCCAAACATATAGTTTTTAATGGGGAAACTATTCATAGGACAATTAAATAAAAAAGTTAATCTTAGAATATGAAATCATCTTTTTGGACTCCTACACATTTGATACAGAGTTTGTTTCAATTTTTTTCTGCACCAAAGTAGCTAAGCCCATTGACCTTTGTCAAAAGAATGCACAGTGGGAGAGATACTCACAAGGACCAAAAACAGCTTCCTCTTAAAAACCTGAATTTCCTTTTATTGGTTAATTTTTAATAAGCTTAATCCTATTGTTTCTCAAGTCCCAACAAACAAGGTACAACAAACCAAAAAGAGCATAGGAAAAGGTCATTAAAGCTAGATGCAAAGATTATACAAGTAAAACACAATAGACTAAAATCAAAGACTAAACAAAAACATAGAAATTTAGGTGCAACTGAATTTATTTTACTACATTTTACATGAATAAAACCAATGTATATATTAAAACCAAGTAATAACACAGAGTATCCTATTTAATATGGAAGGAAACTCATATTTTTAAAATATCTCCATGGGAAGGTTTGCAGATTCTCCTCTTAAAATGTTATCTTTTGACTAAGACAAAGTTTTAGACATCTAGAAAATTCACTGAAGTGAAATATTTCGTTCTCTTTATTCTACATGAGCAAATGAACTTTTAAAAAAGGAAAACTCCATTTTGAGCAGGGAATACACTGAATTTACTTTTTAAATTTTATATTCTTTGTTTTCTAAGCAGAAGCAGAACCTAGACATATTTCAGAGAAAAAAGATGAAAAAAAAATCAATTATTATCCTTTTAAAAAAATTTCCTAGTCTTTTTTCTATGTATAATTTCACATCTTACATATATATTTTCCTATTTTGCCTGCATTTTCTCCATTTTATTACAGGCTTTATAATCTTCATTTTTAACAACAGCCTAAGAGCCCATGAAGGGATGTGTTCAGTCTTACACATACTTATTCACTCCCTGCTGCTGATATGTTTCATGGTTGGAGTTATTATAAATAATGTTATGGATGTCTTTTTAGATTAAATTTCTTTTTATATTTTTAGATTATTTTCTTGGGGAATGCAAGTATAAACTGAGTATAAAAAATTCAAGACTTTTTTAAAACTGCAAAATTACTTCCTATTAGTTATAACCATATTATATTGTCACCAGCAAATTTTAAGTGTTCTTTAACTGTATCTTAGTAAATCATTTTTCTCCTAATGCCATATTATATGAAGTTTCAGTTTATTTAACTGAACAGTAAGTTTCAACACTTTCTTTAAAATTATTAACTAGCTACTATTGTTCCTTCACCAAATTGTGTTTCAGGAATCTTCCCTTACTTTTAAAATGTTCTGGTTGGGTGATGGTTACCTAACTTAGATATTAATCATTTCTCAGGTTTATGTTTTCCAAGTCTGTTTGCTTTCAAGATTTAAACTTCTTTAAACAAATTTCATCATTTCCTTTGTAATTTATTCTATAATTTTTAAGCCTGAGAAAAAAGTCTTCTTGCAGTGATTAAAATATTCAATTTTATTTTCCTGTTACTTCCCATTTTTTGGTTTAGATTCATCCACATTGGTTCAAGAGGATCTGAATTACTTTTCTTGTTATTCTTGTTAAAGCAGTTCCCCTTTCACTTGCAGTATCTTCTATACTATATATAACATTCTTACATATAATGTATGTTTACTCATTAATAATTCTGATACACTGATTACTTTTTCACACCACCATGTATTTCTAACTATTATAACTTACTAATGTTTCAATATCTAGAAAAGTTAATACCTACTCATTTACTCTTTTTCAGAATTTCCTTGAATCAACACTGGGAAGACCTGATATGTTTGTTTAGTTTTCTTATCCAAGAATATCAGTATATTTCCATATAGTCAAATCTCAAGTCAAGTCAAATCTCAAGAAGACTTTGTGGTTTTCCTTATGTTATGACAAGTATTTCTTTTTAAGAATACTGTATATACCTGGGTACTTTGTATTTTGGGATTATCATTATGAATGGGACTCTTCTTATATTTTCTAAGTGGTGATTACATGTAAGTATAAAAACTCAAGGGCATTCCTATGTATCTTTGATCAAACCTTTTCATTTGTCTCTCAGGAATTTTTTTATATCCCATCGGATGTATTTGTCTTTTGTAAGAAACTCATTTTTAATAAGCCCAATTTTCAGGCTCTGCTAAAATAAGCACAAACCTGTATCCATCTCCATATTTCTCACTGTTTTTTTCTCTTCTGCGCCTTTGTTTTTCTCGCCGAGCCTCGATACGTCGCTTTTCTTCTTCTTCATTTTTAGGATCAGTTTTTGCTAGAATATTGGACAAAAAAGCCAAAGCTAAAAATCATTTTCCCCTTTATAGTTCCCAGTTCAGAAAGCAGACATACAAGGCTTATTTGATGATCATAATCTAAATTGAACTTACCAGAAAAATCAGTTTGATATTACCCAGTATTTCTGGAACTCCATTCATTTGAATACCATCATCATGAAATCTGCCATATTTAATTCTCATCTATGTGCTTATTTGCTTTTTTTTGTTTGTTTGTTTCTCTTGGTGTTTTAAGGGTCTATGTCTGTAGTAAACTGAAATGTTAACAGAAAGCAGCTGAGCCCCAGCACTTGGCCCACAGGACTGCAGGCATGTGGTTATTCGCTTTTAATGTATTTTTCTTTTAATATGCCCACTTTTCAGCTGGGCGGAGCCAAGATGGCAGCATGAGTAGAGCAGCGGAAATCTCCTCCCAAAACGACATATATTTTTGAAAATACAACTCTTCCTAATATGCCCACTTTTTCTTCTCCTCATTTTAAGCAATAATATCCATATTACCTAAAATCATTATGAATACCACAGTTTGGGAAACACTAAAGTGACCTGAGCCTGTATGAAAATTAACTTCAGTGAACACTGGAGAGCCCTGGATATGAAAACTTGTATATATTATAGCAACTTCTCAAAATGTTTTAAATGTAAAAACTCTAAAATAAAGGCAGGTCACCTTTAAAAAAAAAAAACTTTTTTATGTAAATAAATGTAATAAAATACATGGTTCAAAATTTACCATTTTAACCATTTCAGAGTCTATAATAATTAAATGGCATCAAAACACATCACAGTGTTGTGCAACCATCAGCATTATTTAGTTTCAGAGCTTTTTCATCACCCCAGACAGAAACTCCGTATCTATTAAGCAGTCACTCCCAAATTACCTTTTCCACAAGTCCCTGGTAACTTCTCATCTGCTTTCTACCTTTATTGATACCCCTATTCTGGATATTTCATATAAACAGAATAGTACAATATGTGGCCTAGCCTTTTCTGTCTGGCTTCTTTTATTTTGCATTGTATTCAAGGTTCATCATATGTTGTACCATGTATCAGTATGTCTTTCCTTTATGTGGCTGAATATCCTACTGTATGGAGACACATTCTTTTTTATCCATTCATCTGTTGATGAATATGTGGATTGTTGCCACATTTTGTCTTTTGTGAATAGCGCTGCTATGAACATTTGATTACAAGTTTTTTTGAAAACTTCAATTCTTCTACCTATATCCTTAGAAATGGAACTGCTGGGTCATAGGGTCATCTTTAATTATCTGAGGAACAACTAAACTGTTCCCCCACAGCAGCTGCATCATTTTACATTCCCACCAGTAATGTGAAAGGGTTCCAATTTCTCCACATCATCACCAACACTTGTTCTTTTCCTTAAATTTTTTTATATATGCATTTTTTTATTTTGGTATCATTAATATACAATCACATGAGCAACACTGTGGTTACTAGATATCCCCAATTATTAAGTCCCCACCACATTCCCCATTACAGTCACTGTCCATCAGCATAGTAAGATGCTACAGAGTCACTTCTCTTCGCTGTGCTATACTGCCTTCCCTGCGCGCATCCCCCATGTTATGTGTGCTAATTGTAATGTCACTTACTCCCCTTCTCCCTCCCTTCCCATCCACCCTCCCCAGTCCCTTTCCCTTTGGTAACTGTTAGTCTGTTCGTTGGTTCTGTGAGTTTGCTGCTGTTTTGTTCCTTCAGTTGTTGCTTTGTTCTTATGCTCCACAGATGAGTGAAATCATCTGGTACTTGTCTTTCTCTGCATGGCTTGTTTCACTGAGTTTATACCCTCTAGCTCCATCCATGCTGTTGCAAATGGTAGGATTTGTTTTCTTCTTATGGCTGAATAGTATTCCACTGTGTATATGTACCACCTCTTTATCCATTCATCTACTGATGAACACTTAAGTTGCTTACATTTTTTGGCTATTGTAAATAGTGCTGCGATAAACATATGGGTGCATATGTCTTTTTCAAACTGGAATCCTGCATTCCTAGGGTAAATTCCTAGGAGTGGAATTCCTGGGTCAAATGGTATTTCTACTTTCAGTTTTTTGAGGAACCTCCATACTGCTTTCCACAATGGTTGAACTAGTTTACATTCCCACCAGCAGTGTAGGAGGGTTCCCCTTTCTCCACATCCTCACCAGCATTTGTTGTTCCTAGTCTTTTCTATGTTGGCCATCCTAACTGGTGTGAGGTGATATCTCATTGTGGTTTTAATTTGCATTTCCCTGACAATTAGCAATGTGGAGCATCTTTTCATGTGCCTGCTGGCCATCTGAATTTTTTCTTTGGAGAAGTGTCTGTTCATATCCTCTGCCCATTTTTTAATAGGGTTATTTGCTTTTTGGGTGTTGAGGCATGTTGAGTTCTTTATATATTTTGGATGTTAACCCCTTGTCAGATAGGTCAGTTACAAATATATTCTCCCATACTGTAGGAGGCCTTTTCTGCTGACAGCATCCTTTGCTATACAGAAGCATTTTTTAGCATGATGTAGTCCCATTTGTTCATTTTTTATTTTGTTTTCCTTGCCCAAGGAGATGTGTTCAGGAAAAAGTTGCTCATGTTTATATTTAAGAGATTTTTGCCTATGTTTTCTTCTAAGAGTTTTATGGTTTCATGACTTACATTCAGGTATTTAATCCATTTTCAGTTTACTTTTATGTATGGGGTTGGACAATAATCCAGTTCCATTCTCTCGCATGTAGCTGTCCAGTTTGCCAAAACCTCTTTTTTATTATGGCCATCCACTTTACACAGTGTGAAATGGTACCTTATTGTGAGCAGGTTCTTTCTTATAATACCATTTAACTTTAGACTAAAAAAAACTTATCTGCCTTTAAATTTTCCTTTTATGCATTGCTCACCCTTTTGGATTGCCTTTGGTAAAATATCTAATACAAAATCATTAACACCTGGGGATTCATAAATTTGACAGTGAATATTAACCACTTACTACATATACAGTGGGATATTTCAAAATTATATAAAACCAGTACCTTAAGATTATTTTGATTTTCATTTTATAAGAGCTTAAATGTACATTCATACTTTATTAACTATTTTCAATATCCTTATTCAGTTTCCCTCAAATCTTCACTCTATGGAAATCCACTTGTATATGACCTTAAACCACAAGTAATTTCTTTGCCTTTCATGATACACTGCACCTCCAAATGACAGAATATGGTTCCTTTCCTACTGCTTTTCAACAAATCATAGTCTATACTACAGTGTAGCAAGACCTTGTATTTCTGAATACTAAACAGATATGCCCACCTCACATGTGACACTGAGAGCCTGATTTGACTATAGAATTTCAGCCTCATTCTTAGCTATATTCTCAAGTTTTGTTAAAAAAAGGTTGAATCACACATATCTGATTTAAAGGCAAATCAGTTTATCAAATGTTGCAGTATTTATTTAATTTAATTGCAAAATATATCTTTGAAATCTGCCCCAAGAGAGAGGATCAACTGAATTGCCTATTCTAGTAATACCTAGAGTGGTGAATGACAATCTACCCATTAACAAAATATAAAAGGTATCCCCACAATACATATTCCACTAACTTGGGATCATGTTTGTAGAATTCCAGAATATTGCTCTTTTTTATTAAACAGTATAGGTATCAATTGCAAAGCATGGCAGGAAGGTAGATTTATGAATAGCTTTGAAACCTTTCCTGGGTTTTATGTTACAGTTCATACATTTTGAGGAAAAAAAATCTAACATTTGCAAATTCAGTTATTTTTTTCAAACAATACATTAAAATGCTTATAATGCTGTAATCAGAAAAAGTTGTTTTAAAAGAAGAAATAATACAAAGCAATTTTCTATTACAGTCACATGGAGGTTTAAGCAAAAGGTTTCTAGAGCAAGACCTATCCTGGGATAAATCCAGGCTTTGCCATTTACTGGTTGTTTGACCTGGGCGACAAGTTATTTATGTGCTCTGTGCCTGTTTTCTCAGCTGTAGAAGGTTTGATATGCATCCCTATAGAGGCTGATGTGAGAATTACGTTAAGAAATGTATGTTATGCTCTTTAACACAATGCCTAGTACACGATAAGCCCTCAGTTTAAGTGCTAGCTTACTATTATTAATGATTACTGTAATCTCCACTTTTATCAAATTGGATACATGTATTAATCCTTAAGCAATTCAAGTGGAAATGAAATTCAAAAAACAAAACATACTGTCAGTACCCAAAAATGTGTAATAAAAAATACCGTTTTGAAATGAACTAGGACTTATCTAGGCATCCTTGCTCCTCTTCTCCCCTTTTAACAATTATTTGAAGGCTATCACAACTTAACACCTCCAACATTAAAGGAATACATTCTAATAAATCATTATAATGCTCAATAGATCTTTTTTAAATGGGCATAAAAAACTTGAAAAATTTGATCAGAAAACTTGGAATATTAACTCATCACAATTATTTAAACCTTCTTCAGTCCTGACTTAATCAAATAATCAAATATTAATTCTAAATAAGAGTAATTTTTACATCCCTGCAATATCACCTAACTTGAAAGGACAAAACACTTCTCAGTCACCAAAGCAAAAATTGAGTAACATATTCAAAAACAAAAAATAATTTCATGCATTGAGCTACTCAAAAATAGGCAAAATATCTTCTGTATATTATTTTGCTATTGTATGTTTTCATAAACAATGCTGAAAAAGACATTTTCTTAGCTTTAATTTATGTATGTAATGACTTACTCTAATTTGATCAAATGCACTTGATTTCCTTTAGAGATACATTATGAAGTTAAAAAGTAGAATAATAACAAAAAAGTAACAGAGTAAGTTGGCTCTGAATTTTTTTTTTTAAAAAGCTTGAGAAATAACTCACATACAATTCACCCATCTAAAAGGTATAATACAATGGATTTTAGTATATTCATAGATATGTGCAAACATCACCATAATCAATTTTAGATCATTTTCATCAACTCAAACTCACAAAGAAACCCGGTAGGCTTTGGGTATTACTCCATATACATCCCATGCCCCAAGGCAACCATTAACCTACTTTTTGTCTCTTTAGATTTCTGTACTCTGGACTTTCCCATGAGAAGAAACACGTAAGATGTGGGCTTTTGTGACGGACTTCTTTCACTTGGCATAATCTTTTCAAGGTCCATCCAAGTTGTAGCATCTACCAGTACCTCATACCATTTTTACAGCTGAAAAATAATCCTTATTTGGACATACCACCTGTTTATTCAACAACTGATGAATATATGGGTTGTTTCTACCTTTTGGCTACTGTGAATAATACCACTATAAACATCTGTATGTAAGTTTTTGTATGGACATGTTTTCATTTCTCTTGGATTTACATTCAAAAGTAGAATTGCTAGATCATGTGGTAATTGTTTAATCATTTGAGGAACTGCCTGGTTGTTTTCCAAAGTGACTGCACCATTTTACATTCCCACTAGCAGTGTATAAAAGCTGATTTCTCCCATCCTTGCTAAGGTGGGTATGAAGTAATATCTCATCTTGGTCTTTATTTACACTTCCCTAATAATTAATCGTTGGGCATTTTTTCATGTTTTTTGGCTATTTGTGTGTCTTTTTTGGAAAAATGTCTAATCAGCTGTTGTGCTTACTTTTCAATTGGACTGAGTTGTAAAAATTCTTTACATATTCTAGATACAAGTCTCTTATCAGAGTCTAGTGAAGTGGAAAACAGGTAATTCTTATCAATTATTGAATTTAATTTTTAATGCTTTTGTATATTAAAGTTTTAAAAATCTGTTGCCTAGATATGGACATGTTGCTCCATTTAAGATCTAACCACTGCATAATACTACTGTATAATTTTCTAGATACATGAATTGCAAACATTTTCTCCCACTCTGTGTGTTGTCTTTTCACTCTCTTGATGGTGTTCTTTGAAGCACAAAAGTTTTAATTTTGATAAAGTCCATTTTATATTTTTCCTTTGTTGCTCATTCTTTTACTGTCGCATCTAAGTATTCCCTGCCAAATTCCAAAGGCATGAAGATTTACCCCCGTTTTCTTCTAACACCTTTGAAATTTTAGTTATTGCATTTAGGTCTTGTATTTTAACTTTTGCATGCATCTATCCAGTTGTCCTAGCACCATCTGTTGAAAAAAGACTATTTTCTCTCCCCACTGAATAATTTTGGCATCCTTCTTGAAAATCAGTTAACCATAGATTTATAAGTTTATTTCTGACCCTCAATTCTATTCCACTGATCTATCTGTCCTTGTTCAAGTACCACACTGTCTTGATTACTGTGGCTTTGTATTCAGTTTTGAAACCATGAAGTATTATGAGTCTTTCTACTTGGTTCTCTTTTTCAGGATTGTTTTGGCTGTTTGTTTGGCTATTTGGCTAATTCCTCAAAAATTTTAGAATCAAATTGTCAATTTTTGCAGAGAAGTCAGATGGAAATCTGATAGAGATTATGCTGAATCTGTAGATCAGTTTGGGAAGTATTACTAGCTTAACAATGTTAAGTCTGTTTTTCCACTTACTTAGATCTTCTTTAATTTTTTTCAGTGATGCTTTATAGTTTTCAAAGTATAAGCTTTGCATTTTTGTTAAAGTTATTCCTCAGTATTTTATTCTTCCTGATGCTAATATGAATGAAATTATTTTCTTAATTCCATTTTCAGAGTGGCTGTCAATTTTTAACATTGTAAAATGGAAATATTACCATCTCTAAAAGTCATAATGTCCAGAATATTAAAAGCAAATTTTCTAGAAGAAACACAGCTTTTCCTGGTATCAAGGACCATGAAAAATTTCTTCCCTTTGTCTTCATAAAGGGGATTCTATGTAACTTGACATACCACTTCTTCAGTAATACCTCCAGCAATAAATACAATACCCAAGAAGGGAGTTTGAATCAAAATCATAGGTGAGGCCTTTTTTATAATATAGATGTTCTGGCTCCACCCTAAATCAGGATATAGGGAACAGGGGTGAACAAGGGCATGTAAATTTAAAAGTTATCTTTTGGTAATTCTGATGTTCATCAATGATTACTAACTACACTAGAGTAGTCCCAGATTTGATTTCCATAATTCTAATTATTATGCTATTTATCTATAGATAAACATGAACAAATTATTTAAAAGCACTGAATTTTTAAAAAAGTATCTTGGACTGCAACGCCTAGAGAGGCTTGGAAACAGAAGGCGTGGCCACTTCCCGCCCATGTGCTCCTGCTGTGCGGGCATCTGCTCATTGGGCACAGAGCCTCCCTCTGCAGGGCAGATGATCTGCAGCCCCGGGCCAGCAGCACGGCGGGTGGGCCCAGAATGGGTTGGGGGAGCAGAACGGCATGGTGAGGTCAGCCCTGCCCGCCACCTGACACTGGGAGCCCGCTGGGCAGACGGGCTTGCGGACTGTTCCCTGGCAGACTCAGCTCCACCCCAGATGCCTCTGGCGGGGCCTGGCCTGCGCATCACAGAAAGGGTGGCCAGTGAGGTCCACGACACCAGTTAAGTGTTAATTTCAGGTGTAGAATACCTAACTAGCGGGTTGAGATTCAAGATGGCGGCATGAGAGGTGAGACAGAGAACTCCTCCCAAAACCACAGAGTGAGAATATATAGTTAATAGAACTAACCCTAAAAGAGCAACAGGAAAGAAGGCTGAAGCAGACTGCATATAGACCTTACAACCAGAGCATAACTCACGAAACAGGATCAAAGCCTTGATCCGACGGGATCCAAGCTCTACCTCCACCACAGCTCACCAGCGGGAGGAAGAGAAACAGAGCAGGGAGCAGATGGAAGTCTGGGACTGCTGAACACCTAGCCCTGGAGATCTGCTTTGCCAACAGAAACCTACATTGAGTAGTGCTCTGGCAGATGGAGAGCTGGGACAGGCGGAGTGCTTGAGAGACAGATTCCAGACGTTTGTGGAGGAGGGGGATCCACACCCGGCTGCTCTGGGACAAGGGAAAGGCAGGTGGTCTGAGAGGCTTCCAAGCAGCAAGAGGGCTGCTGAAGGGGTGGGGTTTGCACGGAGCTTGCTGTGCGGGAGAAGAGATGGGGGACAAGGTTGTCTAGGAGCACTCTGTCCAGCAGATTAGGAACTTTGAGGAGCTTCAGGCGCTCCATCCCCCTGGCTGGATACTTGGCTCCGAGGCCCCCCACTGTGATACGCAGCCTGCAGAGCTTTCCTCCTGGCATGACAGCACCAGATCTCAAACCGGCAGTCACTGTGTTGGCATCAGGCCAGACAGAGGGAGGCCCCGCCTACAACAGCTACAGACACAAAGCACAGAGGTTTACACCTGTGTACTCAGCCCCCTGGCTCTGACACAGGAGACAGGCACAGCAGACGGGAATCAAGAAACAAATCTTTCCTCCCCCCAGGCACCAGCTCCGCTCCCCTATAACCCCCAACCTCACTCTAGGGGCTGAGCAGCTCCACAGACTGGAGCTTCTGGGCAATGGAGGGCACCACACAAAAATATGAAATGTCAAAAGAACATGGTTCAGACCAAAATCTCACAAACTCCAGAAAAAGAGCCAAATGAAACTGAACTCACCAATCATCCTGAAAGAGACTTCAAAATAAAAATCATAAACATGCTTATGGAGGTACAGAAAAATATTCAAGAACTCAGGAATGAATTTAAGATGGAGATTCAATCATTAAGAAATTCCATATCTGAAATGAAACATACAATGGAGAGATTTAAAAGCAGATTAGATGTAGTAGAAGAGACGGTAAATGGAACAGAAATTAGAGAAGAGGAATACAAAGCTGAGGCAGAGGGAGAAAAAAGAATCTCTAAGAATGAAAGAATATTGAGAATTGTGTGACCAAACTAAACAGTACAATATTCACATTATGGGAGTATCAGAAGAAGAAGAGAGAAAAGGGGATAAAAATATCATTAAGGAGGTAACTGCTGAAAACTTCCCCAATCTGGGGAAGGAGATAGTCTCTAAGGCCATGGAGGTTCACAGATCTCCCAACACAAGGGAACCAAGGCAGACAACATCAAAACATATAATAATTAAAATGGCAAAGATCAAGGATAAAGAAAGACATTTAAAAGCAGCTCAAGAGAGAAAAAATATCACATACAATGGAAAACCCATCAGACTATCATCAGATTTCTCAACAGAACCCTTACAGAAACAGGCCAGAAGGGAGTGGCATGATACATTCAATGGAATGAAGCAGAAGAGCCTTGAACCAAGAATACTCTACCAGGCAAGGTTATCATTTAAATTTGAGGGAGGGATTAAACAATTTTCAGATAAGCAGAAGCTGAGAGAATTTACCTCCCACAAACCACCTGTACAGTGCATTTTGGAGGGACTCCTACAGATGGAAGTATTCCTAAGGCTAAATAGATGTCACCAAAGGGACAGACAAAGAATACAGAATATGAATCATAACATACAAAGAATGGAGGAGGAAGAAAAAGGAGGAAAAGAAAAAGAATCTTTAGGTTGTGCTTGTAATAGCATACAAAGTGAGTTAAATTAGACTGTTAGATAGTAAGGGAATTACATTGAAACTTTGGTAAGCACAAATCTAAAGCCTGCAATGGCAATAAGTACATACCTATCAAGAATCACCCTCAATGTAAATGCTCTGAATGCACCAATCAAGACGTATAATAACTGAATGGATAAAAGAACAAGACCCATCTATATGCTGCCTACAAGACAGACTCACTTCAAACCCAAAGACATACACACACTGAAAGTAAAGGGATGGAAAAGATATTTCATGCAACTAATAGGGAGAAAAAAGGAGTTGCAGTACTTGTATCAGACAAAATAGACTTCAAAACAAAGAAAGTAGCAAGAGACAAAGAAGGACATTACATAATGATAAAGGGGTCAGTCCAACAAGAGGCTATAACTATTATAAATATCTATGCACCCAACACAGGATCACCTACATATGTGAAACAAATACTAACAGAATTAAAGGGGGAAATAGAATGCAATGCATTCATTTTAGAAGACGTCAACACACCACTCATTCCAAAGGACAAATCAACCAGACAGAAAATAAGAAAAAAGAGACAGAGGCACTGAACAACGTATTAGAACAGATGGACCTAACAGACATCTACAGAACACTTCCTCCAAAAGTAACAGGACACACATTCTTCTCAAGTGCACATGGAACATTTTCAAGAATAGATCATATACTAGGCCACAAAAAGAACCTCAGTAAATTCAAAAAGATTGAAACTGTACCAACCAGCTTCTCAGATCACAAAGGTATGAAACTATATATAATTACACAAAGAAAATGAAAATGCCCACAAAAACATGGAGTCTTAATAACATGCTCCTAAATAATCAATGGATCAACGACCAAATAAAAACAGAGATCAAGCAATACATGGAGACAAATGACAACAATAATTCAACACCACAAAATCTGTAGGATGCAGCAAAGGCCGTGCTAAGAAGGAAATATATTACAATACAGGAATACCTCAGGAAAGAACAATCCCAAATAAACAGTCTAAACTACAATTAATGAAACTAGAAAAGGAAGAACAAATGAGGCCCAACATCAGAAGAAGGAGGGACATTATAAAGACTAAAGCAGAAATAAATAAAATTGAGAAGAATAAAACAATAGAAAAAAATCAATAAAAGCAGGAGGTGGTTCTTCAAGAAAATAAACAAAACAGATATCCACTAGTCAGACTTATCAAGAAAAAGAGAGTTTACACACACTGACAGAATAAGAAATGAGAAAGGAAAAATCACTACGGACACCATGGAAATACAAAGAATTATAAGAGAATACTATGAAAAATTGTATGATAAACTGGATAACCTAGAAGAAATGGACAACTCTCTAGAAAACTACAACCTTCCAAGGCTGACCCAGAAAGAAACAGAGTATCTGAATAGACCAATTACCAGCAAAGAAATTGAATTGGTAATCAAAAAAATACCTAAGAACATAATACCTGTACCAGGTGGTTTCACTGGTGAATTTTATCAAACATTTAGTGAAGACCTAATAGCCATCCTCCTTAAAGTTTTCCAAACAGTAGAAGAGGAAGGAATACTCCCAAACACATTCTACAAGGCCAACACCACTCTAATACTAAAACCAGACAAAGACACCACAAAAAAAGAAAATCACAGACCAATATCCCTGATGAACATTGATGCAAAAGTACTCAACAAAATATTAGTACATCAAGAGGATCATCCCTCATGATAAAGTGGGATTCATCCCAGGGATGCAAGGATGGTACAACATTCAAAAATCCATCAACATCATCCACTACATCATCCACTACACAAAATTCAACATTCATTCATGATAAAAACTCTCAAAAAAATGGGTATAGAGGGCAAGTACCTCAACATAATAAAGGCCATATATGACACACCCACAACCAACATTATACTTAACGGCCAGAAGCTGAAAGCATTTCCTCTAGGATCGGGAACAAGACAAGGAAGCCCACTCTCCCCACTTATTCAACATAGTTCTAGGCGTCCTAGCCATGGCAATCAGACAACACAAAGAAATAAAAGGCATCCCGATTGGTAAGGAAGAAGTCAAACTGTCCCTGTTTGCAGATGACATGGTATTGTACATAAAAATCCCTCAAGAAATCCACTCCAAAACTACTAGATCTAATACCTGAATTCAGTAAAGTTGCAGGATACAAAATTAATACACAGAACACTGTTGCATTCCTATACACTAATGATAAATTAGCAGAAAGAGAAATCAGGAAAACAATTCCATTCACAAGTGCATTGAAAAGAATAAAATGCCTAGGAATAAACCTAACCAAGGAAGTGAAAGACTTATACTCTGAAAACTACAAGACACTCATGAGAGAAATTAAAGAAACCAATAAATGGAAACACATCCCATGCTCATGGATAGGAAGAATTACTATTTTCAAGATCGCCATCCTGCCCAAAGCAATCTACAGATTCAATGCAATTCCAACCAAAATACCAACAGAATTCTTCAATGAATTAGAGCAAATAGTTCTAAAATTCATAAGGAGCTACAAAAGACCCTGAATAGGTAAAGCAATCCTGAGAAGGAAGAATAAAGTGGGGGGAACTATGCTGCCTGACTTCAAGCTCTACTACAAAGCCAAAGTAATCAAGACAATTTGGTACTGGCATAAGAACAGACCCACAGACCAATGGAACAGACTAAAGAGCCCAGACATAAACCCAAGCACATACTGTCACTTAATATATGATAAAAGAGCCACGCATATACAATGGGGAAATGACCGCCTCTTCAACAGCTTGTGTTGGCAAAACTGGAAAGCTACATGTAAGAGAATGAGACTGGATTACTGTCTAACCCCATACACAAAAGTAAACTCAAAATGGATCAAAGACCTGAATGTAAGTCATGAAACCATAAAACTCTTAGAAAAAAACATAGGCAAAAATCTCTTGGACATAAACATGACCTTCTTCATGAACATATCTTCCTGGGCAAGGGAAACAAAAGCAATAATGAACAAATGGGACTACATCAAACTAAAAAGCTTCTGTACAGCAAAGGACACCACCAGTAAAACAAAAAGACATCCTATGTGAGAATATATACATAAATGACATATTCGATAAGGGGTTGACATTCAAATTATATAAAGAGCTCATGCACCTCAACAGAAAGCAAAAAAGCCAATTTAAAACATGGCAGAAGAGCTGAACAGACATTTCTCCAAAGAAGAAATTCAGATGGCCAGCAGGCACATGAAAAGATGCTCCACATCGCTAATCATCAGAGAAATGCAAATTAAAACCACAATGAGATATCACCTCACACCAGTTAGGATGGCCAACATCCAAAAGACAAACAACAAATGTTGGTGAGGATGTGGAGAAAGGCAAATCCTCCTACACTGCTGGTGGGAATGTAAAATAGTTCAACCATTGTGGAAAGCAGTATGGAGGTCCCTCAAAATGCTCAAAATAGACTTACCATTTGACCCAGGAATTCCACTCCTAGGAATTTACCCTAAGAACGCAGCACTCAAGTTTGAAAAAGACAGATGCACCCCTATGTTTATCGCAGCACTATTTACAATAGCCAAGAATTGGAAGCAACCTAAGTGTCCATCAGTAGATGAATGGATAAAGAAGATGTGGTACATATACACAATGGAATATTACTCAGCCATAAGAAGAAAACAAATCCTACCATTTGCAACAACATGGATGGAGCTAGAGGGTATTATGCTCAGTGAAATAAGCCAAGCAGAGAAAGAGAAATACCAAATGATTTCACTCATCTGTGGAATATAAGAACAAAGGAAAAACTGAAGGAACAAAACAGCAGCAGAATCAAAGAACCCAAGAATGGACTAACAGGTATGAAAGGGAAAGGGACTGGAGAGGATGGGTGGGTAGGGAGGGATAAGGGGGGGTGGAGAAGAAAGGGGGTATTATGATTAGCATGCATAATGGAGGGGATGGGAGAAAGGGGAGGGCTGTACAACACAGAGAAGACAAGTAGTGATTCTACAACATTTTGCTATGCTGACGGACAGTGACTGTAAAGGGGTTTGTGGGGGGGACCTGGTATAGGGGAGAGCCTAGTAAACATAATATTCTTCATGTAATTGTAGATTAATGATAACAAAAAAAAAAAGAAAGAAAAGGGGGATTACTCCCTGATAGGACAAAACTAACTGTAAATCAACGATTAATGCATGCTTTAAATATCCTTAATTTTGATAATTTAAAGGGTGTCAGATGATCAGCTATAGAAGTACATTTTTTCTGATAATATTCCTTTCTCTTAAAAAAAAAGCAGTTCCTGTGTGGTGATCTCCAA
Organism: Manis pentadactyla; assembly: GCF_030020395.1. Lineage (NCBI taxonomy): Eukaryota > Metazoa > Chordata > Mammalia > Pholidota > Manidae > Manis > Manis pentadactyla. The sequence goes on along the minus strand of NC_080022.1, from coordinate 76,835,695 downwards.
TAAGTTCTTCACAATGATATAAAGGGCATATCAAAGTGTGGGCAAAGGGTTTGTTTGTCTTTATATAGAGGATCAAAGCCTAATTTGGCTACCCAGAAAACGAATTAAGATACGATATGAAGAAGAACTTCCAACATCAACATTCTCTGGAAGAGTCATTCCAGAAGATGATCATCAAAAAACTTCAACAAAGATCCTGGCACTGTTGCAGTTGTAGCTGCATTCATCCCACCGGTTCCTGGACTTGCCATTGGAATGAAGGAGATATCTAAGCTGGGCTGTGCATACAGTAAAACAACAAATTTGACTGGATCTATACTGTCGGAACTCAACCAAGAATTAGAAGTGCAAGTTGCAGCACTCCAAAATCTTGCGACTACAGACTATCTACTGTTAAAAGAACATATGGGATGTGAACAGTTCCCAGGAATGTGTTGTTTTAATTTGTTTGATTTTTCTCCAACTATTCAAATTCAGTTAGACAATATCCATCATATCATTGGTAAGTTTTCACAAATGCTTAGGGTGCCTAACTGGTTTTCTTGGTTTCACTGGATATGGCTGGTAATTGTAGGTCTGCTTTGGTTATGTAGCTGTATTCCTATTATGTTAATGTGTGTGCACAATTTAATTAGTAGTTTAAAACCTATACATGCTTATGTTACTCTACAAGAAGATATGTCAAAGAAATAATCAATCTTCCCATGTTTTCTTCCGCCTGCTACTTCTATAGCTTTTCTTCTTCCTTCCTAATTACAACCCTTAAGTAGAATTCGTGCCTCATAACGAAATTACCGAGTATCATAATTCTTCCAAGTGGTAAAGATACCTCAAGACAAATGCTGGGCACAGAAGCCATAGGGCATAAATCTGCAAAGAAGTAAAAAGCTAACCTTTTCAAACAATATTCTTCTCTCTCACTTACCAACTTAACATTTCCCTGTATGGCCCCGAAAGATGACTGGTTAGCCAGAGATGGGTAAGATTCCTCAAGGGAGGAACAACCTAAGACAGGCACAGTCGCAGGGGGGCCATCAGTTGAGAAATTGGGGATCAACAGAGGTGAGGCTTGGAACCTCACCTCCCCTGTTTTGAGAGAAATCTTCTGCATCCGTGGATGTTTTGTTGCCCTTGTCTAGCTTGGATTAATACTTCGTCTATAGGCACACACCTGATCATCTACATTTGCCCTCTTACAGCACTAAACTATGTTTTCTACCTTTATCTTGCATCTACCTATCACTTCAGCATTTTATTAAAAATAAAAATAAAAATAATAATAATAATAATAATAATGAGGGAGAAATGTGGGATTCACATATAAATCAAGTATAAAAATCAAACAAATATTCATATTTGACCTGATTGTTTATAGTTCATAATGCGTGATCAAAACCAAAGTTTCTGTGATGACTGCCCTTGCACTGTTCACCATGTAAGAACTTATTCACTATGTAAGAATTTGTTCACCATGTAAGAACTTGTTCGTTATGCTTCAGAAGATTGGAGACTGTTGAGAATTAGGCTTGGGGTTGATTAATGACTGTGCATTGAGTCCCCTATACAGAATTTTATTGTTGTTAACAACCATTTGATCAATAAATATGAGAGATGCCCTCTCAAAAAAAAGGCAACCCCAACCATTCGTGGGTGCTCACTTCCAGCAGGTGTAATGAGGAGGACTACAATGTGAATTGATTATCTGAATAGGATGTGCATTGCATTATTTCACATGGAAAAATTAATTAGGCAAAACAATATACTGAATAAAGGACAAGATACATGCATATAAATTATACACAATATGGATGTATGTATAAACACACATATCATGAAGCATGTGCCATATTACACATATTAATGGTATGTTTTTTGTCTTTGCATATATGTAGTCTGAAATATATTATAAGCGACACATATTATATACAACATATGTATTCCAGGGTCATTCTAAAGCCTTAGGAGATGAAGAGTAATTCTGCAGAATGACGAATACTAACAAGACACATTTGTTTCTCTCGAACTTGTTTTTATTTTTTTCTGTATAGGGTTAGAGCTTTTCCCTACTGGTTATGAAAATAATACGTGCTCACTGTGATTCAGAAATTCAGAAAAACAAAATGATATAGAGAAGAAAACTAAAAATCTATCATCTCACTGTTCAGAGATCACATCTATTAAAAAAAAAAAAAAAAGCTCAAAATAGAAATACCATTTGACCCAGGAATTCCACTCCTAGGAATTTACCCTAGGAATGCAGGATCCCAGTTTGAAAAAGACATATGCACCCCTATGTTTATCGTATCACTATTTATAATAGTCAAGAAATGGAAGCAACCTAAGTGTCCATCAGATGAATGGATAAAAAAGAGATGGTACATATACACAGTGGAATATTATTCAGCCATAAGAAAACAAATCCTACCATTTGCAATAACATGGATGGAGCTAGAGGGTATTATGTTCACTGAAATAAGCCAGGCAGAGAAAGACAAGTACCAAATTATTTCACTCATCTGTGGAGTATAAGAACAAAGAAAAAAACTGAAGGAACAAAACAGCAGCAGCCTCACAGTACCCAAAAACGGACTAACAGTTACCAAAGGGAAAGGGACTGGGAAGGGTGGATGGGAAGACAGGGGTAAGGGGAAAAGGGGTATTACGATTAGCACACATAATGTAGTGGGTGGGGACATGGGGAAAGCAGTATAACACAGAGAAGACAAGTAATGATTCCATAGCATCTTACTATGCTGATGGACAGTGACTATAATGGGGTATGTGGTGGGGACTTGTTAATAGGGTGAGTCTAGTGTCCACAACGTTGCTCATGTAAATGTACATTAATAATACCAAAAAATATATATATATATCTAGAACCATAGCAATTATGGTTTCTTACTTACTAGGTGATTTGCTCAGGCTCATCTTCTCCACAGGTTTTGCTAGCTTGGGTTTCTTAATAAAGGTTCCACCAGGCTTATTAAATGGTTGCATCATTTTTCTCTTTATTCCTCTTGCAGCAGCAACTGTCACATTGGTGGGTTTGTTTTGATAGTCAACAACAATTCCAGGTCTATGAATGCTTCCAAAATCACTCATATGCTGCAAATTTGTGAAATCAAGAAACATTAGCATAATGTCCAAAAATAAAACATGAATTCATACAAAATTTAAATGTTATCTAACAATTTTCACCTGAAAATTCCCCAGAATGTAACTAAATTTTACATGTCCACTCTGAATATACACATGGAAACACTCTGTAGATTATTACTTGAACTCAAATCCAGTGAATTAGTATTATTTCCAATAGAACAAATACAGATGTTTCCTACCTATTATATTTTTACAATTCAAAATTAATTGAGATTATAACCAACACATGTGCCTGTCAGAATGTTACCACTTGTACAACTCTCTGACAACTCCTCTTCAGAGTTCCTAGTTGATGTTTTCCCATGAAAAGACCTTAAAAGAAATCTTTATTTTACTAAAACCTGGCTTAAAACTAAGAAACACAAAGAACACCATATTTGAAGTTTGAAGTAAAAAAGATCCTGAAATCATTTAGGATTTCTCCCTGTTGAAAAAAGGGAATGAGAAGGCTAGATGGAACATTAGTATGAAATAGGAGAGTTAAAGCATAACCATGCGTCAACTTCCAAGACACACTTCAGATAAAGAATTGCATCTGACGTTCCATTCACATTCTTACCTAAAGAAACATATCCTCACCCAGAAGCCCAAGAAGCAAAAGTTTATAGACGAAGAGTCATGCATCCAAACGACTCTTTGTGTCCCTTCCTCTTCTCTTGTCATTAGGAAAATCCACTACACCAAGAGGCCATATGTCCATAGAAATTTATTCTGCTAACCTTACTTTTAGAAGATAGACATGAGGAGTAATCTGAAGAGAAGGATCCAGTGGGAATTGTACAAGTGAAGATTAAAAAAGAAAACCCTATTGGTTCATCTACCTCATTACAGGAGGAAAGAAAGAAAAGTCCATTCAGACTAGAATGGTGAATACAAAGTACAGGAATACCTGTTTTTCTATCAGGAAAACAAAATTGATATTTGGAAGTCCCACTAAGGAAAAAATCATTTGCCAAAGGTAATATACAGCATGGAAAATGTTAAGTGTTTTCCAAATTTTCAAACTGGAATAGATTTTTTATGTCAAAACCAAAGCCTATTACTCCCAACTATTTTCAATTAACCTACAATCATAAAATAAGGTGGAATAGCAACTTACCAGTTGCTTGTATTTGTATATTATGCTTAGGAATACCTATCTAACCTAGTAGACTTGAATAAGTTGGTGTTACCAGGTAATTTATATAGCCACATCAAAAAAATCTTCATTAGTTATCCATTAAAGGTGCAATGCATTTTACATAAGTAAAGAGTTAACTGTTATAAATGCAAAATTGCTACACAAGTATGACAAACTACACTGATGTACCAAAGGCTCATGAACAGTCAAAAACGTGTGCCCTACTATATTTTTTATCAGAAGTAGTTTCCTCTGCAAAGCGAGTATTAAGAGCAACTAACTTTTAAAAAATAAAAACATTTCTTACATTATAGCAAAATACAATATTCCTTATATGATCAAACTACATAATAAATCCACAATCTATATACACTTACTAGGTAAAACTTCATGTCAGTTAAGTTACCTAAGAAAATAAGGCATAATTTTTATACTATATACCCTGAAAGTAAACACTTGAAGACTAGCGTATTTATTCATTGAAGAAATAATTTACAAAATATTACTTCCTAGGAAGGATTCATAGACATGTTTGTACAGGTAGGAAATTATTTCTCAATAGTAAAACTAGTGACACATGGAAAACAGAACACCCAGCAATAGAACATAATCTAAGAGAGTGAGTTAGCAAATTATACTGACCACAAATCATTCTATAACCTACTATACATGTCAACTTTTTCACCATGTAAACATGGCTAAGCTACCCTCATCTATCACCAACTTCTGGTCTCTTGTGTTTAATGTGAAATATGGAGCTCTGAAGAAATCCTACATGCTAGAGTTTAGCAGCAAAATATAAACATTTATCATACATTGCACCTTTAACCTACTCAAAAACTCCAAAAGGGTTCAGTTACCTTTTATAATTATCCAAGAACTGTCCCACCAGCAAAACTGCTAGTGTTTACAAGGAAAAATGCAACTCCTTTTAACCCCTTTTAGACCAAACCGAACATCCTCACCTTTTTAATAAAGGGAGATTTGGCAAAACTTTATGAACAATCATCTCACACTGGCATTTATTTTCTAAGGTGCTGGAAAAACTTTTACAAGAAATCTAAAAATTATGCTTATAACTCAGCTTTTGCTTCAAAATACACTGGGATGAACAGTGTTTACTCTAGTTGAAAACCATGGTCTTGAAAGGGTTTAAAAGAGTGACTAGTGAAAAGAATCTGAAAAGATTCTGTTGTACTTACTCCTCGGCCTCGGCCTCTGCCTGTTGATGGTCCTCCAAAAGCATCATAGTTTCTGCTTCCAAACGTACTTTCAGGATAAGCAGGCGTTCCTCTCCCCCGAGAGCCTACAGGTGCAGGCTTCATATGGGGTGAAGAAAAACTGCTGTAGGAAGAGTAATTCTCTCTTCCTCTGTCCTCCATAAACCCAGGCCTCAATTTTGAACGGGAGTAAGGTGCTTCCCAGCTAGACCCGCCCTGGTTTCTACCTCCGAAAGAGTCAAGGCTATTCCGGTAGGAGCTCTCAAATCGACCACCATAACTACCTCCGAAGCGGCTTTGTTCGGGTTCATTAAAACCATAGCCAGATCTGTACAGATCTCGCCCACCCAGAGAAGACCTGGAGTCGTAAGACTCATAAGGTCCAAACCTGGAAAAGTTGCACAGTGAGGGAAAAAACAAAAGTAAGCTTACTAATGTTAGACAATTCAAAAGACAAATTATCAGATGACATTTATCAACTAAAATTCATTTATACCATACTAGTTTGCACAGTTCTACTTTTGTTCACACTTGATTAGGGCTGGGCAGTCCAACATGAGACCAGATAGAAAGCTACCTGAGTCAGTTTTTAAATATGATTTGAGTGAAGTAAGCCTTAGCTTAAAAATCTGCTTTTTAGCAGCTTTTCTATTGTTATCAAAAAGAAGATTTGTCTCTCATTATTTAAGCCCAGCGCTAGTCTTGGAAAAAGTCATTTGCTAAAGTTCACAAACTATTCAAACTTTCTTTGAATCCATCCCTAATACCAGAAAATACAAAATATTTACAGTATTTTGGCTTTCAGTTGGGAAACAAATTCAAGACTACAAAGATGTACAAAATACGTTATTTGTGACACATAAGAGATCCTTCTGCACCTCCAATAATCTATATCACAAAACTGATTCATTGTGGCTGTAGGAGTCAAATTTTGGAGAATTATCTCTGGTTATAAAACTTGACAATCTGCCAAACTTTGGCTAAGGTCAATAATCAATCCTCAGTCACTTTTCACATATAGACTAGAAAATCTAACAAATCTAGAAGGATAAGCACATAAAAGACCACCAACATATATCCCCTGCATATGACTTTTCAAAGCAGATGAGAAACAATACATTTTATAATGTGTTCTATTATTTGAAAAATTATTTACTGGCAGGAAATTATCACATAAAACTACTCTAAAAAAAGGGAGTACACAGTCTCCTCCAGGTTTTAATCAAGTCAGCAGAAGAAACAAATCATCTCACAAATCTAAAGCATGAATTACAGAAGTTGCTTGATATCTTACAACATAGATATGCAAAGGCCCACAATTATACAAGATAAACAATAACATCTACATAGTTTATGTACATTACATTTACAATGTAACAGGGCAATAACTGTTATATTAAAACATTTAAATGTGTTACATTACTTAGATTATTACACATCACTAAATAGAAGGTACTATTTGCTTCTGAATCCTAGGAACCATATAAAAATTACTCCTCTTTCCAACTACATTTTTCAGAACATCTATCACATAAGAAAAACTATTGTATCTGTTTATTTTCTTGATTTTTTTCCTACTGTAAACCATAGTGGCACACTCGAGGCAGAAAGGAGAGTAAGTATCATTCAGTACATACAGTCTTAAGGAATCCGGACCCTTCATTTATGAAGAAGGATGATATTTTCAGTGTTTCCTAACTAGTTTTACTTACTAGTGGGAATCTTTGTGCCTCAAAAAGTAGACCCCTTTGCATGAAATGTGGTCAACCCTAAAGCCTGCAGTAGTTCAACTAGTTTAAGCTTTACACAGTATCAACAATGAAGTATAAATACAACCTAAACTCCAGTGCATTAAAATAAGTAAAGGTATAGTATTCATGGCTTTAATACAATGTTCCTAGACTAGAGCACAAGTGTCGCTGGTGTAAGCAGTGCCTACCAATAAATAACCTACTCATGATTTAAAGAAAATTGTTATTATAAAATGCTCTTGCAACTTACTTCAAAATTTAAATTTTAAAAATACCTATCTTCAATATTTCTTAGAAATTGAATGCTACTAGACTTGTTCACTTAAACCCATTCTAGTCAGACTGCTTTTCTGCTTTACAGAGCACCCCACATTAGTATAAATTTCTTAAAAATCATAAAGAAAAAGCTTCACGAATAATATTTCCAATAACATTTTTGCATCATTTGTTCAGAACATTTTGATTCATGAGTTAGAAGTAAAAGAAAAAATAAAAAGTTCACTGCTAAAGACAGAAAATTTCACTGTTCTATCAAAATGATAATAGTACTCTGAGGTTTACTTAAAATATGCCTGCCAGTGACCCTGAGATAATTTTTATAAATATTAAGACCATTAAACACTTAAGGTGATTATTCAATATCAAATAATAAAGTTCACATATCATAACACTCTTTAAGGAATACTTAAATTATAATATCCAGAATCTTACAATCATCTAATTATTTGGCCAAATGATTAAGCAATTTACCTGCTACCCCCACCACCACCACTGTGATTGTCCATGCCATATGACTGGTTTAGGTAGGAGTCCATGGATCTTTGACCCCCATAGGATCCATGGCCATAGTCACGATCCATCCCTACAAAGAGTTTAAAAAGAAAAAAATTAAATGATGCTCACCTTTACTGGCACTCAAAAGAAGAAATTTTAGATAAATATCCTTGAATATCAGACCTCCATATGATCCAGGGCCATAATCACGATCCATTCCTAAAAAAAGATTCAATTACAAAAGGTCAGTAAAGTATAAAGTTCTCTTCAGGAATCTTTGCATAAAGCATGAGACTGTCATATCAATACTAAGATAATAATTCATCATTAACATTTAAGCTAAACTCACACTAGACATGTAAGGAAAACACACAGATGATAATGTACTGAAAAATCAAATTTCCTAGAAACCCAATTTTTCTAAGAAGAACATTATTAATTAAAAAGCTCTATATTAGAATTAGTTTCAATTTAACTACAAAGTTATTTGACTAGAGAACTACAGTAAGGTCCTGTAGGTACTATATAGTATATAATTAATAACAAGTAATTCCTTCCTCAAGAAGTCAGCATTTAATAATGTCAAAAGGGAACAATTTTGTTACTATTTTTCTGCAGCTAACCACTCTCAAATGTCTGAAAACTCAGAACCAGACACATTTTCAATTAGCCTAATTTCAATTAATTCATGTAATAACTGAAATAGGTATTTTTAAAAAGTAAAATCAGAATGGGAACAATCTATGGTACTGTACCTGCAAATAATAATAACTCAACAAATATTTAAATCCTCAAATACTCTGAGTAAAGGGTATGAATATAAATTTTAGCAATACAAACACTAAAAAAAAACTTAATACAGTAAGAGTATTTGGTATGTTTTATTACACTTCTAATTCCACCTATACTCCAACTTACGATATGAAAATTAAACACAACAGGTAATAAAATGAATCTGCTATGATTATAGAAATTAGAAAATTTTAAAACCATTTAGAATGTGTTTCCTATAAAGTTCTTTAAAAACCTTCATTACCACTCTCCCCAAATTTTACAGACTAATACAATAGCATACACAGAGCAAATACTGTTAACTTATATTTTTAAAAACACTAAATTTTAATTACAATCATTTAAATATTTCTGGTATTCGCAACATCATTAACAGCAGTAACAATTTTACAAAAATACTACTCAGAATCTTCCTACTTCAAACCTGAATGGGACCTAAATGATGAAATTTAATCTTCTCATTTTATAAATAAGGGAACTAGGTTCAATGAGATGAAACGATTTTCCCAAAATCCCAGAAGTAGTGACCCCTCTAGCTTCATGCTGTTGCTTCTACATCAAACATTCTACTCTTCCACCCCAAATACCTGCTTATTGAAATCTTCTAATCTTTTAAAGTTCATTTCAAACCCTAATCCTTTCAAAAACACTTTTGAAATTATCATCTTTCTTCTGAAAAGCTACAAAAGCTTGTAGCTCTCATGTAATACTCGAGATACCTGCCTTACATTGTATTTGTGGGCCTCACCTTGAGTGTATACTAGATTCTGTAGTCAGGGTCTGATTTTTACTTATTTTTATATACCCTAGAGCAGTAGTTCTCAAGGAACAATTTGTTGACCACTAGGAGTTACCAGGACCCCTTCAGGTGGTCCAAAAGGTAAAATATTTTCATAAATAATACTAAGACATTATTTGCCTCTTTCAGTGTTGATAGTTTCATTGAAAATGCAAAAGCACTGGTGGGTAAAACTACTGGTGTCATAACACCAGACTGTGTTAGTAGTCACTGTATTTTCCAACATCGCACCCTTGCAGTAAAAACTAATGAAATTAAAATGTCACCTGCACTTCAAATGATCTTAATGAAGTAGTTAATGAAGAATTATTAATTTTATTAAATCATGACCTTTGAGTGCACTTCCTTTCTGATATTCTGTGTAGTAAAGTGGCAAGTACACAGAAAGCAATTTGGCTGCATACTAAAGTATCACAGCTCTCTCCAGAAAAAGGCATTACACAAGTGTTTGGTTTATGAACTGAATTAGTGACTTTTTATAAGGAATACCACTTTTACTAGAAAGACTAACATTCAAAAACTATGGCTTTCAGACATGGACATCTGGGCAGACATTTTCTCAAAGTAAACCGAAGTGAAAATGTCACTAAGAAAAACAAGTGACAGTAATTGTCACTGACAAAATTTAAGCTTTCAAGTAAAGTTAGAATTTTATAAAACTTGCAAGTACTACCTTAAACCAGACAGCTTTCTAATACTTAAAGGCTTTCTGATAAAATCAATAGTGGTATTAATGAATGTAACTTTATTTATATTGTACAATACAATCTGTCAATATTTGGAAAATCTGAGTAACTCAGTAAACCAGTATTTTCCAAGTAACTAATGCCTGATATTACAGGATCATACATGGTAAAAAGACCCATGCAAAGTTTAAGACATACCAATGGATTTTAATACAACAGAATACAAGCCATTTGTCAACATACAAAAGCATTAATAAGTTATTTTACATTATTTTTTACACGAAGACTTCTAACCAGGTAATTATATTTATAGCACATCTCAGTTCAGACTATCTATGTTGTGAGTGCTCAATTGTTACATGTGGCTAGTAGCAACCATGAGACAACACAGTTCTAGACTAACTAAACAGTCCATTATTTGTGTTTAGAGTTGATAAGTACGTAGTATAATATGTGCTCTTATCTCTCATATAAAAGACAATTTTGAGATTAAAATAAAGTTTTCAGGGTAAAAACTTTCCTCTAAAGCCTTGTATTAAAAAAGAATCTTAGAGTTCAGGCAGGTACACAAAGCAAAAAAACCCTGTATTTTGTTATTTCTGCTAGTTGCTATTTTGAGTTAGCAGAGACTGCCTCTGGATATTAACTCCTTCAGTTTTTTTATTTTTGTGTTTTTATTTCACTATTGAGTCATAAATTACTAGTACTTATTGAACACTCACCTTGTGCCAGGCACTGTGGAGTACAAAAATTAACAGTTACCTTTATATAGCAATGACTTTGCTTTGTTGCTCACAGTACTGTTACAATTCAGTTAATTAAAAAGAAAAAAAAGAAAAGTCTTCATACTGTATATAATCAATGTGATTATAGGGATATATTGTATAAGATGACTATTTATATATGAACACTATTCTTCTAGGTTATCAAATGAACTTAAAAATCATTTTAAAAACAAACTATAAGCATACATTGTATCTCCCAAAGGAGAAATTCAGTTGGCGAATGGGCACATGAAAAGATGCACATTGCTAATCAAAGAAATGCAAATTAAAACCACAATGAGATATCACCTCACACCAGTCAGGATGGCCAACATCCAGAAGACAGACAACCACAAATGCTGGCGAGGATGTGGAGAAAGGGGAACTCTCCTACACTGCTGGTGGGAATGTAAATTAGTTCAACCATTGTGGAAAGCAGTATGAAGGTGAGGAACCTCCATTCCTCAAAAAACTAAAACTAGAAATACCATTTGATCTGGGAATTCCACTCCTAGGAATTTACCCAAAGAATGCAGGATTCAAGATTCAAAAAGACAGATGCACCCCTATGTTTACTGCAGCACTATGAACAATAGTGAAGAAACAGAAGCAACCTAACTGTCCATCAGTAGATGAGTGGATAAAGAAGATGTAGTACATATACACAATGGAATATTAATGAGTCACAAGAATAAAACAAATCCTACCATTTGCAACAACATGGATGGAGCTAGAGGGTATTATGCTCAGTGAAATAAGCCAGCAGAGTAAGTACCAAATGATTTCACTCATCTGTGGAGTATAACAAAGAAAAAACAAAGAAAAAACAAAACAGCAGTAGACTCACAGAACCCAAGAATGGACTAACAGTTACCAAAGGGAAAGGAACTGAGGAGGGTGGATGGGAAGGGAGGGGTAAGGGGATTAAGGGGCATTACAATTAGCACACATAATATGGGGTGGGCACAGGGAAGGCAGTATAGCACAGAGAAGACACGTAGTGACTCTATAGCATCTTACTATGCTGATAGACAGTGACTGTAAAGGGGTATGTGGTGGGGATTTGATAATGGGGAATCTAGTAACCACAACGTTGCTCATGTGATTGTATATTAATGATACCATAATAAAAAAAAAAAGAATACATTATCTCTACTATTAAATAAGTAATTCACTAAAAAATAAAACTGACCTAATATCAAATCTATCACTTTGATTACTCTACCATGATAGATTAACAAATGTTAAAACTCATTTACAATTAATCAAAAGGAAGGAGTTGTGTCGTAGTAGGAAAAAACAACTGATTTATTATTACAGTAACTGAGTTGTGTGACACTAAATCTTGAATGGCACCACTTTTTACCACCTCGACACTACTACTAGCATCCTCACGCAGGCCACGAGCATCTCCCACCTACATTATTGCAATACCCTTCTAACTGGTTTCCTGCTTCCACTTTTGCTCCCTTTCTGCTTATTCTGAAGAAAATAGCCAGAATAATTCTGCTAATATATAACCTAAATCATGTTCCATGCTCACTACCTTCTGATGGGTTTCCCATCTTACTCCAAATAAAAGCCAAAGCCTTAAAATATGCTAGAAGGCTCTATACCAGTTCTTACCTAGGGACAATTTTGTGTCCCAGGGGACATTTGATAATGTCTGAAAACATTTTTGGTTGTAACAACTGAAGGGCAAGTGCTACACACATTTAATGCAGAAGCCAAGGATGCTGCTAAACATCGACAATGCACAATAAAGAATTATCCAGTACAACGTCAATAGTGCTGAAGTTGAGAAATCCTACGCGATATATGATCCACCCCACCCCCTCTTAAACTCATCTTCTACTATTCCCCTTATTCACTATAGTGCAACTATACTAGGCCCATTAACTATTCCTAGAATACAACTGGCATATGCCCTTTTTTGAACCGGCTGTTCCCTCTGCCCAGAATGCTCTTCTGTATCTGTACTGCTCACTCCCTCAACTCTTCCAGGTCTTCACTTTCTATTGCTTCTTAGATATATGCAAATTATCTTTGATTTTCAATATCTTCTGGTAACAACTTATCATTCTGACCTTAAGACTTCTCAGCAAAAACCATTTGCATTTGCTTTAGTCAGCCAGTCTTCTACATATCTCGGAAGCACAATGCACTCAGCTAGAACTTTGTACTTTCCCGCATCTGGAATGCTCTCCCCTTTTTCGTTTGCTTTTTATAAAAGAGGTATTATGGAACATGGAGACACTGGAAATACAACTTCCTCCCAAGAAATGGTGCAGAAGAAATCTGTATCTTCCCGTTTTCCCATGCCTTCTACTTCATTTCAGTTGCTGGAGAATACAATGTTAACAGTGGATTATATTGCTGGTGTCATTTGGTAACTACTTACCTCTTATAGCCTAAAGCCTGTAACATTCTTCCTCTAGATAGCCTCACAGCTTGAATCCTCACCTCCCTCAAATCAGCGCTCAAATGTCACCTTCTTAGTGAGTCCTTCCCAGCTACTCTCTTTATAATTCTAACAGATACACACACACACACACCCCTGCCCTGTGTTACTTTGCTTCCTAGCAATGACTACTACCTAACATACAATATATATTACTTATTACTTCTTCATCTTGTTTACTGCCTATTTCATCCCACCAGACTGTACTCTCCACAAGGGCAGGAATATTTGTCCCTTTTGTTCACTATTATATTGCCAGTTCCCAGAACAGTATCTGAATATCTGAACAGTGATTCAATAAATATCTGTTGAATAAAGTCAAATTACATCCCTGAAATTAAGTTCCTTATTCATAAAGTGTACATAATTCAGACTTGAAATGTTGTCAAGCACTGGTCTTTAACCAACAGTAAATTCCAAAATCATTCAGAATACTTTTTCATAACATACACAGCCAGGAACCACTTGCCATAAAATTAAGATTTCAGAGAACTAAAGTATTTCCTGAACAAACATACTTTGAAATAGCTCCCTAGGGGAGTCTAACAATCACCCTCAAATGAGAACCACTGTTAAAACTAAAATTAACAGAAAAACAGTCATAACATCAGTAAAACAATAACCAAAAAAGATACATGCAGCCTGTTCACACACACACACACACACACACACACACACACACACACAGAAATATTGGATGAATAGATAAGAAATCACACACACACACACAGAAATATTGGATGAATAGATAAGAAATCACACACACACACACACACACACACAGAAATATTGGATGAATAGATAAGAAATCACACACACACACACACAGAAATATTGGATGAATAGATAAGAAATCACACACACACACACACACACACACACACACAAATATTGGATGAATAGATAAGAAATCACACACACACACACAGAAATATTGGATGAATAGATAAGAAATCACACACACACACACACACACACACACACACACACACACACACAGAAATATTATTCAGCCTGAAAAAAGAATGGACTATTTCCGTTTGTGACAATATGGATGGACCTTGAGGTCATTACGTTAAGTGAAATAAGCCAAACAGAAAGACAAATACCACCTGATTTCATATATATGTGGAACTTAAACAAAACACAAACAAACAAGATGCTATACTCATAGATACAGAGAACAGATTGGTGGTTGCAAGAGGAAAGAAGTGGTAGAGGCGGATGAAATGGGTAAAGGGAGTCAAAAGGTACAAACTGCCAGCTATAAAGTCACAGGGATGCAATGTACAGCATGGTGACTACAGTTAACAAAACTATATTGTATATTTTAAAGTTGCTAAGAAAATCTTAAAAGTTCTCATTACAAGAAAAAAATATGTAACTATGTATGGTGACAGATAACTAGACTTATTGTGGTGATCATTTTGCAGTGTTTACAAATATTGAATCATTATGTTTTACACCTGCAACTAGTATATGTCAAATTATACATGAATAATAAATAAAGTGCATCTTGTAACAAACCAAATAAGTTATAACATTCGTGATAGAAATATCTGAAGCTGTTTTTGCAACAGTGTACATTAAGAAAATAAACTTCTGGCCCTGTATAATACTATATCTCAGTCTTACATTTAGATATTAAGTCCAACTTTCTGATAAATCCTACTGGAGATCACAGCCTTTTGTCAATTCAAATCTATCTCTTTGATAAAAGTACTACTCCTACTTACTCCAATTTAAAATCCTGGGTTCATTTATATTCATCATTTTTAATTTTCTACTCACTACTAGTCAGCCTGCAAGTTTTGCTAATTTTCTCTAGAAACAACTTAATATTTATTTAAATTAGTATTGTCTCCTCCCAAGTTCTGGGTCTTAAAATCCTTACACCTAAGTTTATGAAAAAGCTTTGTATCTAATTTTACAGTTTTTCAATCTAACCTAAATGTAAATGCAAATTAAGCTTTCATTGGTAATTTTATGTCATTCTCCAGCTCAAAAATATACTCCTCAGCATTCAAAGTATAATGACTACTTCCTGTATGTTGAGTCTTTTTAGCCTACTTCAAAGTTTCTCAGAACTTGACTGGCTGGTAATTATTCCCATAAAATGATATAGTATTCTTTATTTGCTAAAGTACATTTGCTTCAGTTCTATTTTGTAAACATACTATATTCTGTATAACAGATGAATTTTACATTTCTCTGGCAATCAGGATATTTAACTCCTCTTCTGAGGCCCTTCATATAATGCCTTTTTTTAACCTCTTCGAATTGTTCTATATTCTTTTTTCTGCTATCATCCTGTCCGGCAAAGCCTTAACTTTAATAACTACCAAAATACCATCCAAATGCATTCTGCATACCTCTTATGCTCAATGCAGTCACACCCAAACATCATGCTTATGTCAATAATCAGGCTTCTTCCTGTGCTCCTCTAAGACAGATCTTTATATACTAAAACATTTGGACACATTAAAACAAATGACCTCAAAAACAAGGTCAAAATGCATTAAAATAGAAGCAATATTGAACCAAGCCAATAATCCACTTAATCCACTTTACTCAATATGAAAGCCTCTATTTCAACAACAGTAACTCAGCTAGTTTTCTTGTAACTCATCACTTAGAATGTAGTTAGGGTCCTTTGGAATAAATTAAAGGAGTCATAATTCCAATAAAACAAAGAGCCAAACTTATCTGAATAGCCCTAATTTACTCTGATCCCACATTCCCTAATTCCTGTATTACATATAGTTTAACACTTAGAAGTGAAACATTAATAGACAAAACAATGACTGCTGGCTTTTTACATTGTTACTTTATGTGTTCAAAGAAAAACTGAAATGTATTCCTTTAATGTAGTTAAGAGCAAACGAAAGAGGATACTCACCATTAAAGCCCTGGTAAGTATTTCTGCAAGCAGAGTGTGTATAATCTATGAAGACACATTTAACAGAAAGGAATTAGTGCAATATTAGCAAAAATCTGAAATTATACACGCATCTATTCAAAACAAACACATATTTTTAAATGCCATTAACTTAATTATCTGTAAAAATAGGTATATACAATTATGAATATTTCATCTGGGATAACATACATCTCTTTCTTGTCACTATCTCCCCAAATAGCAGGTTTTTCATTGAAATTATGGTAACATAAAAATCAATTTATAACACCTGATATATAATAAAAGCCGAAAGAGGAGCTCCAGTACTGGTTTATATGGAATGACAACAAGAAAGGCAGACAGATTAAATTATGTATCAACTAATGCAAAAAGCAGAGACATCTGAAAATTGATATTATGTGATATATAATTATTTCAAAGTTGATATTGCTTTATCACTTAATTTGCTTTATAAAGATCTCAAGATCTTACTTGAGAAATGCTTATGGCTGTATTGGTGTGTGCTATGTATATCTAGGATGTGTTATCACGGAAAAACATTATTGGCAATTTTCCTGTCAAAACTAATTTGGCAATTGTTAAATCCTTTAGTTAATTTTACTAATAAATACTGAAAGAAAGGAATTTAATTTGGATACAACAGAATCCAGCTATAATACACAGGATTAGATTAAGATACACAGTTTGTCAAATATAGTGGTACGGGTGAGGAGGGAGCAGGAGAGAGGAGGTATTTTATCACTGACATGGTTTACAATTTTATCACTGACACTGTTTAGAATTGTAGGCACATGATGATAATAAAAAGCAGACAATGTTTTATTACTGTTTTTCAATTCTCTACAGAAAATGGATTCCCTTATGAGGAAAAGGGACCATTCTCATGATGGCTCCCTTCCCCTACTTGAGTAGCTTCTGCTAGACTTTGAGCATTGGTACTGTCATCAAACTTTGGCAAGAAAACACAGGAGTATTTTTTAAATTTCATTCCCAATTCTGGCCCTTCAAATAAACAAAATTTAACAGTATCCACATCAAAATGAGTCAAATTCCAACTAAAACAAACAAAAACACCAGAGTGTGCTTCTGTTAATAACTTCCTATTTCAAAGTAACTTAAAAGTGTCCACAAAAGAATATTTCAATCCACCTTCACACACTTAGATTTGGCAGCCTTAACTCTTTGTGATACAAAATCAAATCAAAGCTCAATAGTTCATTAAGTCAGACTAACATGCTGAGATCATTTACATGATGAAATCACTCCACATTTAATATTAAAGATAATTTTCTGGTTGGCTTAGAAGCTCACAACTAGTCAGTTTTTAACTGAACTGGTTTTATTTAGAAATGTTTGGTTACTCAGGATGAAATCCAGTTTAATCATTCATGCCCTTATTTAACGTATCTTGGCACAAATTCCTATAAAAGTTGGTTTATATGGAATTATAAGACAAATTTGAAGAAATTTGAAGACAAGGTGAAGACCAAATTAATTTTACTTTGTGACCCTGTGAAAATGGTGTAAAGAACTGGTGTGAGAGACGACTGAAAGTATTGCTAAAATGCAGTTTATCTAAACAGTAAACCCACCCAGGCATCTGTGTATAGGTCTTAATTTGAAGGGCATGCGATACTGCGCCAGAATTCTGATAATTTAAGTCCCATTCATACACAATCCGAAGAAAAATGCTTGGGTTCACATAAGTATTTCTAATTAGGAATTAACGGTCAGGTCATTTGGGTGGATAAACACCCTAGTTTTCCAACCAAAAATATATTACTTTCCATTCTGTATAGACATCTACCCATACTTAGCGCTTACACACGCCCTTTAAACTCAACTTAAACGGAGACAACCAGGAACATCGTTGTGAACAAGTCTCTGAAAACTGTACCTGGCGAGAAGGAAGGAGGGACTGAGGCTTTGCCAAAAGGACGAGCTGGGTCGCCGCCCCGTGGGGCGAGGGCGAGGCCAGGCGGCGGAGGCCCCACCTGCCCCTTTGCCCGAGACGGGGAGCTGGAAGCGCCGGGGCGATTTCCACGCACCGGGCCGGCGCTAGTCCAGGGCCCGAGAAGGGAGGCCGCCGAGGGCCGGGCGCGTCCTCCTCCGCACCGGGCCGGCACGGAACGCCAGGTCCCGAGCGCCGGGATCCGGGCGGCGGGCCCCCAGAGGCTGACTACGAGCGCCGGGCCCGCGGCGGGCGGGCGGGCGGGCGGCCTTCGGGCCCACAGAACAAAGCCCGCAACGGCCATCTTGAGACGGTAAACAGACCCCCAGGGCGGCCACCCCGCCTCCCGCTAGCCGCGGCACCCGGCCAGAGGCTGCGCTTACCGTCCTCGAAGTCCATGTTGAAGGCTCTGGCCCACGGCTCGGCGACGCTGGGCTGAGCTGTGGCCGGAGGAGAGCGCCGCGACGCGCGGCTCCACACCGCCAGTCCTCGAGACCAAGAGCTGCGCTGCCGGCCCGGGAGCCGCAGGCCACGGTGAGGCTGGGGGGCGGAGCCGGCCGGCGCTCGGCCGCCGCAGCGCGGCCTGCGATTGGCTGGCGCGGGTTGGTGGGCGGGCCCTCGAGTGGGGGCGCGAAGCAGGTCCGCTGTCAAGCTCGCGGGTGCTGACCCTTCTGGAGTGTCCGTGGAGGAAGGAAGGTGAAGAAAGAAAGGAGTGCCGAGACTGGCTGGGGTTGCTGGAAAGCCAGCTGCGTCTCCTGGAAAGGCTGGCTGCGGCCCGCCATTTTTGATCCTGGCAAGAGCGAAAGGATCTGGTTGGAATACCTTCCTCCTGGCCAAGCTAATAAACCACGTGCCGACCTTCTGCTTTTTATTGGCCGATGATAACTGATCAGAAAATCAAAATACTTAGGGACTTCTGCCCTGTAAACGCCAAAGTCCCAGAAGTTTTTCCGAACTCTGTGAGCAGAGGAGAACCGATTGCTAAAAAGGACACAATTATGGGAGTGATCCAAGACAGGCTATTATCAAGTTCCAGACTTTGAGGTGCGAAATAAAAACGTTGTAAAAGTTCACAAAGAAGATTTGTGGCAGAAGTCGTCCAAAACTTGCAGGACCACGCCCTCCCCCTCAACCCCCCAACCCCGAAATTGGCTTTGTATTATTGCCTCTTTGGAAATAGTGTTGGGGACAGTGGGCAAAGTTATTGACTCGCAGGGCAATATGGAAAAAGACAACTAACTGGTTGGTCATCCTGACCCTGGAGCATTTTGATCTCTAGGATTTTTTTTTAAACTTTTTTTTCATAGAACAAATGATGTCAGTAACAAGCTGATCATAGGATAGGAAATCATGAATCAAACCATTTGCTCCTCCTTAGGGTCCAGCCAGTTGCTGGAACCAAGTTCCAAGAAGGCAGCCTCTGGAAATACAACTGGAGGAAAAACTCACAATATGCTGTGTGCATTATTATAGCCCCAGATCTGGGCAGGGCATTGTTTCTTCCTCATCACTTTCCTTCTCCACCTGACTGAGTCACCCAATTCTCCACCCTGTTCTTGTTTACTCCTTTTTTTTTCCTCCTATACATGTTGTCTGTTCACCTGAGCTGAGCATGTTGAAAACTGAACTCATAATTTCCTTCCTCAAACCTGCTCATCCTCCTTTATTCTTTCATGTCTGTTAGTGCCATCATGAGCAACCACTCACTAATCCCAGCCAGGAGCCAGCGACTCATCCTGTGAAGACTCAAACTTCTCCCACCCTCCCACCCCCAATACATACTGAAGTCTTTCAACTGCCAGGCTCCTCAGGGCTGCAGTGCTCTAAACACAAATCTGAACATGTCATCATGCATCTCTATCATGAATTAGATCAAGGCATACCTCCTTAGGATCTAAGGATCCCGCCTTAGAGTGGAGTAGGATCCCGCCACTGCCTAACCTGCCATCTTCCTACATTTCTCCCTCTTCCCCTCTCCTTTTGGTTCAGCAATTTTAAGCTACTTGCAGTTCCCTCTTTTTTTCATGCCACCGAACTTTTGCTTATGTCTTTCTCTCTGCTGGAACACCACCTTATTAACACTACTCATCCTCAAAACACAGCAAAGGATTTACTTCCTCTAAAAAACACTTCCACATCCCACCCCCACCTCTAGGCCAGCAATTCTGAAATAGCAATTGTGTGTATGATTTACCTAGGGATCTCATTAAAACTCAGACTCACATTCAGTCAGAGTCTGGGTTGCAGTGAGAGTCTGTATTTCTCGTGAGTTTCCAGGAGATGCTGCTGCCGGTAGGAAAAATACACCTGAGTAGCAAGGTCCTGGGCTCATTGAAAGGTCCTCCTCTGAGTTCCCCAGGCTGACCTTTGTATATCAGTGTCACCCCTGCATGAAATACTCTGGCTTTTTGTCTCCCCATGTTAAAAGCCCTTGGCGATTATAGAACCAAGTCTTTTTTTTTTTATAAGTACCACACACATATGTTACCAAGTAAAACTGAGCTCTCCTTGATGTTTTTTAAGTCTTCCTTTTATCTTGTCCTCAGGGCAAAGGAAAGATTTGGTAACCTGAGGTCTTCAGGTCTTGGCATGAGTAGAAGGAAACAAATACTGGGTCACTATTTATATTTGTGTGTCATGTGCACACACACACACACACTTCTTTTTCCCCTGAAAATGAAAACTGCCAGACAAGGAACTCCTAACTCTGGAAGAAACCTGGCCTCAGTGCCTTTGGTGCCAGATACACAGGTCTCTTAGCCCCTTCCTTCCTCTTTCCCAAATAGTAGGTGTTCTTACAGATGCAGGTACCAACACCTTAAGTCCATCAAGCCATCCCCTAGTTCATTTATTGAACAAGTATTGATTGAGCACCAATTCTGTGCCAAATATCATTTTCTTATTTCACTGTTATCTCTTTCCTGTTATACCCTCAGAATGTAGCCAGGCTTCCTGGCCTGGCTTCCAGCCACTTTGTTAGGCTCATATTTCTACCCTGAAGGGCAATGTTCTGGACCAAGTCTTAAGCCTTTCATCTTTGATATATTTCACAGTAGGAGGCAGGTTAAGAAATGCCCAACCAGCAAAGTCTATTTGAAAATAAGAGAATGAGGTTTTTTAAGTGCACAGGCTAAAAGGATGTGTGGGCTGAGGACAAAAGGAAGATGCCAGGAACAGGAGGAAATGAGAGGCCCCACCTAAGCCCTGGTCCTCAGGGAGCTGTGAGAGCAGCCCTGCCATCCCACTCCCCAGAACTTTAGAAGAGCTAGGTGAGCGGATTCCCAGGGACCTTTGTTCTTCATCTCCTAACCCTCTGCCCACAGACCTTCTACCCAAACAACACAAGACCATCTGCCCTTCCCCAAACAGGCTGAGCATTTTCACATCTCTGTGCCTTTGCTCGTCTTGTTCTTGCTGCTTCTGTTGTGTTTCCTCTCTTCCTCTGCTGTTCTTCAAGGTTCAATATTCGTGTTGCTTCTTTTTAAAACTTTTCCCTAAGCTCACAGTCAAAATCCCCTTCCCTCTATGTTATCTTAATTACAGTTACCACATTTCCATTCTTGTTGTAATTAATGAGTTAGTTAATTATATCCTTGTCAAACTCTTCGTTCTTACCTTACGGGTGTGGAGACCCTTCTTTGTACACCTTCCTATGGCTTGTATGGAGCACATTGTCACTATATATTAAGGGGGGGAGAGAAGTACAAACCCCCACTGAAGAAAAGCCTAAATCAGACCAAAATTGGGTGCCCAGAGCTTCATCTGCACAAAACCACAACATCCTACAATTATTTTGAAGCGTAAGTGCTCTACTGAGCAACTATTGTGTCCCAGGAATGTTGATGGACATTTTACACGCCTGACTTCTAATTCTTACAAAAAGGCGGGTCATATCCTTTCCAAATGAAGAAAAGTAAAAAGAAAGTTAAGTTATTCATGAAGACCACACACCAGCAATTGCTGGTTCCATATTCATGATAAATATTGTATAGTCATGCTTAGGTCTGTTGATGTGTAGGGCCAAACTTGTAGGCCTAATATTAGCATCAGGGTCTTCAAATTTATAAAAAGCTGGGGGGCTTTGCTAATCTTTGCTAATCATCTTGCATACTCGCATACAAAGAGACTACATACTAAAATAAGTGATCATGAATACTTCAGAGATTCCCCACTTCGTTCTGTGCTTTAGACGTTCCTTGGACTAGAAAAAATTGATTAATTCATATGCATTTCCTTCCCCAAAAGCAAAGTAAAGTTCCAAAGGCAAAAGTGCTATAAAAATGTAATAGTTACTTTTGTTTCATAGGTATGATGCTGGGGTTCTTGTTTGCGGAGCCAAAGAATGAGCTTCACAAACAGTCAAGGTAGGAGAGCGAGGTACAGGCTTTTATTTAGAGATACAGTGAAAGGACAGAGCTTCCGGCTCACGCCAGGAGGGGACAAGAGAGTCCGTAGTGGTGCGTTGTCCAGGGGGTTTTATAGGCAGCTGAGGATTTTTCGAGAACATGAAAAAAACTTAGGGGTGTGGACTTGTTAAGTGGTCTCTGAATATTTAGAATTAACTTAACACAAGCAACCTCCTCTGATGATTTCTCCCTGAGATACCAACATCTTGGTCTGGGAGCGTATGAAACAAGGCCACCTGCTCAGCCCCCAAGGTGGGCCAGGGTATTGTTTGCTAAAGAGTAAGTTAAGAAGTTATAACGTCTTAACTTCTTGGGTATTAAAATGCAATCTTATCTTTAAGGTGGAATCCTTCCTGCCTTTTACTGTGTTGTTTATGCCTGGGCTTACTTGCTAAATTAGTTGCCCAGTTTGCAAAATCACTTCTTCAGATCTGAAGGAGGAAGACAGCACATAGGCCTGGGCCTTTTAGTATGCTAAAGAGAACCTTACACATGATTATAAATGATTAGCATAATAAAACATGTGCTACTCTTCTTTATCTGGGAACATTAACTGATTTTACTGAAGAATGATTCTAGAGCTCAATGTTTAACATAGAGTTTTAGCAGGGGGGATTTCCTTGCATGTAGTTACATTGCTCTGACTGCAAATATCCCGCCCTGCCCCCTCCGGAGGCCCTTACCCTTCTCTGACTACATCCACGGTCCCTGTCTCAGGTACATATTATATTAAGTATACATTTCAAAAAGTGAGACTTATTCCCTTATAAGGGGCTCAATTAAACCTCTGGATTATTGCCACTCATTTTATCGTATGAATCTGTTACAGTCCATCATAAGTTTTAGTTTCCTACATAAACTGAGAGCAAACTGTGACATCTGTCAACCCCACTGATTGTCAGAACTGATCTGGTGGATCAGCCCTGCTGGAAAGGTATGCTCTTTCTTGCTGACCCTGCCACCTGTGTATCTCCCTAAGCCGCACACTTTACTGAAAAGGATGTGTTTCCTAGATAGAGAAGGACACGGATCTACAAGGAGTCAAGTTCTTCTGCTGGAATATCACAAGGCCTATGAAGTAGAATACACATCAAATCCCTCATTTAGTGTCTACCCAACACGCAGTTTACAAACAGAAAAATCCACAATCCCAGAAGAGCCAGCAGAGGGCACCACACACCAAATATAGCCAAGATTTGACTACAGAAATTGAGCACATGTTCCAGTTCCTGCTGGTCTGACATGTGCTAAATGAACACAGAGTAGAGAATATTCCTATGGGCTTGTGCTTTACAGGGTCCTGAATTTCTATTTGGGTTCAATTGTGGATATAAATTGCCCTGTTTGCCTCATTTTACTAGATTTTGTTTTCAGAGGTGACTTTTAAAACCTGGAACAATGGAAAATGTTTATTATAATGGTGAATTTGAAAAGCAAAACTCAAAATTGTATATGGAATCTGATAACAGCAATGTCAATATTTTTTAAAGACAAAGCATACAGATAAAATGGTAATAAAATTCTAAAACGTAAACAGTGATTCTTGTTTGTGATGACACTTTATATACATTTAGGCATTGCACATTTACTCTTTTGTATTCTGCAAATTTCTTGAGCATTTTCATAACATAAAATATATATTTAATACAAAACAAGATGTAATATTTATTAACAATTAGTGTTGATACAAAGTTATCCTTAGCCACATAAGTGTATTTTATTATCTTTGTAGATATAGCTACTGCTGAGGGAATCATCTATTGACCATTTTAATCAGCGGTTCTCAAGCCTGGCTCTAAAATCATCCGGGGCTCTTTTAGTAAGTGCCAGTATTCAGGCCTCACTTTGGAGATCCTGATTTAATGATGAACCTAAAACTGACCAATGTTGATTTTCAAGACACTTACAAGAGATGCTACCTGGAATAAGTTTTCTGTTTCAGCAACTTGTACTTCTTGAGAAAATGTTGCATCTTGAAAAAGAACTTTAGAGATTGAATAGCCACCCATAAACCAATCAATGTCCATGTGTGGGAAATGGTGTAACAACTACACCCTGAATCAGTGCTGGTACAGACACATATATGTCTCACAGTTCTGAAAGCTGGCTTTGTTCCAATATTCCCTCTAACTACCCTGCAGCCCTTGGGAGGTAATTAGCTAATGACAGTAAAGGGCTTTTAAACTGAAACATGTTTTATAAATGCTAAACACAGTAAACACACAGAGGATTTCCACTGACTGCCAATACTTTTCAACCAGAGATGGTTGATGCATCTTTTGGCCAATTTCTCTCTTGCAACTGAAATCTTCCTAATCCTTATTCCAAGAGAAACAAAAGGAGTTGTTGTTTTTTTTTTAATGCCTTTCCTACAAATCAAAGACCTAAGAAGATTATTCCTTTACTCTCTCAGAAGTGAGGTTCCTGCCTCAACAAAACAGCCCATGGTAGTACAGTTTGTGTGAAGGAAGTTTAGGTGTTGGCTGGTTTGCTAGACTCACTGATGGCAGGTTCTACACAAAAGGGATCATACTAGGTGGTCCAGGATGACTCCAGGCACCATCAAACACATCATCTTTGGTTAAAGCAAATGATTTGTGCTCATGGTAATAAATCAAATAGTATAAAAGAACTTCCAATGAAAGGCAACAGCCTTTCCTTTTCTCCTTGCTTAATTCCAGTACCCACTACCAAAGGAAAATTGGTTTTATGTGGGGTGAGACCATTTAGTGTTTATTTCCACTTAACTCATTGTATCTCTCTTCTTGGATTACCAACTGCAGCCAATATCAGTTGATTCCACAGTATAAAAATAAGCATGTATCTCACACTACCCTGTTCTTTCCAATGTTTAATAGCAATGATAGTGTTTTATTTCCTCTATTGGAACCAAACTTCAATGTTTTTCGATAAGGACTCAAATTTCTACTTCTTTTTAACAGTATCTGTGGATTTCCTATTCTATAAAATGAAGGGATTGACTCCCCTTTCCATTCTTCCACTTTTTTCTCTCCCTTTCATTTTTGTCAGCAACATTTTACCACCACAAAACTGTTAATATATTCATTCTCTACTGCTACCATAAAAAATTCTTTCCTACTTTATAAGTTGACTTTAGAAATTAAAAGGTTATATACTTCCTTCTGTACAATATGAAAAGGTGGAGGCAGGAGTGACTTCACATTGGAGAAATCTGACAAACACCACCTCAACCAGATTATCAAGGTCGGGAAGAGGGCTAAGTCATGTTGATTGTATGTACACTTGATTTGCTTTGACAAAAATGGCACTTGCCCTCTGTGGTCTTCCCTGCAAAACCTATAACCCCAATATAATCATAAGAAACACATCAGACAAATGGCAAATGCCTACGAAACACCAGACCAGTACTCCTCATATCCGTCAAGGTCACCAAAAACAATGAAAGTCTAAGAAACTGTTACAGCCAAGAAGAGTCTAAGGTGTCAGGATGACTAAATGTCATGTGGTCTTGGGATAAAAGAAGACATTAGGTAGGAACTATAGAAAGCTGATAAAGTGTGGGCTTCAGTTAATAATAATGTATCGATACTCATTCATTAATTATAACAAATGGACAATACTTATGTAAGATAATAATAATAGGGGAACTCTCTGTATTACCTTTACAATTTTTTCTATAAATCCAAAACTTCTAAAAATTAAGTTTATTCGTATATAAAAATAATGGCAATAAGCCAATATACTGCATATGCTTTATTATGAACAATATAAATATTTTTCAATGTTAATATGCTAAAGGTGACATTTTCCATGCATTCAGTGTCATAATCCCTGAGACTCTCAAATGAGGCTTTTTTTTAGCATCAGAATCAAATGAATTACTGTTTCTTACACTCTGTTAACTGCTTATATTCAGGCCTGGCTGTTGTTTGCTTCATGTGTGGTCTGTGACTTTATTGTTCAGAATTTATTTTTTCTCAATTTCCTAGTTGTCATTTTATCTTGTGTATTCTAGTCTGTGGCATTATCTACCCAGTTCAACCATTAACCCTCCCCTTTCACTTTTCCTTTAGAAATTTGTTGAAATCTCTAGCCTTTCCTATCATATCCTTTTTTTTTTTTTTTTTTGCACCTGCTTACTTTTCTTCAGCAGAGTCAAGGGGGAAGGTAAGTGCAGATAAGTGCACCTTACTGCCTTGAAAGAGAAGCTTAATTCACTTTTCATACAGCCTCCTCCTCCTCCTCACTAAGAATGCACCAGCTGAGATCTGGCTCTAAGGAAAACCACATGGAGTCATACTCCGATAGGTCGTTCTTGAGGAGAAGTAAATAGTGCATTTAACCAATGGCCTTCCTTGCCACCACGTATCTCTAGTAGCATATTATTCTCTTACTTAGTTTGGATCCAATTCTCTTACTTATTTTTAAAGAAACACATGATTGTAGGAAAATGAGTTGCTCTGAAAGAAAGGCACCTGGATCTTTTCTAACAGACCCCACAAAAGCACAGGCTGCTTTGCATTGCTGTGGATGAAGCAGATGGTGCTACAGGAATCTCAGTCATGATGTGAGGTCCTGAAAGGCTTTTGGAGCGCGTCTAGCTCTAATCTAAATCCCTGACTCCTCAGATGAGCGCAAGCAGCCTTAATGAGGTGAAGGTTCTTATCCAAGGTCACTCAGCTGATAAGTGCAAGCAGTAAGACTGGAAAATGAGTAGGCTAGCTCGAGGAGCTTTCTGACACACACCTCACCCTGAGTCTTGAATAGCTATTTTCCTCTTGCTTCTCTACAAGCTCTTCCCCTCCAACCACATCCTTTCCAGGAACTCTAAAAAAGAAGGAAAGAAAGAAAGGCAGGATGGAGTAGGAGAAGAGAACTGTGGTTGGGAAGGAGTCTGTCCCTGTTTTTTCCAGGAAGCTACTTGCTTTGGCTGGGATCAGTGAACAGAACTTACTCTGAGGACATAACTCTTCTCCCTTCACCCACTCCCTTACCTGCCTGGGAGAGGGAGACCTCAGACAGCATGGTCTGGCTCTAGTTATTCTGACAAAATATGTGGCCAAGCCCTAGGAATCAGCGATGGCTCCCCCAGCAGGTAGTAGATGTGCCTAATATACCATCCTCTAGTACAGACTTAGAGTCTCTCCAGTTTTCTTATCACTTAAATATTCCCAGTGATACAAATTACTAAGGGAAGAAAGTCATAATCTTATGTTTAGTTCAGTAATTGATATGAGGCAAAAGAAATTTTTTTCCATACCCTTTAATATCTTTGTTGTTTTTTCCTTCAGGAAACTTAAGAGGAGGAAGAAAAATGTTCACAGTAAATTTGACTGTTTATTTAATTTTTAAAACACAGAGTAATGAGGAAAAGGTCCTACATTGTGTCCTGCAGTTGTCTTCTGTTACCCTACTCAGACATGTTCCCCTAGAGCAACTGGTAGTGTACCTCTGGGGGGATGTAAATGGAGAACCTAATAACAAAGCCATATTCCACCATCAAAAACCACAGTACTAATATACTATCACCATCCTGCGATTCCCATGTGGCCAGTGCCCGGTGCCTTCCCAGGAGTCAGCTCTGAGCTCCTCTGAAGCCTCACCTCTGCATGCCCCCACTACTTCTCTTTACTTTAACTGAAAATGACATAAGGCAGCTGCAACTCAGCCAGATGTCTTAGTGATGAGGGACAGCCCTCATCTCCTTGGCAAGTTCTCTCCATCCTTCAAAAGTCTTGTCTTTTGAGCTATACCTTGCCAGAGAGTTAGAAAGTTCATACTATAATCTTCTAATTTTTTACTTAAGTATATCGGCAAATGTGAGTTCAAAAATAAAGTCCCCATTTAATTTTTCTTTTCCTCTTTTAAAAATGTATTTGCTGGAAGCACCCTAAATGTCCATCAGTAGATGACTGGATAAAGAAGATGTGGTACATATACACAATGGAATATTACGCAGCCATAAGAAAAAAACAGATCCTACCATTCGCAACAACATGGATGGAGCTAGAGGGTATTATGCTCAGTGAAATAAGCCAGGTGGAGAAAGACAAGTACCAAGTGATTTCACTCATATGTGGAGTATAAGAACAAAGGAAAACTGAAGGAACAAAACAGCAGCAGAATCACAGAACCCAAGAATGGACTAATAGTTACCAAAGGGAAAGCGACTGGGAACAATGGGTGGGAAGGGAGGGGTAAGGGCGGGGAAAAAGAAAGAGGGCATTACGATTAGCATGTATAGTGCGTGGGGGGCATGGGGAGGGCTGTGCCACACAGAGAAGACAAGTAGTGGTTTTACAGCATCTTACTACGCAGATGGACAGTGACTGTGAAGGGGTATGTGGGGGGGACTTGGTGAAGGGGGGAACCTAGTAAACATAATGTTCTTTCTATAATTGTAGATTAATGATACCAAAATAAAAAAAAATTTTTTAATGTATTTGCTAGGAAAACTATTAATGTTATGTAAGATTGGCATGCCCTTTTTTTTAATTAAAGTATCATTGATATACAATCTTATGAAAGTTTCACATGAGCAACATTGTGGTAATTACATTTATCCATATTATCAAGTACCTCCACATACGCCATTACAGTCACTGTCCATCAGCATAGTGAGATGCTATAAAGTCACTACTTGTGTTCTCTGTGCTATACTGCCTTCCCCAAGCTCCACCTAAATTATGTGTGCTAATCATAATGCCCCTTTATCCCCTTCTCCCTCTCTTTCTGCCCCTCCTCCCCACCACCTTACCCTTTGGTAACCGCTTGTCCCTTCTTGGAGTCTGTGTGTCTGCTGCTGTTGTGTACCTTCAGTTTTTGCTTTGTTGTTATACTCCACAAATGAGTGAAATGATATGGCACTTGTCTTTCTCCACCTGGCTTATTTCACTTTAATAATACCATCTAGCTCCATCCATGTTGCTGCAAATGGTAGGATTTGTTTTATTCTTACGGCTGAATAATATTCCATTCTGTATATGTACTACCTCTTCTTTATCCATTCATCTATTGATGGACACCTAGGTTGTTTCCATGTCTTGGCTATTACAAATAGTGCTGCAATAAACATAGGGATGCATATGTCCTTTTGAATCTTTTTTTGTTTTCTGTTTTCTTTGGGTAAATTCCTAGGAGTGGAATTCCTGGGTCAAATGGTATTTCTATTTTTATGTTTTTGAGGAACCTCCATACTGCTTTCCACAATGGTTGAACATTCCCATCAGCAGTATAGAAGGGTTCCCCTTTCTCCA
This sequence comes from Manis pentadactyla, assembly GCF_030020395.1. Lineage (NCBI taxonomy): Eukaryota > Metazoa > Chordata > Mammalia > Pholidota > Manidae > Manis > Manis pentadactyla. The sequence continues at coordinate 76,805,654 of NC_080022.1, read as the reverse complement.
CATCCTCCCCAACATTTGTTGTTGTTTGTCTTTTGGATGTTGACCATCCTAACTAGTGTGAGGTGATATCTCATTGTGGTTTTAATTTGCATTTCCCAAGCAATATGGAGCATCCTTTCATGTGCCTGTTGGCCATCTGAATTTCCCCTTTGGAGAAGTGCCTGTTCAGATCTTCTGTTCACTTTTTGATTGGGTTATTTGCTTTTTGGTTGTTGAGGTGCATGAGCTGTTTATATATTTTGGATGTCAACCCTTTATCAGATCTGTCATTTATGAATATATTCTCCCATACTGTAGGATGCCTTTTTGTTCTCTTGGTGGTGTCCTTTGCTGTACAGAAGCTTTTCAGCTTGATATAGTCCCACTTGTTCATTTTTGCTTTTGTGTCCCTTGCTCAGGGTGATATGTTCATGAAGAAGTCACTCATGTTTATGTCCAAGAGATTTTTGCCTATGTTTTTTTCTAAGAGTTTTATGGTTTCATGACTTACATTCAGGTCTTTGATCCATTTCAAATTTACTTTTCTGTATGGGGTTAGACAATGATCCAGTTTCATTCTCTTACATGTAGCTGTCCAGTTTTGCCAACACCAGCTGTTGAAGAGCCTGTCATTTCCCCATTGTATGTCCATGGCTCCTTTATCATATATTAATTGGCCATATATGTGTGTGGGTTTATGTCAGGATTCTCTGTTCTATTCCATTGATCTATGGGTCTGTTCTTGTGCCAGTACCAAATTGTCTTGATTAGTGTAGAAGTCCCCATCTTAAAACAATTCTTTTTGAGGATGAAATGATTTGAAAATCTAAAAATGGTTTAACCTGAAAGCCAACCAATGCTTAAATAAGGATGATGGTGCAGCCATATTAAAAAATCAGGAACATATGTAAAAAAAAAAAAAAAAATCAGGAACATATGGTTGAGATGCAATATCCAGTCATTAGAGCACTAGTACTAACATGTTCCATATCAAATGTTAAATATGAGTGTTAAAAACATTGGGGGACATGTTGGGAAATCAAAATATGAATAGGGTAGTAATTTCAGGGTGCAACAATTTAGTACATTGCTAAATTACATTGTGTGATTGACCTATAATACATTTATTTTAATGCACCAAAGGAAACTCACAGAATGAGTGAAGTCAAAAATATAGGCAAATATACATCTGGGACTTGGGTCCTAGATCTACAGTAAGTTGAGTGAACTTGAACAGTTTCTTTATCTATAAATGGGATAAAATGGTGACCAATCAATCATAGGGTCACTGTTGTGAGGATTACATGAAGTAACCCATTTAGCACAGTGCCTGATATCTAGTAAGCATTCAGTATATGTTTTCATATATTACTCTTGACAGAATTTTCTGTATTACTCATTTGGGGAAAAAATATTCTGATACAAATGGTCAATAGAAATCTGATTCCTTTTTCTCTTCATTTCCCAATTAAGTCACTTTTACTTTTAAAAAAAAAGGTTTAAGATGACATTTTAGAATCACTGCATGAGGACACAAAAATATTCTGTCACTCAAGGCAGTATTGGCAAATTCTGTTACCCCAGGCAATAAGAAAAAGGGGTGTTTTGATTAGTCCAATACGCTAATTAACACAAAGTTAGTTTCTTCCAAGGAATTGAAATATTGTATGCACTTAATACAGAATCTACACTAACCACTTTTTAATCTCTTTTTACTTTTATTTTTTGAAGTTTCAAATAATTACTCTTGTCTTTATTAAAATGTAAAACCTTCATTCTTTAGAAAACACATTAAGAAAATGAAAAGGCAAGCCATAGACAGGAAGAAAATAATTTGCAATGCAGATGTGACAAAGGACTTATTTGAGAATATATAAAGAACTCTTACAATGCAGTAATAAGAAGACAACCTAATTTTTTTTAATGGGCAACATATTTCAAAAGACGCATCATAAAATGAGATATGCAAATGGCCAAAAGCTCATGAAAAGATGCTTGACACAATTAGTCATCAGAGAAATACAAATTAAAGCCATATGATATACTATTATGCATCTAATAGAATGGCTAAAATTAGAGAGACAAGTCAAATCTTGGCAAAAATACTGAAACCTTGCTACGTTGCTGGTAGGAATGTAAAATGGTATAATCACTTTGAAAAATAGTTTGGCAGTTTCTTTTAAAGTTCATATCCAACAGCAATGAAAACATGTCTATACAAAATCTTTTACACAAACGTTCATAGCACCTTTATTTATAACAGCCAAACATTTGACACAATCCATATATTTTTCAGTAAGTGAATGGATAAAGAAACGGTGGTACATCCATACAATGGGATAGTACTCAACAATAAAAATAACTACTGATACAAACAACTACAGGGATGAATTTGGAAAACATTATGCTAAGGGAAAGAAGCCAGTTTCAGAAAGGTACATACTATATAATTCCACTTATATGAAGTTCTAGAAAATGTAAACTAATCTATAACAACAGGAAGTAGAGCAACAGTTGCCAGAGGTGGAGGACTGGAAAGCAGCATGAGGAAATGTGGATGATGGAAACTTTCTATAGCTTGATTGTGGTTTCTATTATATGGACAGATACTTTTGTCAAAACTCATGGACCTGTACACTTTCAGTGAGTTCATTTTACTGAATATAAACTATATTTCAATAAAGTTAATTTTAAAAAGAAGCAATAATACAGTTTATTTCTTAAAAATAATCGGGGAATTGCTAAGATGTTATTGAAGAACTAATAAAAAATAGCAAATAACAGGAAGCAACCTAAATATTCATTAACAGATTTTAGTCACATCAGTTATGATGAATCTATACTATAGAACACTGTATAGCCATTAAAAATGTTAGGATAGATATACACATTTGATATGGATGTTTACAACATTTGAAGTAGAAAGATAGGTTACTCGACAGTATATATTATATATTCTTATACTTGTATATATTCTATATACTTATATATATTCTATATATATATGCATGGTATATATTTATATACTTGTGTATATGTATATACATGAAAATTTACAAAGAATCTACACTAGTCTATTGAATGTTTAGCAAGGGGTTCAAGTATGTGATGAAACATTTACAAGAGAATCTTCTCTTTCCCATTTTTCAATATTGAATCTTTACAATAAGCTAGTTTAATATGCATAATTAGCAGAAAAAAATAGTGATACTTCCACTGGGAAAAGTGCAAGGCAGTTAGGAATGGCCTAGAACCTTCCTGGTATTATTATGAACACCAATCATTTTGTCCTCTCCAAGTGGCAAAATGCTCATTAATGGGGATTTCTAGTTAACTGGAGACCAGTAAGCACGGACATACTATATGTTGGGAGGGAAAACATTCTGTTCTGTTCTTCCACCAACGTGCTGAAGAAAGTGTGTCACTGAATCTGCGGAAGGGAAATACGAGGACCAAACCTGGCAACATGGGAGGTTTCTATCCACATTACTTGCCCTATCTCTCCAAAAAATCAGCCAATATATTTTAGTCTGGGTAACAAACTCTGAGAGCATAGACCTCTGCCACCCTTTATGACATGTTCTAAGGGTAAAATTGATGAAACCAGAGCACTGCATCACAGCTTTCTCTTCAGATCCCTGGAAATCTTCTTGAGGAAATGAAAATTTTGAGAACCCAAAATGCTCAGACAAAACACCCAAGATTCCCCTTACATAACAGACAATGTCAGGGCAATCCCAAGAAACACAGCTCAGGGTAGCATTGTTCTCAGCAGACTTTCAAAATCCTGTCGCCTTTCTGTGCTGTCTCAACTCTACAATTACATATTCTCTCACTGCTTCCCATAGTCCCCTAGTCTAGACACTGTAATTATCATGACAATTTCTCTAATGTCCTAATTAACAGAAAACAAAAAGCCATGGAAGGAGAAAGCCAGGATCCCAGGACTTGAGTTCAGCAGTCATATCTGCCAGAGCCAATGAAGGAATTAGCTAACTAGAGAGGAGAATGAGTCATCTCTTTCTTCACATCCCTATCTCCCCTTCCTTGTCCTTCCTGGGACATATCAAAACTAGCCTTCCATGGGTCCTATTCCCCTATTTAATCTTCCTACACCATGTGGCCCTTCACAGGCCCATCTCGGCCAGCAGAATTCAGTAGATAGTCTCTACTAAACCAAGACATTCCAGTTTGCAGTGTGTTTTGGAAAAACTGTTTTATGAATAAATCATGAATTTTTGCAGTATGCTTCAGTACATTTTTATGTGGCAACCTAAATGTGAGCAGCCTGAGCCTTCTCGAATGGGCCTGGAGGCCTTGTAAAGAGTTCTATCTGCAGCCACTTCTCCCCTTGCCTCCTGTGCTTGTAGAGGCACCTGGTGAGCTCAGCAGCAAAGCCACTGGACTCAGTGCAGGGCCCACCCTCATTCAGCTACCTCAGCAGTGAGTCAGGGAGTCCCAGGGCTGCCCAGATGCAGCTCTACCTAAGGTCAGGCCCACTTTCCATACAAAGGACTTGGTATTTACCAGCAGCTTTACAGGATGTTCAGTTATGAGCCAAAATTCCCCAGCAGTTTAGCCCTGTGGGCTGAACCACCCTGCCCTTTTGGGGAGCTCACACCCAGTATCATATGACTTCTGCCTATTTACTGTCACCTCTCTCTTTTCAACTCTGATTTTTAAATTTCCTGTTTACTTTCCTCTCTGTCTTTAAAGAAATTTGGAGAAGTTAGTGATGAAAGGGGGCCATGAGTAGAGGGGAGGAGAGGCTCAGAACAGATGGAAGAGGGTTCCTGTATTCTCTGTCACTCATTTTACACACGTGCACACACACACACACACACACACACACACACACACACACACACATCCAGCACCCAGAGCCTTGTAGGACCCTTAGGAGCAAGACTCCTAATTAACTACCCCTGTACATCCCTTAACTCAAGACGGCAGGAATTTCCTGCCCCCTAGCACTCCCCACCCAACACTTGTTTCCTGACACTTCTCTCTTTCTAGATGAACGGCTGGCCTTGATGAGAGATCAAGTGGGTCAAAATGACTTGAGGTTATTACTTTCTGATGATAATACCATTAGTATAATATTTAACAGTTTGCAAAGGACTTTCACCTATACATTATCCTGTTTAAGCCTCACCACAACTCTGTGAAATAGGTTTCGTGATTATCCCTTATTTACAAAAAAGAAATCTGACTGCTGAAGAGTCAAACAAAGTAGGTCTGTGATGGCACAGGGACTCAGTCAAATTCAAGCCCCAAAGACTATTATCTAACAGTGACTTCTAGTATAAACTGCCCTGTCCATAACCCCAAACCAGGAAAATTGATTCAGGCTGATGTCTGTGTATTGGTGACCACTGAGTGGACTAAATGTGGGCACCTGGCCTGAGGCAGCCTGTCCCTCAGCTGGTTAAGGGCTCCTGAAGATGCCTTGGGCAGAGAACTCTACCCAGAGGGACAATGTGAATGAGCAAAGTCGTCTGGACTAGCTCTTTCTGGCATTTGGATTGAAGAATCAGCCTGTTAAGAAAGAGAGGAAAATAGAGGAGATTCATCATAGAAGAAAGGCAGAGAGATCACAAGAGGGAGATGGTACACACCATGAAAGAGTCCGAGGGGACAGCCAGTCCCTTGAGCTGCCTTGACCCCTGATCAGCTCTCTGGTTCCAGTTTTACATCTGTGATAAATCCTCTCTTTCCTAGATGGCTTCAATGTTCCCTTGCTCCTTGAAACTGAGGGAACCTTTCCACTTCCTACTTTGCAGTGATCTTTGCTGACTTACCCCAAAGCAGTGGCCCCTGTGAGGGGGCAGAAAGAGGAAAGGTGGAGCAAGCAGGTCTCCGGAAGCCCACCGTGGGAGGTGGCTGGTCTTATTTCCAGATTTGCCACTGCCCCCCTTCCCCCTCTCTGCCTACAAGCCAAGGATCTGGCCAAGCAAGTAAACTCAGTTCACTGTGGTCTCCCCAGTTCAACTGGTGAGGGAGGCCACACAGAGAACATGCCGCTGAATCCGGGTGGCTACTCTGTCTTTTTGAAGATCAACTTTATAAAGCGCAAAATTTCTGAGTCAGAGAAAATAGTGTATGATAAGGTAAACAAGTAGTTTTGATTTACAAACTCTTGAGATTGTGTTCCAAGGGAAAACTTATAAACAAAAGTTCAGATTTTTTTCAGTAAGAAAATACTTTTGAAGTTATACTGCAGAGCAATGTGATTGCCTTAGAAAAATCTGTTTGGTAAATACCTCCTTGTAATTAAAAGATGTACTATTTGGAGGAAGGGAGACATGTGGAGGAATTTTCTATCTCAAGGAAACCCTCTCCTAGGAGGCTCTATTTTGCCTTCTCACCCTGACCTCAACAAAGGGAGTGTAGTGTGACAGTTGCCTGAAACTGCCCTTTGTACTCTTGCCTTTTCTTCTCTTCATTTTTTCCTTTTCTTTTTTTCCTTCAGCTCTATCTTTTTTAAAGTTTATCTGTGTCATTTTTATTGTGTTCAGACTCTGGGGAGAAGACACTCCCTGAATACTTTTTACCTGTTTTAACATGAATTAAATCAAGGTATTTAAATCAAGTCATTTCAAAAGGCAGCTAGCTCTGCAGCCCCAAGTACAACAATCTAAATTCAGTTTGAATTTGTGACAATACCCCGAGCCTCCCAACCAGACTGGGAACTTCCTGACATGAAGCAGAATACAGAAAGTACCTGCAGTCCTTCAAAACTAAGGTATAAATGCTCAGACCCCTACTTTTTGTTACCAGGGAGGTAGGGAGTTAAGGATGTGTTTAGCAGCAAATAAAAACAATGGGGGAAAACACCCAGAAGCCCTTAAGAGTGAGAGATACAGTAGCATCTCAGAACAGCTAAGACAGTGCTTAAGCAGGACCAAAAGCAGCTTGACTGGGCCTTGAAAGAACCATGTCCTTTCTTTACAATTCAACATCCTTAGCACGTGGCCTTCCTCCCCATGGTCACAGGATGGCAGCTGCCCTACCGGTTCATAGGTTTAGATTCAAGGCAAGAAGGAAGAGGGCGTGGGGAAAAGGGGAATTAATGAGTGCCAGCTGTTATTACCACTTTGGAGACCCAATGTACAAATACCATCACAGTCTGAGGTGTATAGGGATTAGAGCTTCAGCATTCGAATTTAGAGAGGACACAATTCAGCCTATAACAGGGGGCATTTAGGTAACAGCCTAAAACCTGCTACTACTTTCCTCTTATATCAAAATATCTCACACACAATCCTCTGGGGGAGGATAATAAGTTTCCACATGCAGGCAGCCTGCTAAGAGGATGATCTGTCAGTTACTCCCACTTTAATATGAATTGCTTCCTTAAAGGAAAGGCTTTCCTGCTAACCATATGAAACCCGGGATACTGGCAAGATAGGAGGTGCAAGAAATGAGAAATAAGTCAGTTGGTTCACAAGTTGCTACTGGGAGGCACAGAGCTAGGTAGGCCTAGGAATAATGGTAAATATAATGTATTAGGCAGCTACTGTGTGTCATGCTAAGAATGAGTGACATTAGTCCATTTCTTCTATTTATTCTTAACATTAACTGTGAGGCAGAGACATTATTATCTTCCTCATTTTACAGTGAAGGAAGCTTAGACATAGATGGTTAGGTCAGAACACAGATCTGAATCTAAGTCTGTGTGAGGCTAAGTTTTCAACAAGAGAACATAGGGAGCACAAGAATAGGAGTGTCAAAAAGAGGCGGGAGGGCAGCAAAAACAAACTTTTGCACTACAATTTTCCAAAAATAAAAATTATAATTGTATGCATCAATTTAGATGTGTGTGCTGGAGGCAGCCAGTGCCAGGAAGATAGATGGCAAATGCCCTGTGATTTACCTCCCCACCCCAACGCAGTAGCCTGTTTGGAAAGCGCAGCTCTTATCTTTGCAGGAAGGGCTGGACTCAGGCCTGGGTGTTCCCCATTTTGGACAGCCTGTGGAAACAGATCCTATTCTTAAACTACTCCATGAGTCAGGGCTTTCTCTAGGGCAATGGTTCTCCACCCCATCAGACCCAATACTCTTTTCTTACAACAAATGTTTTGTAACACTTCCTTTACCATCATGGAATTAAATTCTTAGATCGTGTAACCTACATACACATCCTTTAAGGGAAAAATAACACTATCAAGGATGACCAGCAGTCTTGGTTTGCCTGGGACTGGGGGGTTTCATTGGACACTGGATTTTCAGCACCAAGCTTTAATTGTAATATATAGGAGAAATAAAAGGTGAGTAATTAAAAATAAATTAATATGTATTAGAATCCTTTGCTTGGGCCATGTTACATTAGAAGATAGACTGAAGTAGTCAGTTGCTTATACTTGGAATGAAAAAGTTAAGAAATAAAAGAATGGATTTTATGCATCTCTGCTAATTTTAAAAGTTTGGATTTTAAGTCTATGTGCAGAGCCAAATCTCCTATGTTACATATTTGCACATGACAGTTCCAAATGCAGACTGATACAGTTGTATCATTTTGGTGACTCAAATACCATGAGAAGCATTGCACTGGATACTGTGATTTTCTGAAATGGTGAACAATTCTTGATAAAGTTCCAAATAAAACAAGTATGATCGCCCCTCCGTTTAGTTGCTGATTGCATTCCTAAACTCTCTGACATGAAACATTTCTCCACCACCACCTGGGTGTCCCGCATTTCAATTCAATTCTGATATTAACTGAAGTTAGCACAGACCCATATGGGTTAAGGCTCCGTCCCACAACACTGCCCCCAACTTGTGATGCCAATGGCAAGTCCTCTGGTTACCCATAATTCTGTCTGACTTGGCTACAGATCAGAGGTTCCAAGGACCCCTTTCTTGGATTAGAACATTTGCTAGAACAGCTCATAGAGCTCAGAGAAATACTTACTTATGTTTACCATTTAATATATAATAAAGGATATGATAAAGGATGTTGATGAACAGCCAGATGAAGAGATACATAGTGCAAAGTATGTGAGAAAGGGCATGGCGCTCCTTCCATGCCCTCTCAGGGCACACCGCCCTACGTGGCACCTCCATATGTTCACCAACTTGGAAGCTCTCCAAACCGTGCTTTGGGGATTTTTTTTTTTATGGAGGCTTCACATATAGGTATGATCAATCATTAACTCAATGCCTTGTCCTTCTGCCCTTCCTAGAGGATGCAGGATGTAACTGAAAGTTCCAAGCTTCTATTCATGGTTTGATCTTTCTGATGACCAGCCCCCATCCTGAAGCCATCCAGGAGCACAGCCAGAGTCACCGCATTGGAACAAAAGACACTCTCATCACTCAGGAAATTACAAGGGGTTTGGGGGCTCTGTGTTAGGAACCAAGGTCAAAGACTAAATATTAGAACAAAAGATGGTCTTAGTGCCATCACTTAGAAATGACAAGAGTTTTAGGAATTCTCTGCCAGGAATATATAATATATATATATGTAATCTATTATAATATATATTTTTTCTCATATTTCACAACTTTATGTGTATATGTAAAATGGAATTAGATCTTAGGTTTGGTGACTACAAACAGGTTTCTCAGCTACATGAGCCTTGATCTGGTGGGATATTTGATAACACTGTGTGATGAGGGACAGTTCTTTGTTGTGTGGGCCATCTCACTTATTAAAGCATATCTCTTTTCCCTGGTGCCTACCCACTAGATGCTAGAAAGGCTAGTCACAAATTTCCATATAGTCCCACAGGAGACCCACTTCTACAGAGGTAAGAGAATTCCAAGTGCTAACAGCACTGAAGTTCTACCTGTTACAGGTAATGTAGGAGATACTTTCTACCTTTGAGGGTATTATGATTGATTAAAATGAGATAATATATGGAAGCACATAGCACAATGCCTGGCCTAGTAAACACTCAGTAAATAGTAATCATCCCAACTTTATTCTGTTCTTTGAACATCCCAAATCTATTCTGGGCTGAGAGTTTTAGAATTCCTGCTCCTTCTGTTTAGAATGCTTTTTCCCAGTCTTGTCCCACTCAAGTCTTAGCTCTGAAGGTCCCTTATCAGAGAAGCCTTTCATAACCACCTACCTAAAGTAACAAACCCCATTCCTTCTTATGCCTGTCACATGACCTTGCTTATTTCATTCACAGCAATGGTCACACTCTGAAATGACCACGTTCACTTGTCTACTTGTTTATTGTCTCCTTCTGCACACCGAAATACAAATTCGGTGAGCCCAGGTACCTTGTCTGTCTCCCTCACTGCCCTGACCAGCATCTAGAGGAGGCCCAGGCACAGCATAAGGCCCTCAGTGAAAGCTGACTGAATGAGTGGCTAGTGTGATGGTTAAATCAACATCAATATGGCTGCAACTTGAAACTGATCTAACTGAAAAGATCTTCGAACTAGAAGCCCTCCCATGAAATCCTCCAGTCCAGCCTCTGGAATCTCTCCTTGTTACAGATCAGGCAAAGAAGGAGAAGCCTTCACAGCATGGACAAGACCAGGCAGCTGAGCATAAAAGTGGGGTAAATAACGGCTCACATATTTAGTCTTGAATGCCCAGGAACATGTCTTTTCACTCCTTACTGGGATCTGAGCAATTAATTTATAGAGAAGTAAAACAGGAGTGGAGCTGGAGCTGAGGGCTAAGAAGTTTGTACCTAGTTCACCGCAGTGCAACAACAACAAAAAAGTGTTAAAGTCGGCCAGGAAAATGCAGAGGCCAGAAATGCCTACAGGAGGACCAGTCAAAAGCTGGAGCCCCCCTTGGAGCCAGAAGCTCTGCAGATCTCCCTTGTCTGCTACTGACTTTGATAAGCAGCTGGAGAAGTGAATGTGTGACCAATACATATTGGGCACTTCATATATGCAAATCAAAGGGTGGAAATTAAATATCCATTTCCATCTTATCTTATTCCTGAGGATTTATCCTGAGGAGCTTGGAGGGGCCTGTTCTTTCATGATGACTAGATCTCTGTATCTTTGCAGACAAACAGCTACTTGTAGTGACAAGCCCAGCCAAGCAGGCTGCAGGGTGTCTTAATCCTCTCTAATTCTGTGTTTATTTCTGCCCCTTAGGGATTTAGATGCAGGGAACATCCTGTGGGAAAGGCACTAGAAAGGGCCAGAAATTTGGAGTCAAGTGGACACAGGTTTGAAATCCACCCACCAATGATGATTAACTAAGACCTTAGACAATTTGCATAACCTGCTGTGCTTCAGTTTCCCACTTTTAAAATGGAGTGAATATCTCTGCTACTAGGTTCATATAACAACTAAACCAAATTGCAATGTATATAAAATACTTAGCATACCATTCAGGGGCTGCATGCCAAGCATTTATTTCCTCACTATTAAGTGGGAGGGTGACAATTACCTCCAAGTGGGGGAGCATGATGAGGGAAAGCTTCCCATAGCTCAGGTTCTTGGAGAAAATAGAAAAGCAGAGACAAGGGGGAGGACGCAAAAGTGACTAATGCAGAAAGAGGTCACAGCTGAGTTATCAAACAGGCTAAAATTACCTGAGTTCATAATCAGCCCTGGGAGGTCCCAAACAGCTTTGTGACTTTTGCATGGGTTTTGTATTCATATCCCAGCTCTGCTGCTTGTCGGTGGGGCATGTCACTTCATTTCTCAGGCTCTGAGAGGCAAAAACCTTAGGGCCAGTAATACTTGCCTTTGAGACTATCGTGAAAATGTACTGCACTGCGAGATGGAAGGCACCTGGCTCCCAGCAAGGGTCTGATACGTAATGGCTGAGCAAGCATGTGAAGAGAGGCAGGACTGATGAACACGAACTTCAGCTCTTTGATGACATTTTAGTCAGGATAGGCAAGAGGATGCTGTGGTTCCAAGTAACCCTAAAATTTCAGTGACTTAAATGTGAAGATTTATGTCTTACTCATTCTATCTCTATCCTGTCAGCAGGAGGCTCTATTCCATGCTACTGTCGTCCCCACTCCAGGCCCCTGGCAGACAGACAGAGCAGCCACTAGTGGGAAGGCCGCTGGTTGCCATGACAAGAAAAAGATTAGATGGTGATGCATCTTGACTTTCAAAGCTCCCACTCACATTTCATTGGCCCAAATAAGCCGCATGGTGGCACCTTCAAGTGGGTGGGAAAGAACAGCCCAGTATATGTCAGGGAGGAAGAGAACGAGAATGTTTGTGAACAGCCCTAATGACTACTGAAGTTAGGGAGCAAAGACTTCAGGAAGAGTTAATTATCTCTTTTCCCAGAGAAAGATTTGCTGTGAAGTAGCTTGTGGAGAACTGGCACATTACCAAGGATGTTTTCTTTTCTTGATGGAAATAAATTATTAGCAAACAACCTTGCTGAGTCGTTGCACTTTTCACAGGATCGTCTGTCGCCATGCCCACTGCTGGGTTTAACTGCCCTCCATCATTATAGCCAAGACGACTGCCTTTCCTTCATCCGTGGAGCTCCTCCTCTCTCCCATGTATTAAATGGGTACTCTCTCTGATAACATTTTTGAAACTCTACATTTCTAACCCAAAAATGGAACACAGTATCAAAAGCCAATGGGTCTGAAATGTGCCTTTTTGTATTTGATTTCCCCCTAGAGTTGGCTCTCTTGTATTGTGACGTAGAAGCGCGGGACAACATTGCTTCCATTTCAATTTTCAATATGCAGGTGCTTCTCAGATCCTTCTTCTCTAGGGAGCTTTCCTAAAACTCGGGAGTGTGTTTGTTATCTACTGCTGTGTAACAAACTACCCCACTACTTAGTGGTATGAGAGAACAATAAACATTCGTATTTCTCACACTTTCTGTGAATTGGAAATTCTGGAACAGCTTAGTTGGCAGTCTTGGCTCAAACTCTTCCATGAGGCTGCAGTCAAGCTGTCAGCAAGGGTGGGACCCCTGAAGATTTGACAGAGGCTGGAAGGTCTTCTTCCAAGACAGCACCAAAAACACACTTCGAAATTACTTGTAAGGCACACTCATATGGTTGGGAAGTTGGTACTGGCTGGTGACAGGAGGCCTCAGTTCCTCCCTGTACATGGCTTCTTCACGAGGCTGTCTGAGGGGCCTTTCCCCTGATAAGTGATCAAAGGCAGGCAAACACAGGAGCTGTAATGTTTTTTATGACCTCAACCTGAATTTTGCCACATACTTAAAAAACTATAAGAACTATACTTATAAGCCTATAAGAAACTATTTCTGATTAACTTTATTGATTAGATTGTTCCCCCATAGGCACCAGGTTTGAGAATTAAATGTGTACATAGGTCTGGGTTTGTTTAAGGTCTGTAGGATCAGTTTTTAGTCACATAAAAAATTTCAGAAGCCTTCTGGGAAAGAATTGACTCTAACAGAAGTGAGAGTTTGGTTCAAAAAAAAAAAAACCTTAAAAATGGGAAGGGAAAGGCAATTTGAAAAATAGCCTCACATCTACCTATCAAATTATATGATTTCCTAGCCCCTGTTTGCTCATGTCTGATTGCCCAAGAGATGGGGCTAGAAATAAAATGGATGCATTAAAATCTGCAGCAGCTTGACACAGAGAGGTTTTTCATGTGTCACCAAGAACTGAACACAGTGCTCCTAGGGTGGTCTGATCACAAAGGAAGAAAATGTAAACATTCCTCTATCTGGTGAATTATGAACTTAAAATTCTATTTTGGAGGGGGTGGATTTTATCAACTCTTAATTCACAGTGAGTTGACAAAAATCAAAACTTCATGCTACATTGTAGTAACCACATCTTCACCTGGACTTTATATTAAACACCATCTTGTGAGAGTCATCCCATTGTTCTTCTCAGTCTAGCTCCCTCTGGATCCTGCTTTATGTTGTTAAGCAAGTGGTACCTCGGGTAAGCATCCCAAAACTCCACACTCTCCCCCTCCTGCATTTGATATCCTGTTGGAGCCCCTTCTGGCCGGACCCAACCATAATCCATGGGAACCCCCTGGCATTGGGTGCAGCTAAGTCAGCCTCTACAGAGAGCAGGCCGGAGGTAGGAGAGTGCCTCTGCAGGAGCAAGTCCAAGCTAGCCAGCACAGGTAGTCTTTTCTGGGTCATTAATTAAAATGGAGACCATCCAGAACCATGAATAGAAATCTTCTGCACAGCCAGGAGAAATTTTTCATTTGATATTCATCTATTCATCTGAAACGTGCAGTCTGTACAACGTATCTTAACCAGGAAAATTCTTAAGGTACTAATACCTCCTTCTTCTAGTACTTTTTTTAACAGTTTGACATATAATTCACACATCAAATAGTTCACCCTTAACAGTGTGTAAATTAATGGACTTTAGTATTTTCAAAGTTATGCAACTATCACAATAATCAGCTTTAGAAAATTTTTTATCATGCCAAAAGAAACTCCATGTTCATTATCATTCACTCTTCATTCCTTCTCAGACACCCCAAGCCCCTGGCAACCCCTGATCTACTTCCTGTCTCTATAGATTTGCCTATTCTGGACATTTCATATTAACAAAGGTATACAAAATGTGGTCTTCATGTGTTTGGCTTATTTCACTAAGCATAATGTTTTCAAGGCTCATTCATGTTGCAGTATATATCAGTGCTTCATTTTTTTTTATTGCCAAATGATACTTCATTGTGTAGATAGACCATGTTTTCTTTATCCATTCATCAGCCAGTAGACATTTGGGTTGTTTGGGACTTCTTGCCTATTATACATAATGCAGCTACAAACATCCAGGTACTAGTTTTTGTGTGGACATATGTTTTCATTTCTCTTCAGGCATATGTTTCCTTTCTCTACCTAGAACAAGAATGGGTAGGTCATATGCTTATTCTATGTTTAACCTTCCTAGGAGCTGCCAGATTGTTTTCCAAAGTGGCTGTCCCCTTTTACATTCCTGTAAGCAGTGTGTAAGGGTTTCAGTTTCTCCACAACCCCCACCAACACTTGTGATTTGTCATTTCCATTATAGACATCCTAGTGTGTGTGAAGTGGTATTCCTTTACAGATACAGACACCAAGTGGTATCTGCAGTTTTAATTTGCATTTACCTGATTGCTAATGCTGAGCATATGTTCACATATTTACTGATCATTGGTATATATCCTTTTTGGAGAAATGCCTATTCAGATCCTTTGCCCACTTTTAAAATTGGGTTATGTGTCTTTTTATATTGAATTATAAGAGTTCTTTATATATTTTAGATAAAAGTGCTATTAGACATATGGTTTGCGATTTTTTTCTCCCATTCTGTGGGTTATCTTTTCATTTTCTTGATGATATCCTTTGAAGCACAGTTTTTAAATTTAAAGATGTCCAATTTATCAATTTTTTCCTTTTGTTGCTTTTAGAGTTATATTCTAGTGCTGTTTCTAAAGCTATTTTTCTTCTAGCTTGCTATTCAGTTTTAGAAAAATAGTTCTAATTTCCCTTTCCTGCCCCAAATTACATAGAATTGTGGAAGCTAATATTTATTAAGCCCTTACTGTGTGTCAGGCTCTTGCTAAGAGTTCAGACAGCTTAGGTAACCGGCCTCTGGGCTAGGAGAGACCAATCCAGGCAGTCTGACTTGGGAGTCCATACTCTCAACCACTTCACTGTCCTACCGAATGTATCGTCCTCGTCTTGACATTTGTTTCACTTTTGCAAGAGGAAAATGCTACATCAGCTGTTGGTGTTGGACAAGTTAAGCAGCTCTTGTTCTTTGTTCCCTTCCCTGCCCTGAGGTGAGCCCCCACCCCACCCTTTCCAGGACTGCTAGAATCTACAAACTGTCCAACACACACACACACTCATCCAAGAAGGCAAAACAACACCCTTGCTCAGCAGAATACTGAGGTCCTGATGCTGCAATGGCAGTCAGTTACTCCCTGACTGTCCCTCCCCAGCTGTGCTGAGTCTTTTCTTTGGTTGCGATCCTCTAGGTTTTGACATCCAGGGCAGATTTGGAACGGAATTCCACTCTGTGGCTCACCTTGGAATCCACGTTAAAAGCCCCCAGGTTTAAAATATTTCAACTATCAGTTCGATCAAGTAAAATCATGTGGAACAGTAGATAGTGAAATCCTCTCAGTTCTTCCTTTCCCTTTGAAGGTACTGATGTTTGACTTCAATTTTATTTTCCTAAGAGAGGTCAGAATTATGTAACAGGAGCCGAGGAGCTTCTTGCCCCCACACTGTCCCCTTTCCCACTATATCCAGTTGCCTATCAAATCTGTTTGAAACTACTTCAGAAAAATCTGACTCAGCCTCCTTCGCCCATTTCATCAGCTGCATCTGTTCTGATCCTTGTTATCCCTTAGGTGAACAAACTGGCTCATTTTGCAGTCTTCTCTTCAGTCTAATTGAATTGAAATGAATCATCTCTTCATGATGTCTTCCCTAGTAGATATGAGACCCTTCAGGTCAGAGACCAAAAAAAATTAATTTCCCCAGAACTTAGCATAGGGTCTGCTATCTAACACCATTTAAACAGCACTTGTGCAAAGAATATCAGTGCCAAAATGAGCCCAACACCTGCAAATCCTTTATTTAAAAAAGACTTTTTAATAACAACCTTTTAGTGTCACATGCCCCAGATGCTCCAGGAACCCCTTCCTGTCCTCCCACATTCATGGACTTTGCTAGCACCTGAGGGAAATCAAGGTAAAGTAGGCATCTGGTCTGTCATGATGAGGAAGTCATCTGCTGGTTTGTAAACTCTTTATCTTAGTTACGGGGGAGTCTGGCCTGTGTCCCTCTTAGACCTGTCTCCACCAGGGCCCACCAAGCGATCAGGAAGTTTGCAGCCTTACCCAAACACATCCACACTGCTTTCCTAAGTCCAGGCAGCCCCCTGAGCACTGATGAAGGAATAACCAAAAAAGGTAGGTAGGCACTGCAAAATCACTCCTAGTATGAAGACCTGTAGTCTGACCCTATGTCTTAGTAACCTGCTCCCTCTGACCATATCGGACAAGGGGAGGTGAGCAGACGGAACCGGAACTCACAGGTCAGGCCTTCAGGAGCTACCCCAAACGGCAGCTACCTTGCTCTCTAATTCTGTCGTCCTCGGCCTCCGCTGTCCTCCCCCCGTGTGTTCCCTCTAAGGGCCCTGGGTGATGTTCCCATCCCTTTGCCACAGTAAACTGCCCCATTCTGCCCCATTCCCCACAAAAGGAAGTGGTCCCAAACTGCCGCTTGCCTCTTCTCGTTAAGTGCAAAAATAAATGTTTGAGCTTCAGCTAATGTTGATAGAAGATTTCCTCTGCCCAGCCAGCAGTTAGCCCTCAAGTGGGAGGACCATGGTAGGGGAACACACGGGAGGACACTAAATGTATTTCACTCTCAGGCAGCGTAGGCTGCTGGCGGGACATTTCCTCCTGAATCACCTAAGGACAAGTGTCTCCCCAGGGGCGGTAGGACTCTTCTTCCAGTGTTGCAAAGGCCAGTAACACAGGAGCATGTCTTTCAGCCTAATAACATGGTTTTTGCCTGATTGTATTATTAAAACTCTGGCATTATTGTGGTGAAGTAGTCTTTGTTTCCTCCTGGATCTATTTTCATTACAGAGGCTGCTTGCTGGTTGAGAATGTTTGTTTACTTCCTATGATAGAATTTGTTGATCCCCAAATCTCTTCCCAGATGGAGGGGGTGTGGGAAGGATCTCTGCTTACTCCGCCAGAGCAGTAAACTTAGAAGTTAGACTATAGAATTAGCAGGGTAATTGCAAAGGGAATGTTTAGGGATTCAGGGCCTTGATCTAGTCTCCTTAAGAAATCGACATCTTCAGTTTCAAAGGAAATAGTGAGATTCCTAGCCAACATGTGTCTTTCTGCCTAGGAGCTAAACTCTGAACTCCTTCCCACCCACTTTCAGCTCACTGTCTGCAAGATGAAAGGAAACAATCTAAGATTTCCAGAAGATCCTTCAAATTCTATGTAATTCAATTAATGTCTACTGAGTATCTTCTATGTGCAGTATTGGGTGGTGAAAATGCAATTTTGTATCATTTGGGGGAAAGTTCCCATGATTTCTACAACCCTTCTTTGAGAAATCCTGCTAGAGAAAGGTTAACACAGAGCATTATTTCTTTTGCTACGTCAACCTAACAACAAAAGAAGAAAACTTTCCCCAAATGATTTATCTTAAAAACCTTGAGCACAACTGTAGAGTCTGATGGCACAGGTCACTGGGGTCCAGAGTTTATGGAAAGGCACTGAATTCCTTCTGTTCTTTCCTTCAGTAGTGACTTCACTTAACCTTGGTAGTGACAAGGAAAAACACCCTTGAAGAGAAAGAAAGTATTTGAACAATAATTCAATCTTAACCATTCTTTCAGCTGGAAATATGAGCATATTAACGGTATAGAAAAATGTGTTAGAAGTTCAAAGGGAGCAATCTCTGAGAGTAGAACACTATGATTTAACAGTGGGTCTTCAGAAATACCCTCACTTTCCATCCACTCCTATTCTAAGAAATCATCTACTTCCATTGGAAAATTCCAGGCTTAGGCAAAAGGGTCTATTTAAATTGCACTATATTGCAAAACATTGTTCCCAGAGAACTCCATCACTTATCAGGGGAGCTTTTTTTTTCCTTTTTAATGATGTTAGCAAATTATTCCAAATTCTCAGATGCATTTATTTACCTTTCTACCTTCCTTATAAAACCAGATTCTAAGTGACATTTTCATCTGCATACTTACAAACAGATGCTTTAGGAGAGTCATTCTTGATTTTCCCTTTTCCCTTGGCCAAAAACACAAGTTTCGTTTTTTGCTTTTGGTTTTCTTTCTCAGAAAATGGTGTCACCTGCTGCTTGTTGAGGAAAACACAAATCCAGTGGACATCCTTGATACATCCTTCCTATCTCCCCTCTCTCCCACCTACCCATTTGTCTGATTGGCTCTGCCAGTAAATCACAATCCAAGTCTTCCGCTCCTCTGTTTCGATTGCTACTGTCCTGGTCCAAGCCACTAGCACTGCACACAAGGGTACTACTCTGGTCCCCTAAAATCCCTTCTCCTTTCACTCCTGCACTCCTAAAGTTCATTCTTCCCATGGTTGCCAGGTTGATCTTCAAGGTTTAAATTTGGTCATGTCAATCCTTGCCCCTTTGAGATCTTCCCATGTCCTCTATCATAGTAAAAGAAAAGTTCAGGCCTTTGAGGCCCTGTGTAGTGTGGCCTCCTTCTCTGATCTTACTGCACACCCCTCATCCCTCCCTCACTACTCCCTGCATCTGTAAAATGGTGTTTCTAGAACCCAAATATCAAACTCTTTCTCACCTCAGCACCTATGCAACTGCTGTTTCCTCTTCCTGGAACTCTCTTCTTCAGATTCTTTTCATTATCCTTACAGCAAGTGCTCCTTGGGCTAGAACGTAAATATCACTTGGGACCTTTAAAGAAATGCAGTATCTCAGGCATCAGCCCTCACCTATGAAATCATAATCTGCATTTAAACAAGATCCCCAAGTGATTCATATGCAAGTGAAAGTTTGAGAAGGTCTAGCTCAGGTATCCCCTCAGTTGTTACCTCCTCAGGAAAGCTTAGCTGACCCTCAATCCAAGCTAGCTTCCCAAATCATTCTCTATTATTTACACCACATATTTGATTTTTCTCACAGCAATTAACTTGAGATGAAAATACCTTACTTGCTAACTAGTACCTTTATTGTTTTTTCTCCCACCAGAGTGTAAACTCCATGAAAGCAGGGGTCATATTTATATTGCTTACTACTGTTTTACAACTTCACTATTTCACTACAATCTTCAATATATATTTAATAGAAGAATGTATGTTCAAGTACACATTTAATCTTAATGTTCAAATAGATAGTGAAATAGAACAAGTTTCTGAGTTCTGTTTATCTGGTTCTTTTCTGACCTAATTATCACACAGAAAAACCGTGAATCAAATCAGTCGTTTTGGCACAGATCACTTGTAGTAGCCTAACTGAATTGAAGGAAGGAAGGAAGGAAAGCAAGCAGGCTGACCTTGGAAGATGAGATGGTAATAAATGAAACGGCATTACAAAGGACTACATAGGACAGGGCTGCAGAGACAAGCAAAAGAAATCACCAGGGGACTTCCTGGCATGGTGTAAAATTATGCCAGTTTCTCACCTTCTAGAGCTTGTAAAACACTGAAGATTGAAGCTTTCTATTTCCTATTGTACTGCCTGGAATAATCACCAGTCAGTATCTATTAAAAAGGAAAAAAGTATGTTAACATTTGTGTAGTAAAAGCACCTCAGTCCTGGGTTTCTTCTTGCCTCTCACACTACTACCACACTCACACCACTTAGGACAACAAGAAATTCTGCAACATCAGCTGTGTGTCCCGCAATTAACTCAATTCCCACAGGTTAAGTAATCAGTCCCAAGACTGGCCCCCATTTCAGATGCCAATTGCAAGTTACCCATACTCCTGTCTGACTTGGCTGCAAATCATTGGTTCTCATGAACTTCTCCTCCTTGGATTGATTATTTGGTACAACAGCTCACAGAACTCAGGGAAATACTCATATTCGTCAGCTTATTAAAGAATATGATAAAGGATACAGATGAACAGCCAGATGAAGAGATATATAGGGTGAAGTCTGGGAGGGTCCTGGGTGCAGGAGCTTCTGCCCCTGTGAGGCTGGGATGTGTTCACCCACCTGGAAATTCTCCAAACCCTATACTATTGGGATTTTAGTCAGGCTTTCCTCACACAGGCATGATCAATTATTAACTCCGTTTCCATTCCCTCTCTCCTGTCTGGACAATGGGGGACAGGGCCTGAAAATTCCAAGCTTCTTCTAGTCAGGCTTGTCCTTCTGGTGGCCAGCCCCCACCCAGGAGCCATCCAGGAGCCCACCCAGAGTCACCTCATTAGAATAAAAGATGCTCCTAGTGCTCTTATCACTTAGGAATTTACAAGGGTTTTCAGAGCCCTGTGTCAGACACAGGGAGCAAAGACCAATCTATATTTTTTCTATTATCTCACAATTCAATTAAGAAATTAATCACATGACAACTTAAAGCAATGTATGATCCTCGATTGGATCCTGGGTAAGAAAAAAAAAAAAAGAATATTCTGGGGACATTTGAGGAAAGTTTGAATATGAATTGTGTATTAATTATTGTTTTGTACCAAACCATTCCAAAATGTAATGGCATAAAAGAATAATGTAATCATTTAGTTTCTCACAATTTCTTTGGTCAGGAATTGGGAAGTGGCTAGGTTGGGCAGTTCTGGCTCAGGGTCTTAGAGGGTGTAGTTAGATGTTGGCCAAGGCTGCAGCCACCTGAAGGTTTACCTGGGGTGGGAGGATTCGATGTCTGTTAAGCTGGTGCTGGCTAGTTGGCTCCTATCCCGTGGCTGCTTGGGAATTCTCGCTACCAGGCAGCAGGCTTCCCCCAGGATGAGCAATCTGGAGAGACCAAGGTGGACCCTGGAGTGCCCCATATGGCCTAGGAAAACACAGACCAGCACCTCTATCCTGTCGTGTTCTATTGGTTACATGAACCAGGCCTGGACCAAGTGGGAGGGAAGTGCCTAAGGGTCTGCATACCATGAAATGAGGATAGGGTGTCGACCTGGTAGCTGTCTGTACAGAATTTATATTAGACAGCATACTATAGTAATTTAAATTTCCTGAATGTGATCACTTTAATGTCTCTGTTCTCAAGAGAAACATGCTAAATAAGGTATTTAAGGCTAAATGTTGCAATATCCATAATTCACTCTCAGATGGTTGAGCAAAAATAACTATAAACAAGAACAAAAAACAAACAGAAAAACTTAAACACTGCATATTTCATATTGTTGCATTCATATAGAATTATTATATATATTATGTTAACTGTTGGAAGCTGGAAATCAGCCATCGTGGGAATTTTACACAACACAGAAGACAGCAAACATTACAAGTGTCCCAGGAGGGAGAGAAAGAGAAAAAGAGAGAAAGCAAATGAGGCAAATGTTAAAAATTGGGCAACCTAGGTGAAGAATGTACAGGTGTTCTTATACTATTTGTGAAACTGCTATAGATTTAAAATTTTTCCAAATAAAAAGTTGCAGGAAAATGTAAAATATACTCATGTGTAAAGGTATATTACAAATGAAAAAACATTAGCCATAAGTTGATATAGTTAAATTGGATGAGGTGCTCTTAAGGTTTATTATAATATTCTTTCTACTTCAACATATTTGTGAAACTTTCCACAATAAAAAGCTAACAAACTCACACAAAATAAATTAATATATAAAGGCATTTAATTAGAGAGAAACACATTGCTGAAATATGACAAATGTTAAGGACAGAAATGTTCTTTGAAATGTACTAATTTTGCTCAGGCCAGGCTCTACCTGGCACGCCTTGAAGACAATGCATTCAGAGGACAAGTGTTTGCAAGAAAATCTGAACTTTCAGTAAGTAACCACACTAGGAACAAGTTACCCCTATTTTTATGATGTCCGAACCATAAAACCTATGATTCTACTGAGAGTCAAATTGAATAGTTAAACATCGGGAGTTTGTGCTGTCCACACAGTAGGCAATCAGTACCTATTTACTGAGTGAATTAAGAAAAGAAAGGTATCCTTCCTAATCTCAGGATAGGTAAGTGCACGAACAAACATTAAGACACTCGGGCCAAAGATGGAAACTGTGTGGTGAGAACAAGGGAGGGCACAGTCAGAAGGTGTGTGTCACAGCTCCTGAAGCACACCATCCTTCCCCTTGGGGTGTGGAGCAAGGAGCAAGGTCTGCTTTGAGAATGCGAGGCCTGTATATGTCTCACACTTGGTTTAATTCTCTGCTGTCACCTTCCTGAGATTTTTTATAATTTTATCTTTGAACTTGGATTTCACAAGTCATTCTGATGGGCCAAGGGAGCAGGTGTGTAAGCAGACAAGCTTGAATGCAGCAAGAAAGAAACGGCACTTTAAATGTGTTAGTTATTTAACAAATGAGGAACTCCATCATACCCTTTTTCACTCATGGTACTTGCCTGACACAGTCAAGCACTTAGGCTCAAAGTGATGATGTAGACAGAAAGAGGAAGATGGCAAACTGAAGCTTCTTTTCCTCCCAAGTTTTCCCTGCTCATCTGTAAACTTGAGGTAAAGTATTGATAGCACATATTAGTATTGAGAGGTGAAATAAAAACAGCCGAGTTAGTTTTGTCTAGCATTTCCACTGTTCTGGTAAGAAAAAAATCCATATGCATGATTGAGCTATGAAATACAAATTGTGTAATTTCACTATTTTGCACTTAAGAGTCATGCTCTTATATTTGCCTTTAACTGGGACATTGCACAATATAAAGATGAATGGCAGAATATATGCTAATCATCTAAAATTAAGATTTTTCTTTTCTTAGAATATAAATAGCAAATTAAAAACATCCTGACAAGTCAAGAGAAAGAATGAGGCAGAAAGGATAAAGCTTTCTATTTAAAAAATGACTTCTTTAACTCTAACCTCTAACTTGCTTCTAGCTACAGTTCACAGGCTGCCAAGGGGCTTTTTTTAAAGGAGATCAGCCTTCCTCTCCACCCCCTGAAGCACTGCACACAGCTGGAAAGTACAGAGTTGAGTACCTTCTCCATCTGGCATCCTTTTCCTTTGATATGGAGATTTGCTCATTAACCAAACCTTCTCAACAGCTCAAGGGGAGACGGAGAGGAGATTGTTTTCTGCTCCCTACAGGCTCAAACCAGGGCTTACCCAGACCAGAACAACCTGTCAACCCAGGGTTAGGCACCGTGGCTTTAAAGTTTACACAAACAGTGCAGTGCAGTCCAGGGCAAGGTCCATAAAGATAGGTCCCAACACCCTTACCTTTTAGTGTCTTGATGGCTCTGAATCATGAAGACTTTGAGGTTTTGGCCTCCATGGGAGATTTCAGAGAGCCATTTCTTGTCTGGGCCCCACGGCCTAACCCAAGGAGAGGGAAATGTAAGAGGCAAGAGAGTGCGTTTCAGGTGGAAAGCTCTATGGTGGCTGGTAGAAAGCCTGGGATGTGAAGTCAAAGCTCTCTTCTTATCAGCTGTGTGACCTTGGGCAAATCACTCTCCCTGTCTAGGTCTCAGTTTCCTCCTCTATAATGTGGAAGAAATGATACTTATCCTGCCTGCCATATGAGACTGTTATAAGTAAGTAAAGTGGAGTAATTTTATAGGAAAGTGCTGTTTAACAGTAAAAGCACGCTGAGTTATAAATTAATAAAGATGAAAGGCTCTGGAAAATATTTTCAAGTTAATGTGTTCAGTCACTTAACAAATATGTGTCAAACACCCACTATTGACCAGGTTTTATTCTAGGCAAAGGAGATAACATAGGTGAACAAAAACAGGCAAATATACATCTTGAATTTGTAGTTTGTTAGCCAAGGATAATAACTACGAAAAAAAGTAAGGGTAGAGTTGCAGTTACAGATAGGTTCAAATAGCAGATAGTTACAACCATGGTCCCTGGCAAATCATACTGTCCTATGTCCACATCCCCTTACAGTGGACTCCACTGTTCCTGACTTGCTCATCAGGAGCCCAGGCCCTGAGGGTCCTTGAAGCTTACATTCTTGCCCTTTGGAAGCATTCATGCTGTTGTGTGAGGAAGCCAGACTAGACAGTAAAAGAAATGAGATACCCTATGAAGAGGGAGACCTTGCCAACAGCAGGACTGAGGACCAGCTACGTGGGTGAGGCAAGCTTCCCCTGCCGTCTCAGTCAAGGTGCCGGATGATTGCAGCTCATGAACATCCTCAGGGAAATCAGCTGGCCCACAGAACTCTGAGAAATAATGAAATAGTGCTCTTAGGAGGAGGCCAGAGAAAGCTTCTCCAAGGTGATATGTAAACAAGGATATAAGAAGGAAGCTGTCAGGGACGAATGATTGTCCTTCCCAAATTCCCATGTTGAAGCCCTATTCCCCCGTGTGGCTGTATCTGAAGATAGGGCCTCTAAGGAAGTAACAGGTTAAATAGGTCATGAGGATGCCCCCAGAAAAGGCCATGTGAGGACATGTCAAGAAGGTGGTTGTCTGCAAGCCAGGAAGAGAGTTTTCACTAGAAACCAAATTGGCTAGGGCCTTGATCTTACTCTTCTGGTTTCTGGAAATGTGAGAAAATAAATTTCTGTTGTTGAAGGTACCCAGTCCATGGTATTTTGCTATGGCAGCACAAGCTAAGACAGGAGCCATGCAGACATCCAGGCAGCGCATTCCAGCAGGAGCGGCCGGTGCAAAGGCCCTGAAGTGCAGGTAATCTGGAAGGTTGTGAAGGGGAGCACAGTGAATGCCGGCAGAGCTGGAGGACAAGGGATAAGGAAGGAGTATGCAAGTCAGTAGGCCATTTAAAGACTGTGCCTTATACTCTAAGTTAAAAGGAAAGTCTGTGCAGAGTTTTGAGGGGTGGAGTGATTTGTTTTCAAAGAACGTGCATTTCTTTAATTTTTGACTTTTATGTAACAATGAACATATGTTACTTTTGTAATCTGGAAATAAAGGCATCTGAACACTTAGAAGATGACATAAAAATAAGGAAACAAATACAAGCTGTGTCCTTTAATGCCAACATGTGGGTGCAGAGGAAAGCAGGGAGAGGCAGTGAGGAGTAAAAAAGGGTTGGGGGAGAGATGGCAGCTGAGTAGAAGTGTTCATCTCCCCACACCACTACCCTTGCCTTGGGAGGATTTGTTGTGTCTTTTGACTGCTCTCCCCCTGGAAATTGCACTTCTGGACTAGTGCCTAGCAAGCAATGGGGTCATGGAGTAGAGGGTGGGGCAAAAATAGAAAACAAAGCATGGATTGAATTCTTTCTTGATAGGAATCAAGCATGTCTGATTTATCCCAGCACTGAGCACATTGCCCAACTTACAGATGAGCAGGAGCTAGATTCTTTCTCAATGAAATGAATGAACTGGCCTGAACAGTCTCTCTAAATTATTCTGCACCCCATTCTCTCCCCCTTCTCTGTTGGCACAATTGAATTGTAAAGGGGATCTTTTGAACAAAGAGTGGGTGTAGTAGGGGGCTGACCTCTGACATAATAAAACAGTAAAAGTCTGCTGTATGTAAGTCCTGAATATTTCACAGTCTGTGACAGACTGAGCTGAACTTCCAAGTAGAGGTTGAGATCTCACAGGTTCTCAGATAAGCCCTCCATCTCGTCGTCATTTATAGCTAAGTGTGGCCTGGGACTTGCAGAGTTAAAAGCGCAGTGGAAATGTTGTACGAGTTGTGTTATCTTGTGTAAGTTCTATTCACTTTTGTTTCTTCTTTGGTTGGCAAAGGGACAGATGACTAGACAAAGATGCTCAATGCAAGCCTGGACCAAGGATGCTATTTAAACAAGCATACTGTTTAAAGTGCAAGTATGCTTTGCTATAACCAACAGATGCACTTTCTAAACTTCCTACTGTACATAACCCACTTTTGCTGAGTTCCAGAGGAGCCAGCCCTGAAGTACAAATGGAAAGATTGTTTTGTTTTTGATTTGTGGATGACCTCTTAGTCATTTGTTCTATAAACTTGGCATTTTATGGATCAGGTATTTTAAAAACAGGGTACATATCTATATTTTTAAAATGAATTCTTTAAAGGGAGCAATGACCAATTATTTGTGATCACAGAGATGATTTTTCATATTCTTGGATAAGAAAATGTCAAACACTTTTAGCCCCAATGACCAGTCTTAGTATGAGTTTCAAGTTAACCAAAAAGCAATACAAAATACTGCTCATCCCAGTGAAGAAGTATATGCCATCCCAAAATATGCCACCTTGGCATAAGGATTATTTTGAGCTAAAAGCAATTGAGAAAAAGCATACAAGGAAAGCTCTCTATCCACATCCATTTGCCTAAAAGCAGCACATAAATTTGCAAAGCTGTACTGTCCCCCTCTCTACCAGGGAGGACAGAAGTTAACAACTGGAGACCTGTAGCCCTTTATCATCTCAGAGTTGGCACCAGAGAAATCTACAAAACAAACTTTGCTAAAGTTAACTCTTATCTGCTATTAGTTTCCCCATATATTTGCCTGCCCACAATTTGCCACCTCTAGAAGCTCAAAGTCCTTTTCCTTTGCTTGTCGCTTCTCTAAAAATGGATTATTCTTTTGTTAAAATGTTATATAAGCCCAAGATCTAACCATCCATTTGAGTTACTTCTCTTTGGGTATTCCCATGTGTATGCACAATGCACAATGGGAAAATCAAACCTCTGCTTGATTTTCTTTTGTTAATGTCTTTTCTCAGTCTAATTTATACCAGTGAACCTTAGTAGAGGGAAAATCATTTTTTTCCTCCTCAATACCAGCAACCAATTCCTTATCTTCTGCACAACTAACACAGTCAACCTTCCTTAGTGAGGACCCAGAGCATTAGTCCGGGGCAGTTCCTTGCAGTTGTTCATTGGAAATCTGTCTTTAGGCCTTTGGCCAAGTGGGTCACTGGGTCTGACCCAAGTTTGGAGAACTGCTTAGACACATTCATAACCAACCAAAGAGAGTTCTTAATAATACAAAGTCTGGTTACTCTGATTTGCCAAGCAAAATACACAAATTAATACATGTATGAAAAGCTGCTTGTGAGATGGTCATTGCCCAATGACTTTTGAAGAAAGAGAGCACAGTTAGTTATTTGGGCAGTGTTCATATCCTTAACCCTAGATTAACATCACATTTAAATAGCTGTAGTTTCTTTTTTTCTTATGGACACATCTTCCAAATGTTTTAGAAACATTATTAATGAAAACCATTAAAATGTATTAAACACTCACGCTAGACATTGTCCCAAGTGTTTTATATTTGTTAACTCATTGAATCCCACAACCATGCTCTGAGGTAAATACCGTCATTAACCTCATTTCACAGAGAAAGAAGTTAAAGCAGACCCATGCTAAGTACCTTGCCTGCAAGGCAGTTCCAGTAGCTTGAACCCTAGTCACTAGACTCTGCAGGTTCTCAGTTCCAGTGACAGAGCTAGTGGTCAGACTTTGGGCAGAAGGCTGTATTTGTACACAAGGAATTAAGTCTGAGGCCAAGAAAATTTATTTAATTTTATACCATTAGGAGAATTTTAGCGACTAAGAACTCAGTACAAGTAGTTGACTACCTCTTCTAATCTTCCCCAAAGCAATTGCAACAGATCCTGATTCACTGCAATTTAGCACACATTATTTACTACATTTTTAGCTCCGGCTGGTGGAAGAACTGAGGCTATACTCAGAATGTGTCATTGGGTTAATTTTATTCTGTAAATAATAGAATAACTGTTTACAATATTTTAAAACCTTTTTCTGGGCCTCCTCTGTGCTCCTTATTGATCCATCTGCAGACTTTCTTGGTCACTACTGACTCTAATTTTAGTCCCGGTGAATGAGAAGATTCTTCTGCTTATATTGATTGTATATGAGTTGTTATCTTATAAAATCTCTGCTCACTTTTACAAGGGGTTAAAGATATGAAACACACATAAATGCTTTCCTAGGGATGATTCATGTTTTGGTGAAAATTCACTCTACCAAACTGAGCTCACTTTAGGCATTAGGACTAATTACAATGGATAATGAAGGAAGAAAGGCACCTACCTGCCTTCCCACCCCTCTAAAAAAATTAAAATATTCTGGAGGCTTTGAAATGTAAATCTGAAGTGTGGGGGATGCAAAGGCAGGGGAATGTTCTTTCTCTCAATCTACTTCATTCTTTCCTTCTTGTAAGCAGTTTATTCCATGTAAAACTGTTTCTTTCTCCCCACGGACCACAAATAACGGCTTCTTGTCCTAGCCCAGATGGCGGAGTACAGTGCCTATCAACAGAAGAAAGAGATTCACTGAAAATAAAGGTCAGGACGATGCTGGCGCCAGTGCCGCCTGGGCTGGTGACAGCCTGGGAATCTGCGTCTGAAATGCCATGCTGAGAAGAAAAGTCACATCTGCCCAGAGGGCTCAGCAAATGTTAGTGTTTTCCTGCACCCACCGTTCTGGACCTGTTGAATGTCACTCAACCACATTCACTCTGCAGCAAATAGCTAGGAGATAGAGCTTTCTCATTTCTGAGTAAATGACCATGAGTAAAGATGGTCATGAGTAAAGATGGTCATGCCTTGAACATTTAGTGAGGGGAAATAATTACATTACCTTGAGTGGATTGCCCTTTCATGACTGTCAGGCAGCCGACAGAGGAAACAAGTTGTATCGCTAAGGACAGGTGCTGAAGCACATCAAAAACTTCTCTCTAATGCTAACAAATGAAGGAAGATCTTAGCTTGGGGCAGACTTATGTAACCGGATGTCAACACAGATTTCAGAACCTCCTCTGAGTTGCTGACGAAGCAGCAGGCATCTGCCATGTAGCTTGGTGGCAGAGCATAGGTCTGGTTGTAGGTATGCTTGAGTTTCTGCAGCTTACCATGTGGAACCAGAGACAAGTTAGCCTCTCTGTGTCAGTTTATTCATCTCTGGAAAGGGAATAATGCTCTTCTCTTATTGGTTTTCTGAGGATTCCATGAGATAAGATATGTACACTGTTTGATGTATCAGAGCCCCTGTCTCCTGCTGGCTAGGTGACCTTGGGCAGATTGTCCAACCTGTTTCTTCACCTGTAAAATTCACACCTCCTGGGACTGCTGTGGTGAGTAAGTCAAAATAAGCCAAATGCCCATGTGGCAGAGAATCAGAGCTATTAATATTGCTACTTACATGTTCAACCTGCTTCTTAATGTCTTTTACCTTCAGAAATGGAAACCTGAACAACAAAATCTATAGAATACAGTTACTTAGAATTGATCAGTGGAAGGTGTAGTCTTGAATATACATCAACTATGTCTCGGAGATGAAAAAACTGTCTTCAACTGAATTTCCTGCCTACCACAATGATACATTAACAGCAAAGCATATTTATGCACCGTTCATCACCAGGGAGCTCCAGGCACGGTGCTGATAAATCTTTGCAACATCCTGGGGAAGAGAAGAAGATTGGTTAATCACCATCTTCAAGATGAGTTACTATCTGGATGGTGACCAGCTACTTCCACCACAGCCAAAGGCAGATAAAGAGCCATCAGGCCTAAGTTGCAGGAAAGACTTAGGTTAAACCCTTGGAGATACATCTTGAAGAGGTTTCCATCCAGGTGGTACTTTATTTCAAATCACTGAATTATATGCCTACTGTTTATAGTTTTATGGTGGCAAATTGAGAAATGTTTCTTTATAGTATCTATATAGTTTGGCTCAACACGTGGCTGATTCCTTTGGGTCTTCCCTTAAACTACTCCAGCCAATTTTCACAAGCTATTTGGCAGTTTCCCAGGGACATTCTGAGAAGGCTCAAAATGAGCAGGTTATGATGCAGTTGAGTGAGTTTTATGCAGCTAACCTGGACCTAGCCCGAAGGTTCAACAATGGAACGGAGTTGTTTAGCGACCTGGGCTTATGAAGGGCTAAGCATAAGCATGTGTGTCCTTAGAGCAGTTACAGGACCTTCAACCTCACAGTCCTGGGAGAATGACATACAGTACTGAAGCCTCTTAAGCAGCTGGACTGCTAGCCCTCCTTCCTATGGCTGCTGTGGTGACTGATATGATTACTAGCAGGAACTAATGGGGGGTATGGAAGTTGGTATAAACCACAAGCATCAGCAAAACCCTACTTCCTCCCCAGTTAGAGCCCAGCAAGGAGCTGATGGGACAGACCCCGATGACGGTAGAAGCACCTGTCACCAGTGCCCTCTTCTCCCTGGCTCCTGATGAGGACTGGCTGACTGGCTCTTCGCAGGTGTGTTAAGTAGCACAATGCTTCTCACATTTTAACATGCCTATAAGCCATTTAGAGTTATCATGTTAAAAAAACAGATTTTGACTCAGCAGACCTGAGCAGGGATCTGAGACGCTGCATTTCTAAGTTCCAAGTGCTGTCCCTGCACGGCAATTTGAGTGGCAAGGTCTTTAGGAATTGCTGCATGTATCAGGGTCTTAATCAATAGAGGCTTAAACAAGACTGAGTTTATTCCTCCTTTATGTAATCCTGCTCCTTGAAGCTGTCAGGGGCTCAGGCTGCTTCTACCCTGTTGCCGTGCCTGGCTTGCTGCCCTGCTCTGCCCAGTCTACACTGGACTCATTTCTGTGTCTGCAATTTAACCAGCAGACATGGGACAGGGATGGTATGCTCTTTCCCTTTTAAGGGCTGGAGCCAGAAATCATATATTCCACTTCCATTCCCACTCTGTGGACTAGAGTTTAGACACATGGCCACATCTAGCCCCATGTAAGGGTGAAAACTGTTTCATTGTAGGCACATGTTATTCTGTATTCCTATGTGTTCAATGAAAATTCTATGTCCAAGGAAGGAGAGAACACATATTAAGAGAGGTTAAGTCACAGTTGGGGATAAAAATAACAGTGGAATGTTACTGAGTGCTTACTATCTGTCAGGTGTAGTAGTACCTTAAATGAATCACCTCATTCAGTCTTCACAAAAAATGCCGCTGATAGGCACTATCATTATTCCCATTTAAAGAAACTGAGGCATAAGTAGTAAGTAACTTGCTATGGTCCTAGACAGGCAGGATCCACTCCAGATCCTGGAATCTTAGGGGTCAAAAAAAGGACCGATGACAGAGACAGCAGGCAGTTCCTGGGCAGGTTCTACCTCAGGGTCCCACAGCAGTGGGAGGGTGGTGATCCTGAGCCTACAGGATGAAACCCTGCAGGACTGATCAAGCAAAACATCTCATGCATTTCCACAAGGAAGACCATGCTTACCTGGGACAATTTATACATTGTATTTCCAGAGGCAGAAGGATGAAGGACAGCTATTCTTCAGAGTAAGAATTTCTCTGGATTTGTGAGCTAAGGGGCTTCTTCCTCTGATGGTGGCATGACCATCACCCCAGACTGGGTCAGACTTGAGAGGCTGTCTAGGCTGCTGTTCTGTCCCTTCACCCCACTCCCCTGCAGCAGACATCACTCTGCTGCACTTGTCACAGGAGAGCCACAGCTAGCTAGGACCAGATGGGGCCACTTCTTTGTGTCCTAGTCACAAGTTAGAGGACATTTGAAAACTGTTTTCCAGAGTTTCTTTCCCCCCACTTCTTTTCATGAAAGGGGCTTTTTGTTAGTACAGCTTTTGTTTGGGGATTCGGTTGATAAAGGGACCATTTTATTGGAATGAATTACTGACGTAAGTGCTGCCAGCAATCTTCGCAAGAGCACAGCACTCTGGCTTTTATTCAGCAAGGTGAATGGAGACAACTACAGTGAGTCAGTATCAAGAGCACTTGGGAACTTGCTGCCATCAGCAGCTAGCATTTAGTTACTGGTTGAAGTACAGTCCAGGGGAGACAGTCAGAGAAAGTGTTAGCAGTAGTATTAATAAAATACAAGATGTTTTCCTTTACATATGAAAATATATCAAACGGCCAGAAACTGTTGGCCAAGACTTACATAGAATGAAGTCTTTCTACCTATTAAATTGCTAAATATCTACTCCTAAGAATGGGGTCCCTGTAACAATTTCAGTTCATCTTTCTGAACCCCTAAAAAAGCCAATCCTCTCTGCTGAGCCAATTCAATGCTGGTGAAAAAGTCAGAGAGCCAAAACTAGATTCTCTCAGACTCTGTGGGGCTCACATAGATATAGAATATTTAAAGACACTTTATAGTAATTTTCTTCAGATGGTGCTCAATGGACTTTGGAAAAAAATATGAAAATACTGGTAAACCAAAAACTTTACATTCTTATGTGTCCACCCTCCACCCACCCCTGCCATGTCTGGTTCATGCAGCGCCAACATAAACTTGTGGACACATGGGTTGACAACAGTGTATTTGGGCCTATGATCTCATCTGCTGCTTGGTGGAGTCTCTGAGCCCAGTATATTTAAAGAGCCCAGTATATTTAAAGACTGTTAGGTCAATCAGTATTTCTTAGGATACCTCTTTTAAAATGTTGCTATTTGCAAGCAGTGGCAAGAATGTGGCATTTAAATCAATTGACCATGAACTCTTCAGAGTTCAAGGAAATCATTAAGGTCTGATAAAGTCAATAAATGTTTGGGTAGAAGAAATGGTACCCCTTGATATAGTTTGAAGGCATGGAACACCAATCAGGTCTAAGTGACTGAACCCCAAGTACTGATTAGGAAACAAGCACCTATGGCCAAGCTTTGGGAGTGCCAAGCTTTGGGAGTGCCACACAGACTCTGATTCTCACAGGTCTCTCCTCTGAAAAGCAAGGTGAGCAGTGTATCACTTGTGCCCTTCAAAAACAAGCACTCATTTTAACAAGAAAGATAAGTTTCCTGATCTTTAGAGCAAGGATCATAAGGTCTGGCCTGTTTATCTCACAAGCAAGATGTTGTGGCATCTACTAAAAATGCTGTACCAATTTCTGGTGGTAGCATTACTATACAGGGAGAACAGTGTCCTATGTGGCTGGTGGGAAGGAAATATCCAGGATAGTTTATAGGCAGTTTGTAAGTGCAGAACTTCTCTGAAGCTCCTCTTTAACTAAATGTGCCCCCTCCCAGCTATTACTCATTCACACAGATTCTATACATGTTCTCTATTACAGTTGCAATTCATCCGTAGAATTATTATTTCCTTCACTTTGCTATAAAGCTCCATGTAGCCAGGGGCTCTGATTTGTTCCAACAGTGAATCCCCAGTTCCTTGAACCAGCTAGGTGCAAATTAGGGGCATAATCAAGACAAGCAAATACATCAATGAATGCTGAGAGAAATGAAAGATGCACACATGAAAGAGAATTTGCTTTTACCAAAAAAATGCCCTCATCTTCTGATTTTCTAAACTTGGGCTTTTATAAGCTAGACTTCTACCTCATGTCTTTTAGGAGGAGAGGGAGCAGCCAGGATGCGGGAGCTGGGGTCAGTTCCTAAGTCAGCTGCGTGGCCTCAGCCTTTCTACTAGTGACAGTACCTCTCAGAGTGTTTACAGGCTCTGCAGCACGCAAGAGTCACCAGAGCTTGTAACAGGCCAGTACCCCCGAAGACCAGTTTGGGGGAGAAAAAGCAAGGATGTGAGTCCATCTTTTCACATTCCCTGCAAAACCCTTCAAGCCACTCAAAGGTGTGACAAGCACATGTCCAGTGTTTCATTAAATGAGGCCAGTTCTATACAGAGAGGACACTACTTTGTCATCCAGAGTTCCAAACAGCTCTCTCCTTTTGAAAAAACACTCCTGTAGAAAGGCCTACGAGATACCTGCCAACTGATACCTAAACAGGTGGCAGGGAAATTCTGAGATGTATTTAGACATTCTGTTTATAAGTTAAATAAAGGAAAACCATCTTCTAAAAATACATTCTACCAGCAATTCTTAGGACATGAAAGGACCCTTCCCAGCTACAGACAAACACAGGAAATACAGCTTGTCACTAAAATGAATAGAGAAAGCCAGTTTTCCAACTCAATGAATCACAAGTCCTACTTTTTCTAACAACAGTGGAAAAGGCAAGAAATTAAATGATACTTGCTTTGAGTCTGTGTTATTTTCCAAACGGTGAAATATTTGTTAATCACTAGGCCATTAAAAATTGTATTAAATTGTAATTAAATTCTTTTTAGAAAACATTTTCTATTTATAGGCAATCCTATAGTATTGATAGAAAAATATATAATATAGTCAGAACTCCAGAAAAGCAGCTTTTAATAAAGGGAGTGCTATTTTTATTTTTTCTTGTTACTCATTCTTAAAAAACAAACAGTCCTCCCACCCTCAACAATTTCACGCCTTTACTGCATTCTAGGCCTTCAGGAGTGTAACATCTATAAAATGGATTTTCAGAAGCAGGAGTACCTGCTTCTGAAATTAGTAGTGGCTGAATTGGTAGTCAAATATAAGAAGTGCTTATTTGAGGTGCTTTAAGTTAAAACAGGAAAGAAATCAGTATTTCAGCAAATCTAAATTTACACGTTTGGACCTGATGTGTCTTTAGTGGCCTGAGTTAAAGCAATATGGCACCGATTAAGAAAGTAAATCAAGACACCTCCCAAAAGGTGGTATAGTAAGAAAATGCCAATTTAATCATTTACGTTAGCAGGCAAGCAATTTGTAAACATTCAGTAGCGGCAGCATCCAAGTTACAAACAATTTAAAAAGAAACCAAGATTAGTGATTATAATTTTTCCTTCCCTTTCCCCAAAAGAAATAAGAAAAGAGAGAAGATTTGGAAATGAATGACTTAAAACACTACAAACATGGAACATTCAGTTATGTCTTCTATCAGCTTCTATGCATCCTCTGTGTGTTTTATTTTTAAAGATGTATCTACTCCTAAAATGCATTACCTTGCACTAACTTGTAGGTGAGCATTTGCAATCTAGGAAGTTGTCCCTGCACATGGATGTGCACAGATTATCTCAGTTTAAATCCCATTTGCAAAGGGAACATTTATGTCTTGATTCAATGCTTCTTTGACTTCGAGTGGCAGGGTGTCAAAAAGGTGATCTTCCACAACAAGCCCGCCTTTCTTGAGCAGGCGACACTGGCCCAGCTGGGCTGGCAGGCGGTCCAAGCAGTTCCCCTTCAGCTCCAGCTGAGTGAGCTGGGAGAGCTGACCAATTTTCTCTGGGAGGGAGGTGATGCAGTTTTGCCCCAGACTCAAAGTCCTCAACTTCACACATTTAAACAACTGTTTTGGCAGAACGTCCACCTTGTTCCCAGTGATATGCAAATGCTGCAGGTTCTGAAGCGATCCTATTTCTATGGGAATCACTGAAATGTTGTTGTAGCTCACATCTAAGCATCTGAGTTTCTGTAAACTAAACACTGCCACTGGTAAGGATTCCAGCTTGTTGTTAGAGAAATAAAGTGACTCCAAGTTTTTGACATGGGTAATGGAGGAAGGAATGGTAACAATTTTATTATGCCATAATTTTAAACAAGTCAGACGTTTTAAGTGCTGGAAACTGATGATTTCCTCAATTGTGCGGATGTTATTTGATTTTAAGTCCAGTTCCTGTAAATTAGAGAGGCTAAAAATAGCATGGGGGATTCTTTCTAGCTCACAGTTCTGGAGCTCGAGCTCGGCGACATTCATCATTTTCTTAAGGCTGTTCAGTACCAAGAGTTTAGTGCCATCATTATGAATGACTAACTTCGTAAGATGTGGAGCCACATCTGTAATGTTGGAGGGAACTTTGGTCAAATTGCTCTTGACATGGAGAATCTTAAGGTGCCGCAACTCTCGGAGAGATTCAAGTCCTATCATTTTATTGTTTTCAGAGTTCAAATTGCCTATCAAGTACAACTCTCGAAGGTTTTTGAGCAAATATACCCAGGCAGGAATTTCAGCCACATCGGTGAACTTGACATGAAGGCATCTCAAGTGATCTCGGAGGAAGCTAAAAGCAGTCTGTTCGACTTTTGCAGGGCAGTGGCAGAGATGAAGCTCTTGGAGATTAGTCATTTGAGAAATCTTAGCAGGAATTTTAGCTTCTGGAATCAGTTCAAGTTTTAGCACATCCAGGTCTGTGAGGTCGAAAACGGCATCAGGCACCCCTGACAGCATGAACAGGTGCAACTCCTGCTTGTCCTGGGCATTCCGTGACACATGCTGCCTAAGTTTTTCAAATGTCCACTCATGATTCAAACTGATCTCCCTAAGTTTATTTTCACTGACTTCAGATAAGAACACACCAAAACGCTTGGAATACAGTTGGTCATACTGGTCTACCATGTGTAGAAGGAACGCAAAATCATTTTTGACATCTGGAATGTCACTGAAACTGCTCTCTTCTCTGACTTTTTCAAAAGAGTATTCCTTCAAAGGGATCCTGAATAACCAGAAGAGAGTGTAGAGGCAGATAAAACCGTAAACACAAATAATGGATATGTAACTGATGAGAAGCTTTTTCAGCATGTAAGCCATATTGTGGGTACACTCAAATACCTCATAACCAGTCAGGTGCTCGACTTTTGGCTTGCAGACGTGTTCAAAGCTGATGGCGTTGACGAAGTTTGCAGTATAGCAGAGAATGAAAATGAACTTGGCTGTTTTGATCACTGTTTGGACCACATAGAGCTTGTAGATCAAGTCACTGTCTTCCACATGCGCCCGGAACTTCCTCACCTTCTCGAACAGGGCTTTGGCCTGCTCCCCGTCCTTCTTGTCCAGGATGGTCATGCTGGGGACTTCGATTACCGGCTTCTCGGCTGAAAACCTGAAGCCTGTCTTGTTGATCATCGGGGTACTGGCACTGGGGCTCCCTTCATCACTGCTGGTAGACACATGCTTTGGTAGAGTCTGGGCACCAGTTATTCTCTGCTTGTTTTCCTCCGAGTCTTCACATGCTGTCTCAGACAACGCTTTAGTGGTCCAAGGAGACTCAAAGCACTTTCCTAATATTGACACAAAATGTTCTACTTTTGAGCATGTTTTGGGATATTTGAACCAAAAGTTGCTACTGACCATGAGAATAATAGTATGTATAAGAGCAAGGTATGGAAAGTACTTAGAATACCATGGAAGGGCCAGATGGTAACACATCTGATTAATAAATACATATTGCTGAAAATCCAAGTTTGTTTTTCGGCCTGTCGGATCTTTCTTCTCCTTCTTTGCCTCCTGACTTGGAACTGTGGAATCTAGGTGAGGATATGTGGCTCTGAGAGGTATGTCAGGTGTCACAGCAGATGTGCCAGAGGAAATGTCATTCATTGTTCGCCCATCTTGGTCTTGGCCGGTGGCTGCGTCCATCTTCGGGATACTGGTGGT
Organism: Manis pentadactyla; assembly: GCF_030020395.1. Taxonomy (NCBI): domain Eukaryota; kingdom Metazoa; phylum Chordata; class Mammalia; order Pholidota; family Manidae; genus Manis; species Manis pentadactyla. The sequence continues at coordinate 76,768,014 of NC_080022.1, read as the reverse complement.
AACGTCGGCATTTCCCGGTGGTGCTTGTACCTTTGAACTTACAGGGGATGGCAATACTGGCAAGCAGACCACCTGATCTTTGGTAAGTTGCATGGTTCCTGCAAAGATGGCTACCATCAGCATAACGACAGCCAGGTAATCCATAAATACGTCCCACCATGGTTTCAGGATTCGGTAAGTTGGCTGAATGTCATTAAGTGAAGCAACTTCCGCAAGGGTAAACATTCCTAGAAAACAAGAAAACAAGAGACATTACTCCAGGGATGTGAGTGAGAACATCTAATGAGAAGATCTCTTTCCTTGTGACAAACTACAACTTTCTCATCCAGGTTCTTTTTATCCAAGATGGGTGTAGCAGAAAATAAATGAAAAGGAGCAAATATGAGAAAGGTAGTGGTTCGTTGTAGCAGCTTTTTCCTTCTATCTCATGAGAAGAGAAAAAAATGGGTGGGGAATAAAGATGCCTTCCAGGTAAGAAATACAGTCTGCACGAAGTCTTTAGTGGTTAGAGTAAAGAGGGTGGGGGAAATCTGAGAGCTATTTAGGAAACAGAATTGAAAGACTGGAAACTTACTGGACTTGAAGAAAGATATGAGAACAGTATGGTATTTGTTGTGGATTAGACTGATTTAAGGTTCAGACTCAAGTTCTGGGGTAAAGAGAGGGGTGGGATGATTTCTGTTTTGTACAAGCCAAAACGGAAGGGTCTGGGCATATTATTAACCTCTACATAGCCTTGTGTACAGGACTCAGGCTTACCACTTACTAACGAGTCATTCTTTAAACTTTTTATCTCACATCTGTATAATGGGGACGATAACTTCTAAGGACTGTTGGAAAGCTTAAATTAGGTAATGATTGTAAAGCTCTTTGCACACCCTCTGGCCACAAGTATTTGTTAGCTCTTATCACTCTGGTGGAAATTTCTCATGGATGGTTGAAATTAAGGGTCTAGAGTTTAGGAGAAGCCTTAGTATACATAATTGGGATTTATCAATATACATAGCCGGAACTCTGGCCTTGGTGCAGCACCAATGGGAAGTGAAAAAAGGAATGAGAAAAGGGCCAAAGACACAGGTGGGCATGGAACCATCAGTGATGATGACACCGAGGAAGTCAGGACCAGAACGACCTTCTGATCTCCATCAAAGCAGGTGACCCTGCAGCAATGAAGGGATTTCCAGTGCCAGGACACTCAGAAGCATGGTAACAATATACTAACAGCTGGCAGCTTTATAATCCTGAAACTACTTATACAGATAATAAAATACAAGGACAATCATTCTGGAAGTAATAAAGAAAAACACAGAGTCAAGTAATGGGAATGGGTTTCTGTATTCATGAATGTGAAAAAAACATTTATTTTCTTGAATTGGGAAGTTTCAACTTCTTGAAAAGTAACATTACCATATTCTACTTTCTCAGAAGGTTCTCAGGTTCCAATATTCATACATAAAATGTTATCTTTGAAAAGCTAGCCAGATAGAACAAAAAGGTAAAAGGCAAGGAAAGTACTTAAGTTTCTGGGAATATACTTATTTTTATAACAATGGATAGAAGATTTTTATCTTCTATGCAAAAGTTGCCTGGGGCGCTGTGCTGGAAAGGATTTTGAGGCTGACTGTGGCTTCAGTAGGAAATTGTGCTATGACTGGTTACTAGTGTCTTTTCTGGAATGACCGAATGGAGAGTGGTGCCACTATCACTTTGATTCTGCTCGTGCTGTTTTAGATCAAGTCTCTGAAAGCAGGGACCACGTCTTATTTTTTTCTGACGCTCTCCCACATACTTAACACAGAGCAGGTATGTAATATTTCTTTAAAAAATTCATGAATATCTATTCAATTGTAATAGCAATTCTCATATCTGTAGGTTTTTTTAAAGTGAAATATCTTTCACGTAATCAGGTAAACATAAGCCCAGGAACTCCAAACATATCTAAACTATTGAGTTGTGCTTGCAATTTGGGGAAAATTACTAGAAATCACATTTCCATACTTCAGGGCTTAAGTATGAACTGCCTGGCACCCAATCTTTAAAAAAAAAAAAAAAGACAGAGGAACTGGGGAAAAAAAACAAGAAATATTTGTACCCCAGTAGGGCAAATGGGAGATAACATCTCCAAGGGAGCCCTTTATTCTGAGCTCCTGTATCTTCTATGTGTCTTGCTTTTGTGAGTGGTTGGGAATTTAAGCAGGAAGCAAGTTTACTGAAATGCATAGTGGACTAAATGAGAAATAGTTCAACCACATGTCAGGTGAGAGCCTGAGTCCCTGTCTAGAAAACACAAAACACAACACTGAGCCACAGGTTGTACAGTGACCTGACATCATGTACAGAGACCGAAGAGCACACTTTGCACAGGTTTATTCCTGGCAAGGAACTTCATATGGCCACACCCAAGGACCACAGTTTTCATGGGCGATCTTGAAACAGAAAAATATACATTTTTGTATATAACACTTATTTCTCATAGCATTTTTCTTTACTCTTCAAATAGCTGTATTGTATAGAGGAACCAGGATGTTGGGGTTGGAGGATTGAGGCAGAAGGGAGTTTAAAGTCACCACAATGAGAAGGTTGGTTACTTGTCTTTTAAGCCCCATTATTACAACCGGTTTCTCTGCCTCTAGTCTTAATTCCTTTCAATCCGGCTTCTACTCTGCCTTTGGTCCTTCGGTTAAAAGCCTTTTTCTCTTGAGATTCTCTATGCTCTAAATTGATGACTTCTTCCACTTTCTCCAACCAGCCATTCTCCCTTGGGTTCAGCTCCTCTACACATTGCTTCCTCTACCTGGAATACTTCCTTTCCACTCCCCTTCATGAGGCTATCAGGTTTCTGTTGCTTTTTCCAGGAAGCTCTCCCTGATTCCTAGTCTGGGTAAGGTGTTTCACCAGTGTGCTCTCACAGGACTGTACCTCTCTCTACCCGTCACAGCCATTATCACACTGGTAGAACCAACTGTTTACCTCTCTGATCCTCCATAATTATAAATTCAATGGGGACAGGGACCATGTCCATCTTCCTTATTGCTATATAGCCAATGACTGACACATAGTAGGTGCTCAATCAACGAAAGATGGTATGTGCTCGATCATCATCTTTAGCATCATTGTCATTATCATTATTAATAAAAATTCCTCAAGAAGATTTATTAACTGCCTACAGATGGTACTGGGAAGAAGAGCATTTTATTTTACTTAATTGCCATCACAAAGCAACCTGGGCCCACACAAGAATAAATATCTAAGTCAGGCCTCAACATAAAAGTAAACAGCCAAAGGACCACACGGCAAAGAAATTGTGGGATCTTTGTAACCAGTGATATTTTGCAGCTATCAAAGCTTCAGTGGTCATCTTCAAGCTCTTGTACTTGGAACAGGCTTTGACCCCAGGAGAGAGAAGAGACTGATCATGTTCCCACAGGAGAAAGGAAGAGGGAAAAGGTGGAGGCAGAGAACACAGCATTACAGAGCTGTGACTCCACACTGACTCTGAATGGTCTGCAGCCCAACAGCCCCCCACATCCCTGCAGGACGACAACACAGAACCACTGAGCTGAGTAGGCAACGCCTTCAGCCTTGGCTGTGCTCTTCTCCCTGCACACCATCCATGCTGTCACTCTCTCTTGTCATTTGTGCCCCTGCCACTTCCTCTAGCCCACTTCCCTTTGTTTCTTTGGTGAACTCTGATTGTTTAAGTTTCAGCTCAAGCACTACCTCTGTCGCTAAACTCCTATCATACTGTCTAACAATAATCTGTTTCCAATACTGTTTTCTTCAACTAGATCCTGAGCTCCTGGTGGGTAGAGACTATGTCTTATTCACCTTTGTAATGGAACACAAGTGGGGCACTGCTTAAATTCCATCCAACCTTCACATTACTCTAAGCTGCCAAAATGCTATCATTTTCCTTTGACAGGTGAAGAAATAGACTCCCAGGAGTTAAGCTGTGGGAGTCAAATAATTAATGGTGGAGTCTAGAATTAAAATCTCATCCAAGACCACACCTCTTGTTCTTTCTGCCAGATTACATGGCCTCTGTTTACTTCTCACATTTGCAGTGTTTTACAGTTCACAAACTACTTTTCTATAAAATATCTCAACTGATGTTCACAATAACTCCATGCATTAGGCATTACTATTGCACAAAGGTATGAGGAAGGCTGAGGTACCAAAAGCTTAAAGACCTCTTTGAGCTAAGTGAGAGAACCAACACAATCTTCCATCTCCAAACCTTTCTCTATTGCAGTCATCCAATGGCCATGCAGTTGGCTAAGAGTTCGCTGTTCATGAAGGAACTTCTCACCATTGTCCTCGGCTTTGAGGACCCAGAGGCATAAAGTTATGTAATTATCACCTTCCCTAAGGCTAACTTCCCTAAGAAAACCAAGGGCCTGATACCATGGAGGGGAATACAGAAATGATGTAACCTCGTCCTTGCCTTCAAGGAGCATCTAGTCTAGAGAGGTTTGGCAAGCAGTAAGTGTGCTATTACTACACAGTAAGAAAAAATTGCTCTGACTTGTTTAATGTAAGTACGAGAGAGACACAGGACTGGGGAAACCCATGTCTGCATCTGGTAATTGGGAGGGCTTTCAGAGAGGTGGATTTTAAGCTAAGATCATACGGAGGGAGAATGTCATAGAGTGGTGGGGAGGGGAGGGAATACAAATTTGGCAGAAGAAACAGCAAGTACAAAGGCACAGAGACATGGGACAAATTATATGTTACAGAAACCACAAATAATTCTAATGTCATCCATTACTGGCCTTATAGGCCCTTGTAGCGATACTGCATTTTATGAGTAAGTAAAGAGATGGAAATCAAGGCATGGAAGAGCAGTTTTAAGGAAGTGCTTGGGCCACAAGGCAGGAAAACAATACTTTTCTGCAATTTCTGCTACTGACTAGCTCTTATCTCAAACACGAGACTTCAATTAGTCTTGTTATCCTACCTTACCCCTTAAGAACTGGATAAAACTTTTCTATCTCCCATGGAATGTTTCAACCATTAATTGCTCAAAGATGCAGTAGCACTCTGAAAATAAAAGTTGCTTTTCATATATCATGTATGTGTGTGTGCACAAAGTATATTAAATGCATATTCATATAGTATATTAAGTCTATCACAATCCTCATGTGACTTTCTAATGTAAAAGTCAACTCAATGAGAGTACCTAGCTTTCTGAATTCCATATCTTGAGGTTTGATCTTCTTAGTGAATGAATTCAGGACTTAGAAGGGCTATAAGTGGTTATCAGGGGATTTTTTTTTTAACCCCAAGAAGAGGCATTTAGTATTAACTGCATACATTCTTTGGGTTCTCCTTTGTAATATGTCTGCTGCAAAAGACTGAAAGAGTTACATTATGAGGAAGTGGATTTCACATTCAAAGGCTTCTCTGTCTATCGCACATATGAAAATCAGCTTAATATTCCTATAAGCTAAGATCATACGGAGGGTTGGCACTCCCCTTCATGAGGCTATCAGGTTTCTGTTGCTTTTTCTCATGGAAGTTGAGGAACCTTCCTGTGCCAGAACTGAAAAGAGGAATTTACTGGACTTTGGTTGAAATAAGATGAATCAGAAAATAACAAATATTTCTATATTCTTTTATGATATATGATTCTATTTTCTTATCTGAAAGTATGGCCAGTAATAATGAAATAAACCAATAACCAAAAGCCAGGTTCAAAAATTAGAAGCTATGGTGGTTGGATAACCTAATAACTATACTAAAAAACACTGAATTGCACACTTTCAGTGGCTGATCATGTGGTACATGAATTATATCTCAATAAAACTGTTAAAATGTATAAACTACACCTCAATCTTTGCTTATGTACCACCTAAACTGCCTTTCAACAGAGATATGGTAGTGTAAGTAGATAGGGCTGTAGCCTAATTGTAGATAAGCATGCTAAACTACATTTTAAGTTCAAATATGTTTTTAAATGATTGTTGTTACCGTCACAATGAACTGGTTCTGGAGAAAAATCTTTAGCATTTTATTTATCCTCCCTAAGCATGCCTCATCTATGAAATCTTGATAACAGTACCTATCTCTCAGGGTCGTGTATGGAAATACCCAATTAAGGGTCTAACATAAAATAAGCCCCCATATATCATTAAGGAGAAAAATAAATATGCACATCTTAATCAGTCTTTAACTGAAGATAATTAGGTCTTTCTTGAATTTTGAACTAACACGTAGCACTGTGTACACAGAAGAAATCCTGAAATAAATGACAATAAAACTTTGTATTCAATTTCATTTATTCTTTCAAAACCATTTCAATTAGCAGTACTTATATTAGGAGGTATCAAATTATACTAGAGAGAGCAAAATTTGGATGTCAAAGGGACCTGGATTTAAATCTTGCTCTTTGTTCATGTGTATTACCAGTGTAAATGTGGGTCATTTAGTATTCATTGGAAAACTTACATTAATGAGGTCATTATTAGCATACAGCAAAATTCTAGCACCAAAACAGAAAAATATTGCCTAATTTAAAACTTCAAAAATTATTCCCATCTGCACCAGGAGGTCTTGGATACCCCAACTAAAAGGAAGTCAAATGGCTTTGAAATGTTATTTATGAAAAGAATTTAGTGTATGAAGAAGCAATCAGCTTGATTAATCAATTTAATATAAACTTTTCACATAGGCATGAGTTCCCTACCCAATCAAATACCAATTTTCATTTTCTTTCTACTGTGTTCTGTGAAAAAACAATCGGTTTTCTTACCAAACAGGGCGAACAAGGGAACACTCAAGACTGGTGAGGATCAAATTCTCAATCCTTCATTGAAATAAGTCAAAGAATAACAAATTAAAGTTCATAAAGAGATAATAAACTGCACTATCACTACAAATAGCCCTTTGTCAACACTAAATATACACAGAAGCCTATCTATATATATCTATACCTATACAGATATATAGAGATATAGATACCTGTACGTAGATGCATACACATACCACACTCAATTCAGATTATCAAAAATTCATATGGTTAAGGGAAATAAATACTTCTGAAGAAAAATGAGAAAGAAGAAATGATTCTGTTTTTTTCAACCGAGCTTGTATTACTGGGATAAATATCAACAGTTATAGATGTTACTATTATGCAAGATACTCCATAGCTGATATAATTCTACATACAAACAAAACAATTCACTAGTGCTTACTCCCTCTAAAAAGATTATGCTAAGAGATTATACTTTTTAAAACTGGTTTTCTTCTAACACTATCTTGGTGTAGATACCTCAAAAATTACTGAAGGAATAATGTTTAGAGAAAAATCTGCCCAGATTTTATAAAACACTTGTTATAGAAAGCCTACCCAAATCAGAGTTCACACTGGGCAAAATCCACCCATTTGGTAATCTCCCAAAGCTTCTTATAAATCCATTTAACACCCAAAAGTAGAGAACTATAGAAAATTCAGAACTTGTGAACTAGAAGAACTTTACACAAAGTATGTTTTAGTACCTATTTTTTTCTTTCTAGAAACAAGTTTCTTTGTAGAGTACTACTATTCACAGAGAAAATTTACTTCAAAGCCAAGGAACATGACTCTAAACACACTTGGGTAGATCTAAGGCTAAATACCTTAGGAATTAACAGAAGTGTGTCGAACACTTGTGAATTTTTGTGCTTTTCCTCCTAGCTCTAAATTCTAAAAGTCAAGGCCCATGTTTAAGAATTAGAAAATGAGTTCTTATTCATGGAACTATATAAAAGAGCCTCTAAATCACTAGCTGCCACATTTTCTTCCAGTATCAGTTTCTTCTGTAAGTTATCACACTTCCACAGTATCAATTTCTCCTGTAAGTTATCACTAACATTCCCTTAGCCATGAACTCAGACCAACAGAATTTCACAAACGCTTCCATAAATACAGACCTCGCCTAGTGTACCTTCTACTAGAAACTTCATTCAAGAAATATTTATGGAGTATCCTCTAGGTGCTCGATACAGTTTCTGGTAGTAAAAAGGGAAATAATAATGAAAAAACTAGTAGCTGTCCTTACCGAGAAAGCAGCCCAGAGGAAACACAGAGAAGGACATAATGACAATGGTCTGAGCTGCAGCTAATAGACCTTAATAAGGGCTCCAGAGAAGTCAAACCACGCTCAGAGTCAAGTATTTGGTCAAATCTTTAAAATCGAAATTTCATCCAGTTTACGAGGCAGCCAGGAGGACTGTCTAAGGGCAGCTTTGCACTTTTAAATTTTCTGCTTTTTTCCATCTGTACCAAGATAGACAATTTAGACCAAAATTGACCATTGTCCTTATAAGTTTACTCACTTACATATTGTTTCTCTAGAGTATACTTTGCACATGAAACTGCATTGAGGGACGTTAACTAGGATGGAGCTCCCTCACAGCCTAAGCAGCTTTCCAGGGTCCCAGGAAGTCTGCCACATTCTCTTCCAGTTGTCTTGGGGACAGAAGTCCCCTCTGATCACAAACCCATGGGTATCTCTGCTGTGGAAATGGAAAGCTGGGAGCTGACCCATCCTTATTCCCAGTTTGGTAAAGACTGCTCAAAGCAACTAAGTACTTTGCCCTGGTGCCCATCTTACTAATCCTCAAAAAACTTCTCAAAGTTAATAAAAGATACTCAGATATTGATACAATATACCTTGGATAGATAGCTTGCTTAATTAAAAAGGCTACTTGGCAGTTTATTAGGAGACCCTAGCCACCAACACTAAAAATGAACCTAGAGTGAGACAGTGGTTGCTCATGACCCTTGCTGAACTCTTAAGTTCCATCTGTTTCCTTTCCTCCCTCCACCTGGGTTTGAGTTTCTAACCTAAGGGAGAGGAAAGTTTTAGCTTCTTTTATCTGCATGTCCCCAGGGCACCGCACAGGCTAGGCCCCTAAAAAAGGTCTGTGACAGAATGAGTATCAGGCAGATCTCTAACAGCATTCTAGAAGTGATTTCAGCAGGCACTTGAACCTGGGAGCCAAATACTTTCACTGTAAGTCACAGTGACACATAAGGTCACTATCATGTGGCAGTCAAGATGATCAGCTCCAAGGCGTCCAGATGGACAACAAATACAATTCTTTCAACAGGCTATTCTGAAGGTAACGTTAATAGACCCTCTGCAGGCAGTTTGGCTCATATTAAAAATTCTATAGGAAAACAGAAAGACCAAGGTAAGTTTGGGCAGACCCTCCCCAGGAGAGAAGACTAAGATCTGACTCCTGAGGGAGGGGAAGGGGTAAGCCAGGGAGAACCCTGGGGCATAGGCAAAAGAGCACACACTTTGGCACACAGCCCAGGGAGATGCTGGCCCCGCAGGAGGGAGCGCCACAGGGAGCCTGCCTGATACTGGGAAGCACCAGAGCCTCGGGCCTTCTGTCTTTTTGTCTTCAGGAGGGTTTTCCGCCTTTCCCCACAGGAAATGGATGCAGAAGTTCTGACTGTATCTAAATGTGTATGCAGTTTACTGGAGTCAATAAAAACTTGATCATAACACCCTGTCAAAGGGTTGAGCAAAGGCCCAGCACATGCTAAGTGCTCAATAAAACTTAGCTGCTATAGTTATTCACTGCCTTGAATGAGGCACTTTATATAAAGAACCCTATAAAATTCTTCTCTACCACTAGGTACTAAGAGAAGTTTGTATTTCATGATATAAAGAGCCGTGGAATCCAAATGTTAGCTTTCAAGAAATTCAGCGAAATTTTATATAGGCATTACAAGCACTGACCCTTGGCTTGTGTCTTCATTATTCACTTACTTATCCCTCCATCCATGAAGTGCATACTGTACACTTGAGTGCTACTGTGAGGCAAATCCCTAGAGAAACCTTGGTGAGCAAATTCAGACATATTTCTTTTCTCACAGAGTGTACAGTCAAGGGGAGAGAAACAGTCATGCAATTAACATAAAATGGTTAACTCAGGAGAGTTGCCCAGGAGAGGCAGACTCCCTTCACAGGCCCCTTTCAAGGCCCTGTACCTACTTTTCTATTTCGAGTGTGGTGTTCTTTTTTCTTAAAGAGAGTCCTTGATTTCAGATTCTGGAAAACCCAGACATTCCCCTGCTTGCATGGTATTATGAAGGTGGACAACAGGAGTTTTTTCCAGTCAATGAGATCAGGGAGGAAGTCTCAACTGAAGGGAGGTGGGCAGAAAGAGCACAGGAGGAGGCTGGACCACAGTGGAAGAGGCCCTGAAAGGGCAGAGAAGGAGCAAAGACCAGCTGAGGAACTGAGAGGTTAACAGCCAGGAGCTTAGAGAGTGAAAGTTCTGCATGAGAAAATGCAGGGTCCTGTAAGCCACGTGAAATTTCCTGATGTCATTAAACTAAGGCCAGTAGAAAGGAAGCCACTGATGTGTGTTCAGCTGGACATGGCTGGTGGATGAAAATCAGCTTTGTGTCTCTTCAAAGATTACTGTTGGCCCAGTGAAGAGGTTAGTGAGGTTAGATGTGAGGTCAGGAAGGCAGCTGCTGCATTCCCCTGGGAAAGGATGGAGCTAAAGACTAGGCTGTGAGTGGTGGAGAAGGGAGTAAAATTGGCTAATAGGACTTACTGTACCCTATAGGGGGGGTGGGGTTGAAGGGAGAAAGGTGTCATGGGTGACTCCCAGATTCCTTCTAATTGTCCACTTTACTGTTCCATACCCTTGTTCTTTTATATCCATTTACATGATTTTATTGAAAATTAGTATTTTTTCATAAGCTCTCCAAATTATTTTTCTCACACATCTTCTAGAATTTTTTTTCAAATTCTTTTAAAAAGTAGGCAGATTATGTATAATAAGTGGACAGAAATATAAGCCCTCACATGGGTGTATAGTTCATGCTTGGGCAGTGAGATCTACAAGCTTAGGTAGTTTAGAAAACATTACTTAGGTGTTATCAACATACTGATTGATAACTCTTTTTACAGTACTTCTGAGATGACGAAAAAATTTAAAACCAAAAATAGTTCTATCTTAATCTATCTTTAAGAACACATACATTGCACTGTGCAACATTATGTGTAATACAATCAAAAGGAACCAGCATATAATACTCTGAAAATCCTATAGTCAAAGCTATAGGATTATAGCTATTAAAGTTATCAAAGTTAATGATTACTCATGCTAATAAAATCTGGTTTCTGGAATAAACCAAAATAGAAATTATAAAAACAAACCCAAAAAACCTTCATTACAACCTTTTTTTAGGGAGGTAGGGGAAGACAGCATAATTCATTCTTCACTGTGTTTTCTTTAGGTCAATATTAAAATGAGCCAGGCCGTGGAGTAGCAGTGAAGGTGTGGCAAAGATGTAAAGGTAATAGTATGGGAACAAAACTAAATACTTTAAGCCTGTACAAAGATAATCAAGGAAAAAAACATAACAAATGCAGAAATAATCTAGAGTCTCTTTTCACTGAGCTAATAATTTAAAAAAAGAATTTCATTTCTTAACAAGTTGGTAGCATAATGGACAAGAATGTGGCTGAAGGAGTTAGCCTGCCTGAGTTTTCATCCCAGCTCCACCCCTTAATTCATCTGTAAAATGGGACCCCAGATAATGTCTCACATCGCTCGCTCTGCACACCTGGGCCTGCATCTCCCTTACCAGTGAGATGGGTGACACACATCACCCAGTATCATGCTGAGAGACTAGCAGGCATGCTCACTGAATGTTCCCTCCCCAGCTACACCCCAAAACTGGCTCTCCACATCCAGAAAAAATGGAGGAAGGTGGGAGTCCCTGAGGAAAACCCAGGATTTGGGATGTGGTGGCAAGAGAAAAGAAGAAGAACCAGGATGGCTTTAAAGGGAAAAGAAAAGAATCAATGAAGAAAAAAGAGGAGAATAGACAATCAAGAAAACCAAAATAATGAGGAGGAGACTTAAGAGAATAAAGGTATAAATCAGTCAAAAAACTGCAGAGATGAAGGATAATCAAAACTCTTCAAAATTATTGACCTTTGATAATATAAGCTCCTTTATAGTAGAATTCATTATTTGACCTAAGAGACCATCTTAAGAGTTAACCAAAAATTCCTCGAAAGGGTTACTTAGCCTTTTAATGTAACACAAACTGAGCCTTATTTTAGAATAAGTGAGAAATTAGTAAATGTGACTGATTATCACTTTTGTCCTATTACAAAGGATTTAAAAACAAAGGACTGTGTTACTCCTATTCAATTTACTTAATCTTGTTTTTAAGTACTTAGCATCTATATGAATAGCTCTTGTGAAAATTACAGATGATCTTTAGAAAAGCAGGTCTGATAGGATGTTTAAATGGAAACTGTTCACTAGCTAAGGGGTGTGTAGAATTAATGGTCTCTTTTCTTTCCCAAATTGTAATGAACTAGTAGAGTTTTAATACATAACCACAGTCATGATGTTATAATTTATAACGTTTCCCCCGGGTACAAAGAATTAGTGGAGCTGTAAAACTCAATCACTACCGAGCAGCCCACAGTTGTGAAAACCCCTAAACCTTGCTGTGTTGGGAAGGTGGTGTATTATCAGCTTACCTATACATAATCACCTTAAGTATAAATAAGCATGATTTTTAATGCAGTATTCTTTCACTTATTTTAGATGAGTTACTTCTTTAAAGATTATATGAAGATCTTTGACTTAGGAAAATGTTGGATATTTACTTTCTGATAAAGTAGGACTTCTACTTAACTCTGAAAAAATGGCCCCAGGTAACATTTTTAAAAAAATGTGTTATACATGTAAGTGCCAGTGGTGCCAATGCATTTATTTATTTAAGCATCAGCTATTTTAACTGTAGAGATCATTAAAAGTACTCCCCAATCCATTCCATGTCATGGCCCACAGAGGAAAGGACATTTTTAGTGCCCTTGGGTAAACTGAAGAGGGTACATGCATACAATCCCAGGGTGTTAGGCTCCACCCAAAGAAACTGATATTTCATCCATCCGGTACTTATGACATAGACATAAGCCATCTAAATAGTATGTCCCAATAGGATATATGTAGGAAATGATAATATTTGTACTTAACCAAGTAGAAAACTGTTGAAGCTGCTCATAGCTGGAGCACCCTGCATTGTGGGCTAAAAGGATTTGTATTTGGGCAAACATGTACTTTTCTGTTACTGGCGTGCCACGCCACTCTGGCTGAGAAATGATTCCTGGCACACCTACTGGTAATTCCAGACTAAAGAATCATTACAGGGTGTAAACTAAGGTCCAAATCTTCTAAGTCACAGAATTTATCCATCGGTGATATACTACTTCATGGAATGATTAAATGGTACCTTCCTTCTTTCCTCATGAGAGCTAAAACCAGTAAAAACAGATCATTATAACCAAGAAACAATTTGCTCATTTGTGTAATTTTACATGCAACACATCAGAGCTATAGTAATAATTACTACTGTCTTGATGGACCAATATCATTAGGTAGAGGCTGCTAATGCTCAGATTGAGGTGGACTATTGAGTCATTCATCTCTTCACTCTCAAACACTACACACTGTATTAGCCATTAGAGATTTGTAGTTGAAGGTAGCTTGTCTTACCCATCACTGACTTCAGGAAACCTTTGTTGTCATGAAGCCATCAGACTTATACCATCCACATTTGCAACACATATTTGGCTTAGCAAATGTGATATGTGCTAAGAATATGTACATAATAGAGCAAGATGGATACAGTCCTTGCCCTCCTGGAGCTTAGAGATTTGTTCATGCTTACCTTAAGTGATAGGAAAAGATGAAGCATGAACCACTAGTACCACTACTGTGCCCAGAATTTTTTAGGGTAAATGGTCCTCAAACACCCTAATCTAAATGACAACAACGTAAATGTGTGACTGTTAAGAAACTGTGATAGCTGAGACCTGCAACATACTGTAAAAGCAAACATATAATTCACACTGTGAATCAGAAAACTTTTGAGTGTAACAAATGCTAAATAAGGTGGAATGGCAGGATAAAGCCTAACTGGGACCCTCCCAGGAAAATGAGGACTTAACACCCTAAGCGTAGGCCACATGGGCTAGAAATATCTGATGCCATTATATAGGGCTCATATATAACACAAGTCTAGATTTTTAAGGGAAATAACTGGTAGACACATTCTATCTTAGATATTTCATGTTACTATAGTTGATTCAAAGTAGTTGATGTCTCTGGATAGTCTTCACTACTTTATGAATGGGGACTGACTTTTTATCATGGTAATGCATTACATATCATAATTACTTCTAGTAAGAAATCTGAATTTAAAAAAGGTACGACATAGACATAAGCCATCTAAATAGCATGTCCCAATAGGATATATGTAGGAAATGATAATATTTGTACTATACCAAGTAGAAAACTGTTGAAGCTGCTCATAGCTGGAGCGCCCTGCATTGTGGGCTAAAAGGATTTGTATTTGGGCAAACATGTACTTTTCTGTTACTAGTATGCATGCTACACACTGGCTGAGAAATTGATTCAAATTAGGCAACACATTAATAGATGATGTTCATTTGCACATCTGAGAGTGAAGAATACAAAATGGCAGGATGAATAACTCCACTTAAAAATAGACTATCAACATTACATTTCAGAAAATGTCCTGAAGATGATGATAAAATGCTACCACAAGTTGCACTGAGTGTGAAAATAGAAGTGATGATACAAAATGGGTAGAGGGCAATTCCATGCTCTGAGTATCAGTCTGTAGATATGCTCATGTATCTTGTGCCGCCAATGTTTACCACAAATGCATAAGCTGAGGAGAAGAGCTACAAACTGCGCTTTTCATTTTATATGTCAACCCTGGATGGCATACTTTATGGAAGGGGAAGGAAAAACAGTAAGAGGTGTTTGATGACTCCTATTATCTACATATGGCAACTGCTGAAACCTTCCAGAGTATGTCCAGGTGGGTTTAAAAAAAAAATCACTCATTTTCTCCCAGTTCTTTGTTCCCGTGATAAACACAAGTAAGTGTCCTCCAGAAGCCATTCTCCCTTTCTGCTTTTTGGTAACAGACACCTCCTATCATCACCACTCAGTTTAACTGTTGCTCAACTGAAGATATTATTTCCAAGCCTCATTTGCAACCAGGTATGGACATGTAATTAGGCTAGGCAAATAGGATGTGAAAAGAAGTGATTGTTCATTTCCTGGTAACCTCTGTAAAGATAAAGCTATTTGATTTGGCCTTCCTTTTCCCTTTTTAATGCTGGCTAGAAAATGGGAAAGCAGGCACAACCTTAAGAACCCCGACTGAGGCATGGCAGAGCTGTTCCGCCAGCCCTCTGCTCTTATCCGGACTGTATTTGAGAAGGAAATGTCTCCCTTATTTAAGCCACTCTAACTTGGAAATCGCTGTCATAGCAGTTTAGCTGGTATCACAATTAATAAAAATTTGAGGTATTTGAAAATGACTCTTAAATAAAAGTATCTAGAAATTTAAAGATTTGGCTAGCCTCCTTTGTGAGTACTCCAACACAAAAGGGCAGAAGATTTTCCAGGAGTAAGACTCAGGGAAAGCACAAAATTATCAGATCCAAATTATACAGGGTCAATAAGGAATGCTGAAGGGTTTGAACAAAAAGGGAAGGAGATCTAGCACTCCGGTTTAGAAAGAAGTCTATCCAGAGTATGATAGTGAGGCTGCAGCGAGGAAAGACTGGAGGAAGAGAAACGCATGAGGGTTATACTAGTCAAGATGATTGCCAGGTAAGTTCAGAATTTCAGCTTGAATAGCTAGGGTTGTTGTAATGAATTTATGTAGAGATGTCTAGCAGTCAGTTGACCTAAATCTCAGAAGGATCTGGGATGGAATTTTACATTTATGACTAATCAGTATATGGAAGATGAGACTACCCAAGGAGAATATATATACAGAAGAAAAGGTCATAAAATCCTGCAGATCACTAACAGTAAACAGGTAGAAGAAAAGGATTCAGCAAAGGAGAGGGAAGGAAGAAGTACGGGAAGGGGAAGCCAAGGGGAACAAATGCTTCAAGAAGAGAATTGTACGCAGTATGATGTGTCACAAGTTGTCAAGGACCTTAGAGTGAAGAGTGACTGCTGACCTGGTATTTGAGAGTCACTTCAGACTTCAGCCCACGTACTCACAGTGAATAAGACTGGCTTGTGGTGGGCAAGGAGTAAATGGGAAAAGAAATGTTTGCTTCTTGAAGGTTGGCTGGTGAGAAAAACAAAAGGTTGGGACAACATCAAACAGGTTTGATGGAAGGGATTGCTTTTTAGGACAGGCAAAAAGCAGGGAGTTAGAGGTTAAAAATAACAAGGTGAGAAAGAAAAGAGATGTTTTTTCATATGGCAGTTTCTTATTTTGAGCATAAAGTAAAGTTAAATCATATGCAGTAAACACATTTCTACTAGTAGCTCTAACTCAAGTATGTAGCATGCCATTATGATTGAATAAAGGTTTCAAGCTGAAGGAATTCATAATTCCACAGAAATTGTTAAACAGAATTTGGATGTATATTGTTAATTTTCCCCTTCAGTAAATTAGTAAACATTAACCATATATTTCTTATCTAGTTGTCAAACTTGAAAGTGTCCTTTTTGGGAAAAGTCTAAAGGGAAAAAAAAAAGATGTCTTGAAAAAAAAATTCCACAACTCATAGAACTTTGAAAACACAGCATGTGGACATATCAGTGAGCAGCTTTGTATGTTCAAGTAATCCAAACAGTGCCAGGTTTCTTGCCCACTGAAAACTCCCGGTGAAGGTCTGTAAACATTAAAAGAACTCAAGTCACATTACACTGAAGGAAGAAGGTGGGAAAAGAATACTTCCTATTCCTAAGGAGAGTGTTAGTGACTGAAAGCAGCTTAATTTACTTCTCATTTCCCTGGCCACAGTATGGAGGGAAGAAGAGGAGGTAAGGAGGAGAGGTGGTGTGCATTGCTGGCATCTTTGAGGGGCAATCGCAGGTTGTATCGCTTGAGCAACACCGAGACTACTGCAAATATACAAGAGGAAACAGAGAAAATAATCCCTATCGATTACCAAGCCCTTCGACACTCGAGCTCATTAAATTCTCACACCCTCCCTGAGTGGTAGTACTACTGTTCTAGTTTTATTGAGAGAAACTGAGGCTTAGCAAGTTTGAGTGAACAAGATAATGCAGATAAAATATGGTCGTCTAGGATTCAGACCCAGACTGGGCTGGCCCTACCAAGCCCATGCCTGCCCCCTTCAGCTTGTTTTAAATTACAGATTAGCTCAAATTAAATTACTGCCCTCCCACAAACCCCCAATTTACAAATTATTAAAAGGAACTCTTAAGTGGAAGAGACAAAACCCTGGCGTTCAAAGGCTGCCTGAGGAAACAAGGAGCAAAGTCTAAAAAGTGAAATTATAACTTATAATCAAACTGCCATTTATAACAGTATTACATAATGTCTTTTTCATCATCTCAGTTTTTATGCACTTCCACGGATTCCAACTAATCTGCTGAGAGACAAAGAAATGGTGTCAACTTCACTTTTCAGCCAAGAAACCATTGCAACAAGGAAATGGCAGAGCTGAGATTAGAAGAGAGGAGTTCTGCAAAAAGGCATCCTACAGTATGGAAGAATATATTTGTAAATGACATATCCGACAAGGGGTTAACATCCAAAATATATAAAGAACTTATGTCTCAACATCCAAAAAGCAAATAACCCGATTAAAAAATGGGCAGAGGATATGAAGAGACAGTTCTCCAAAGAAGAAATTCAGATGGCCAACAGACACATGAAAAGATGTTCCACATCACTACTCACCAGGGAAATGCAAATTAAAACTACAATGAGACATCACCTCACACCAGTAAGGATGGCCAGCATGGAAAAGACTAAGAAAACAAATGCTGGTGAGGATGCAGAGAAAGGGGAACCCTCCTACACTGCTGGTGGGAATGTAAGCTAGTTCAACCATTGTGGAAAGCAATATTGAGGTTCAAAAAACTAAAAACAGAAATACCATTTGAAGCCGGGAATTCCACTCCTTAGAATTTACCCAAAGAATACAACTTCTCAGATTCAAAAAGACATATGCGCCCCTATGTTTATTGCAGCCCTTTTTACAATAGCCAAGAAATGGAAGCAACCTAAGTGTCCATCAGTAGATGAATGGATAAAGAAGATGGGGTACATATACACAATGGAATACTATTCAGCCATAAGAAAGAAACAAATCCTACCATCTGCAACAACATGGATGGAGTTGGAGGACATTATGCTCAGTGAAATAAGCCAGGTGGAGAAAGACAAGTGCCAAATTATTTCCCTCATTTGTGGAGTATAACAACGAAGCAAAACTGACGGAACAAAATAGCAGCAGACTCAGAGACTCCAAGAAGGAACTAGTGGTTACCAAAGGGGAGGGGTGTGGGAGGGCGGGTGGGGAGGGAGGGAGGGAGAAGGGGATTGAGGGGTATTATGTTTACTACACCTGGTATGGGGGATCACGGGGAAAACAGCGTAGCACAGAGAAGGCAAACAGTCATCTGTGGCATCTTACTACACTGATGGACAGTGACTGCATTGGGGTATTCTTACTTTAAAATAAGATATTTTACTTATCTTCAGAAGGAGTTGTTAATGAAGTCAGACCAAATATACAGTATAAACTTTTCTTGAATTATAGGTTGTGAAGATTTCCTTTTTATTCTGAACTCATTTAATATAAATGGTAATTCTTTGAAAATAAATAACTCACGTGGGCCAGCCAAGTACATACTATGTATGTATTATCCATCATCAACAGCATATTGCTGTTGCTATGATTTTAGGAACTGAAGGGGACTGAGGGGCTTCAATCAGAGCTAAGATTTTTTCCTCAGCCGGAGATTTTCGATGTTTACTACATTCTTATAATTCTACTTTGCCAAATAAATTTCCTCTAGTGTTTCTGGAAAGATGCACCGTTGGTGCCCCTACACACATTCTCTTTCTTACATTGGTCAATGAAAAAAATTGGCATTAGAGAAAATATTTCTACCTATTACTCTTACTTATGAAGTCATTGGTTATTATGCAGCCAAACCCACCGAGCGGCATCCTGGTCATCTATACACCTGACAGCTACTTTCCATAAACTATGTACGGTGGCAAGTGAGGAGGGAGTTATTTTTAAATGACTTGGGTCTTTATTCACTAACAACACAATCACAGGAGGAAGAAAAGCCAGACCCGAACTGTACAAGCATAACTGAGAGTAATGCCACTTATATGAATTACAGGCCTCCTCTAAATCAGACTGTCATCAATCTCACATAGAGCTTCCTGTCCAGTACAATCTGCCTTAACTAGTTTTCTTTCTGTTGTTATTGTTGAAAAACAGAGAGAATGAGCCAGCCCTGGCAGCATCGTGAGAATTTCAGACACACACACACACACACACACACACACACACACACACACGCACGCACGCACGCACGCACACACACACGCACGGACGCGCGCGCACGCGTGCACACACACGCTGACACTTTAAAGCTCAAGCGAGTACATCTAGCTTTTAAGGAAATACTAACTAGGAACAGGTTGGGGGTATTTTCCACTGGTTTAAAAATAAAGCATTTTACCCTTTGAAAAAAATAAATCTCAGAATTATAGAAACAGGAAGCAGCAGCTGGATTTATCATCCTTCATTTCCTCTGAGAGTCACAGTGAGGAACTCCCCATCGAGACAAAAGCAATGGCGGGGCTGGCCGCCTCCTGCCTGGGCCCGCGCAACCCACACGCCGCTGCTGATGGTTGCCTGGTTGGCCACTTCAAAATCAAACTGTTCACTTTATCTTATAAAGCTTTCTGTCTCCAGACCCTGCATTTTGATAAAATGAAGAATCAGATTGGAATCTGAACACCCAAATAGAACGGCCCTGGTTAGAAGAGCCCATGATCAACTCTCCTGTCATCCCTCCCAGGTGTGTCTCTCTGGCGCGGAAGCTTCAGGACCTTCAGGAGGACACACCCTGTGGGACTCACTTCCTGTTCTGGTGGCTGTGCTGGAAAGAGCAAGAGAGCTGGCTTCAGGCTCCTTCAGGCACTTGTGATCTGCAACTGGACTACTTCATCTCTCTCAGCCTCAGTTTTCTGATCTGTGAAATGGCCATGACACCACAGGGGTATAATGAACAGTAAATGAGATGCTGAATGTGAATACTTTGTGAATCACACACAAATAATAACACACTAAAGTAATAGCAATATACACCCTTGTACAAGGGGTTTTACCAGTTCCAAAACTTTTACAAATATTATCATTTCCTTTGATCCTCAAAATGATACAGTATGACAAGTGGCAATGCGGCATCATCATCATCAACACTGTTATTTTTATTGTTTCATAAATGAGCTATGGTAGAGGAACAAAACAGGAAAATTTTGTTCTAACTCCTTAGCAAGCATCCAAATCATTTGAAAACATTTCTGGAAGCACATGAGTGATAAGTACTAGACTGGGAGTTACAAAAGCCATTCACATTTCAGGTCTGCTGCTCTGGGCAAGTCCCTTAACCTCTCCAGGCCACATGATTCATCCATTTGTCACCAGGCTGGTGGGAGACAAAAATAAATTAGACCTGTTTCCAGCTCTTGAAGAACTCACTTGGAGGTAAGAGTGGGGGATGGAAAGAAGTGACATATAAACAGATTAATTACAAAATAGTATTTACTTAAAATATAGAGTTGAACAAAGTGCCTTGGGATCACAAAGCAGGAAATGACTAACTTTGTCTGGGGGACTCATGGAAGAATTCCTTTCATCTGTAAACTGGAAAAAGAAGGAAATCAGACTACATATTCATCAATGTCCCTTGTGGGGCTAAAACTCTGAGAA
Source organism: Manis pentadactyla (assembly GCF_030020395.1). Classification (NCBI taxonomy): domain Eukaryota; kingdom Metazoa; phylum Chordata; class Mammalia; order Pholidota; family Manidae; genus Manis; species Manis pentadactyla. The sequence continues at coordinate 76,747,204 of NC_080022.1, read as the reverse complement.
ATTTAGAGACTGTCAGCAATCTCAACACACAGCATCACTCCTCTTACACAACTGCTCATGGCCAATACCTCATTTAAAGTAACTGAGCTATCTTAAGTGTTAGAAACCTATACTACAGGGAACTCCAAAAAATAAGATTTTTTAGAATATTAGTCAAACACCTCTATAGCATTTTACTATGCTGATTGACAGTGACTGTAATAGGGTACGTGGTGGGGACTTGGTAATAGGGGGGAATATAGTAACCACAATGTTGTTCATGTGAAACCTGAGGATAAGACTCTATATCAATGACACCATAATGAAAGAAAAAAAAGAATATTAAACACAAATCCTACTCAGAGGAGTTCATGGTAGCTGAATCTATAGTTGGCCCTACCCGTAGTAATTACAAGACTACATCACAGAACCAGACTGTCTGAGTAAATTCTTGACTTTACTAGTTACTGGCTTTGTTACTAGGCAACCTGCTTGATCTCTGAGTGCTTCAGTTTCCTCATCTATGAAATGGTGGAGGTGGTAACAGGAGTAGTAGCAGTAATAACAGTAATAAAGCTGCCACCGACCTCACAGGGTTGTTGTGAGGAGTAAATGAACTAATATACACAAGCACTCAAAACAGTTTTTAGAACAAAATGCAGGCTGCCTGAGTTAGCTGCTCTTCTGATTTATGGAAGTGTAATAATGGGCATTTTTGAATTGCTCTTCTGAAAATACTAAGCCTAAACTTTTCTAATTTGTTCTCAATCCACAATTAATATTTTTTTGAAATTTATGGGAAGTTCAATTAGTCAATCATGATATATAGGTTGTCTAATTCAGAAAACACAAGTAAATTTTGGGGAATGTAACACACTAACTGTAATTTTAAAAACGTATTTCCAGTGGCAGGTATGAAATTAATATAGGCAATACAGATTTAAGGTGATAGAATCAGAAACGTTTGTATTTCAGAAAATTGTGTGCCTTTAAAGTGACTGAATCAGAGTTTTGAGTGGTATTTTGGAAATTAAATAAAAGCAGAAAATGAACAAAGGGGGAGATGCTTAGATTCCTATAAAAAAAATTTTTTCTCCTACTGTTTAGTTTTAAATTTAAAACAATTTATAGTACTTCAAAATTTTAAGCATTTGGTAACATTCAAGTTGTAAATTTAGCCACTACCAGAGAATAGAAACATATAAAGAACAAAGTTACTATTTTCATTTTTCTCATCAAATTCACAGAGAATTTTAGGAAATTATTTGGGCCCTAACAGTATTTTATCATTATATAGTAATTGTCAGGAGAAATGGGTTATAGCTAGATAAAATTAAACTACTGTAAATCAAACTGGATGTTTTAATTGGCAGCATTAGCACCATGCACCAAACCAAAGGATTTTGCATTTAATATTTAATATATTAAACATCATTCATCCATTGGCTCTCAACCAACATCAATACTTACTGACTCTTGGGGCCTGTGGTTTCTATCTTAGTCAACAATGCTTACGTTCAGGCTTCAAAACGAACCCTTAAAATTTGCTGCTGCAAAAAATGTTTGCCAGAAACTCACAAGAATAGAGAAGCAGGATATTTACCATACTCTTACTATGTTCTGGAAAGAATGGGATACTTTATCTCAATACAAAACAGGTTTGTTTTGTGACTCTTCTTAACGCTTTCTAACATATCCATATGAAATGAAGCAAAATAATTTAAGCTATGATTTACTGAGAGTCAAGTGCATGATGGGCATGTCGCTGGTGGGATTTCACAAAGATTGTTTCATTGAATTGGTGTAACTCTTTGAGGCAAATTATTTCTCTAGTTTTACAGATGAGCAAGGACAGAACACTTGGAAATGTTAGGTAATGTCCTTATAAAGTCACAGAGCTAAAAATGGATAAACCAGGGAACAAAACTGCGCACACACACACACACACGCAGTTTTGCAGGTTGTCCGGGTAATCCTTTTACAAAAATATAAGGAAGGAAGGCATTCAAATGTTTCCTGATGAGGGTATTAGTCTCCCTGATCCTACTCATCAGAAATTAGACATGATATGCTGAGATACTCTTCTAAGTGCTTTGTTGGGTACATGGTCAAAAACTTAGGAATAAACTTTACAGGGACAGAAATTTTTGTAAGGTCAAAAGTCCACTCTAATTCTCACCTAACTAATTCTTATAATCAGACTTAATAAAAACAAAGAGTATAGTGGTATTTTAATAATTTTATAGAAAAGATTTATTTAAGACAGGGTTCAACATTCAAATAATTCTGTGCCATTTATTAAGTTTCTGTTATGTACCAGGAGCGATGCTCAGAAAATAAATGAATGAGATTCTTTCATCCCTTCTTTTATCTGCCTAATTATATTACGTGATGTGCTTATGTATTTGGTGCAATGATTTATAGCTCCTAGATTACCTGGGGGCCACAAACTATTCCAATTAGCAAGTTTCCAGAGTGCCCTGCCTTTTACTATTTTTGTAATAAAATATTAAAACAATGCTGTTAGTCCATGTACCAGGAGAGCTATTACTTCAGGCTCATACAGAAGAGAATTTATCTGTTAATCAACCCTCCTAAGACAGGTTTACAATAAACGTGTCTCTAAAAATACAGGGTTGTTCCAGGAGAAACTATACTCAAAGTCGATCCCATTTCCCAAAAAAATTATTTCTTTGAGTACTCCAAGTTATTTTCTAGAAGAAACTGTAAAGTTCTGACACTGATTAGCTATTGGATCCTAGCAATGGCAGTTAAAATCTCTAGGTTTCTGGTTCCTTATCTGTGAAATGAGAAAAACTGCCTGAGGTTGTTTCTTCCTCCCTGACATAAAATTCTAAGTTGTAGTCCACACTTAAAATCAAAACGTGAATATATCCTTCAACGAAAGCCATTTGCCTTCCATCCTCACCATGAAGCAGAGTTAGCTGCTCAGAGTAGCTGCGTCCCACACTACCTCACTCACAGTTCATTAGGATATAATTATGTTTACCCAGCAAATTCTAAATTATTCCAGAGGAGAGACTGTGTCTTACTGATCTTAGTATAGTCTTCATCTAACAGATTCTAATTGCCTGGTATATAAAAGACATGCAACAAATGTTTATAGAATAACTTCTTTGAACCACTTTATCAAGCATTCATTGGGTAAGTCCTTCGTTTGGGCCCTAGACCACACTCTGGAGATACATCAAAGTTCCTACCCATTAAAGCATTTCCAATATAGGAATGGGATAATCATGTGTGATGATGAATAACAACACAAGTTTTGTGCATTTAAGCCATACATTTAAATGAGTTCTATAGGAAAAAGCATGCTTTTGGGATTTAAGATCTCCAGGATCCTTTGCTGCTTTAACATTTTGTGACCCAACATGCATGTATACCTCCTCTATCCCTCCTCTGTACTATCGGCATGAATCTGTGTCATGCTGATTTTTAGTGGTTCAACTGTTCAGGAGAAAAAGTGATATCAGAAGGGTAGAGACCAACTATGAGCTGGAGAAAGTGAAAACACTTAAAGATAAGCAAAAGAAAAGAAGTTTAGCAAAGGTTGACAAAACATTTTAATGGGGTGGTATAAGAGTGAGGTTACATCAGGCCAGAGCAAGGAAAAGAAAAGAAAAGAAGATACATGTTTTTTGGCCTGGAAATGTTTAGCTTTCAAGTTCCAAAATAAAATTTCATGTGGTACTTGTCTGTTCTTTGGTATTTTTCTTATTTGTGCACATCTCTGGCAGTTAGCAACAAAGGAAGTGGAAGCTGTTGGCACTTGTGCATAAAAGCACAGTGGAAGACAGGAAGCCCAGCACCTGAAGGATGGCCAAGAAGCCCTTTGGGACCCTTGCTGAACAACTCACAATGGATTTTCTGCATGAATAAATGCTGACAGGTTTTATGTGGAGGAGCTTGAGTTACCCACTCTTTTGTGTTTCTTCTAAAGTAACAACTGAACCAAGATGAGCTGGGGTATATATTACAAATCCAGCTGCCTGGCCTCTACTCAGACATACCCCTTTCTACATGAGCCCCCACAGATCTGCAAGAGAGCCTCTGACAGGCTGGAATGCAATGAGCAGTAAAGCAAACTAAAAGCAGGCTAGGAGCGCTTGCCAGCCGGGCCGAGCCAAGATGACTCAGCAGGTGAGAGCTGTGGCCCTTTACTTCTGGAGTCATTACTCTGGTTCTTATCCAGTGGCTACTACACACAAATGCAGATGCATGACTGGTCTTAAACCAGAGTCCATTAGAGAACAACATGGAGTGGCTGATACAACTTGGCATGATACACGGGCAGGCTTTTCGGAAGATAGCTAGCCCCAGGTCCTGGTTGACAACCAGCTCCAAAAAGTCTGGCTGAGAACACTAACAGAACAGTCACGGTCCTACTTTAAATTCTGTTTTTTAGAGAGGGCACACAAGTTGGGGAAAGCAGAAAAGTGGGGTGGGAGGTAGGATTGTGGGGTTGTCAGTTAAATACTATAAATCCATTTTCAAAGCAATGAAACAATCACAGGAATAATAATGACAATGAATTCTCTTCAGTGGTGAGGTTTACTCTACTTTTTCCTATTCTTCAGCAGCTGCCATGTACTTGCTTCTGTTTGAGGGGAGCCACACAATGTGCTTTGTATCCTGCTTATTATATATTTGGGGTAAAATTCACCTTTGGGCTATGTTGTTTACACCTCCAGATGTTTGGAAAGCAATTTATGAAGAGGAATTGTTCCTCTCCTATCTTTTTAGTCAAATAAGGATTAACTTTTTAAGGCCTAAAAGTGGTGCTCAAGAAAGAAACTGCAAACGTAGGCAGGGAGCCAGAAGTGTAAAGGGATGGGGGCCAGGTTAAAAGAGAGGGGAAAATGTGGCAGCCACATAAAACGTGCTCCTCCTCCACATTTAAAGCTTTAGCTAAAGCCATGAGGGTAATTTTGGGTTCAACGTAGCTATACAGATGCCTTATCTCCCTCCCTCACTGAGTGTCCCTGGGGAGCAGGGCCAGTCTAATCCATCTGAAGACCCCAGAGTTACAAGAAGACTTTGAATCACTCTCCTAATGCTATTATTTGGAGAAAATTCCCCATGTAATAGACCTGGCCTCCCTCTTCACCTCTTTCCTCCTCTTCTCTTTGGGATCTGCCTGCCTGCAGAGATGGTGAATTCTGTACTCCTCTCCTGCTGGGTGGTAGGAGGCTTTTTCCCTGGCAGATGCCAGCTTCTGTGGTCTTGCTATGCCAGGGGAGGAGTGGATAAGTCTATCTAATTCAAGGATGAATTTCAGAAGGTCCACTTGGCTGCAGACCCAAAGCCACATTCTCCAAAAGGCATTTTGAGTAATAAAGATGACATTTTGCTGTCAATGAGCCTGACTCCTTACTTAACCTCTCTCCACTGCTTTTTAATTTGGGTCAGGAGGAGGGGTTATTTGTGGGCCCTTCACCTCAAGAGTGGACAGGTCTCTTTGCCTTGTGTATCTTATAATTTTTTGCAACTATTTATTGAAGATAAATGTGCAAAAACTGTGGTGAGAAGGAAATTAAATAATGATTTGTTCATGGGTGGCTATGTGACCATATCCCATGACACCATATTCCTGGAAAGGCAGTCCAAAACACAGTATCTAATTTATGTGTGGATTCTTAGAGGGAAACTAGTCATCTAAAATATATCCAAAAGAGAAACAACCCTAGCAAAACTATTGATGACTTAGCATGTGTAAATAGGTTTTTGACCTATGAGGAGTATCAGCCACCTGGAAAATTTCTTTTAAATATTTTCTAAGCCAAATGACACAGGGGAAAACTTAACCCTTAGGATGATTGCTTTGTGTGTGCTAGAATAAACTGGAAGGGCACCATGGCGTTTCTTCACAAGTTCTTCCCCGTTTTTACAGCCAAATATTTTGCACTATCAATCCTTTATAAAAGGGTTATTACAAACCTTCAAAATGAAATGCTTCCATTGTAACAACTCACATAGCTAGCAATTTGCCTGCAACTGAAAAAGCCAGCTGTGGGTGGAAACCAAACAGCACGTATACTGGATAGCTAACAGAGTGACTTGAACTTGTGTCATCACTTTAATTCCTCTTCATGATACCCTGCGAAAAAGGTGTCACTATCAACACCGAACTAGGGAAGAAAACTGTTCAAGAAGTTCATGTCCTCACCCTAGATTTCTCAGCTAACTAACGGTGGCAGCAACAGCACTCAAACACAGGTGTCTTGATAATAAAACATAGTGCTTTCCCTGAAGTCATGATTCTGGAGCTGGGATACCAAGGTATCCACATCCTTTCCTGCAGGGACTGGGCACTGGAGGAGTGACCCACAGAGCTCTAGGTACAACACTCAGCCCCAGACAAAAGTAACCTGAAGCATAAGCAAGCTCACCAAGTTCAGATTCCCCCGATCTTCTGTATTCCTGCATAGTCCTTTGCAGAAAGAAAAGTGAATGAACTTATTTATTTCCTTCCTTCCCTTCCCTGGGTTTGACCCACAGAGACAGCTCAGGAACCGAACCAGTGGGGAGCCATTATCTCTAAAGACAGTTTCACATCTGTGAAACTCCAGGATTCTCCATTAACTCGAAAGAGAACCTCAAGGTCCTGCTTTCTTGAATTCCCCAGTGGTCAGATGGTCATTTACAGCTGCGATGAAAACCGCAGCTGAGCCTGGGGACTCTCAAAAGAGCCAAGCTAAGGGTGAAATGCCTTTGGCTTTGACTGAGCACAGGGGGAGGGTAAGAGAGATCCTTCCAGAGTGCTCAGAGAACTCTTTCCACTGCTAAATTTTCATCCTGTCCTCTCACTTTAGTTCTTTAGACCTCACTTATCTGGTTTATCTTTGGAGTAACAGCAAAGAGGCTTGAATCCTGAAGGGAGAGTTGCATGGTCTCAGAGTAAACTGAGAATTCCATGATGACAATTATCCTTAAGGGCAAAAACACTGAGTAACTGGAGCCTCCCAAGCCACTAGAATCATTACATAAAATTCAAGTGTATGTTAGATATGAGATATTAAGAGAATCTTAAAAGTATACTTATGTTTTGGAAGAAATCAGTTCAGAGATAACTATAAAATATCTGGACTCAGAATGACCTTGAGGCATCAAATTAGTCTTCAGAACTCCATTCATGGGAAGTACTAGACTGAAATGATCATAAAGTAAAGAGACTCCTGTTTATAACTCTTGGTTGTCATCACAGTTATGAGCACCAGCAAAAATCCCAAAATGTCACTGTGATAAAGAAGCAGAGGAAATATCTGCAGGAAACCTGTCTTCTTAAAACAAATCTATCAACAATACCAGAATCCTGAAGACACATTTCAATGTGTGTATCTGTGTTTGCCTGCAGAGTGAGAGATACCTAACATCACCCTTTCTGGCTAATCCTACCATTTATCTCCCTGGTAAGAACAGTGTCACCTGAATGGAAATCATACTTGGCAATGCGATACTGTGTACCTCATGGAAAAGGCATCCATATCAGACAACTTCTGTTTTAATCAAATTCGGGGTAAAAAAAAAAAAAAAGATGAGGAATACTGAAAAGATGGGACTATAGAGAAAAGATATTACTTAATATATTCAGGTAGGTGGAAGACCTTTCTGGAATTCTTGTTAACAATTCAAATAACTTTCATCTTGATGCAAAGAAATTCAGAATCAGGTGTTCTTCCCAAACACAAAGTACTACTACTTTCCCCAGGCTGCCCCCAGCCCCCCACAGTGCTCAGCTCCTCTTCCTGTGAACACATAGTACAGTGTAAGAGTCAAGAACAGGGCTCAGAAATCCCATTGCTAGAGTAAAAATTGTGGCTCTGCTACTCAGCATCTGTATCATTGCCAGCTGGGTCAACGTCTCTGTTCCCTCCCTTTCCTCATCACTAAGATGGAAAAAATAGCACTCATGTCAGAGGCTGTGGTAAGCACTTCATGAATCCATACACACACTGCATTTAGTACAGTGCCTGGCACATAATAAGACTCAATATATTTAGCTTTGACGATGATGACAATGACAGGAGCCTAACCAGACTATGTGAACATAAGGAACTAGGGACCAATCAGGGCCTGTGCAAAAAGCCCCATGATCCTCTAGGCAGCTACACAGACAGAATCCACTAGAAAAAAGCCTTGTATTCCGTGGGCACAGGGAACTCAACTTCATTCCTCATCTCAGTGGCTACAGCAGCTTATCAGAAGGGGCAGGCCCAAAGGCCCACGGCCAGGACAGGGCCGATATGGAGGAAAAGAGACAGGGTACCTGAGCCTGGGAGAAACTAGTCTGGAGCAGCTCTGAGACTGTGCCAACAGTCCACAGGCGTGGGATTGAGCACTTAGAAATGAAGTGGCCATTCAGATACCCACATTTTGTTAATGTGGTAAAACTCCACCACGTTTCCTCCAAGGTCCCTTCATGAGGGAGCACCTTCCAGAAACCACTCTGCCTCTGAGTTCCTATAACACTACTTCAGATATTTATGGCCACTTTTGGCATTCAATCTTCTGGAGAATAACTTCTGTCTCTGTTTGACTGTAAACTCTGAAAGGAGGTGAGTGTGTCTTACATTTTTGTGTCTCTCTTCAGGGCCTACCTCTGTCCCAGGGCCTAACATCTACCACAGACATGTTCAACTGGAAATAAAATACATAATAAAATGGGAGACTCAGAGTGAGCCAGTGCTAGAGATACATGTTATTGTACTAAAATAGGCACACAAATGGCTGGTATGCATGCAGAAAAGGGCAGAGCACAGCAGTGTGCTTGCCCCTGCCTCTGAGTCCAAGATGTTTAGAGGAAGAAGATTAAGCCTTCAGTGGTCTTAAGTTCTGAAAAGACTGTAGCATTCCTCCAGACAGAAATTAATTTAAAATAACAAATCATAACATAGGAATAAGGAAGTCCAGCAAAAGTCTGCATTTTTCCCATGACGCCTGCTTTGGTATTTTTTTAAGCAGTGAATATCAAATTCCTTTAAAAACATTTTCTAGTGGTGTCTTTGCTTTGCAGGTGCCTTAAACACATGTTGAGTCTGCTTATCTGGTAATCTAGCCCTACTTGGGCACCGAAGGAGTCCCTCCTGATACAGAGAGACAGGGTGAACAATGGAGTCGGGCAAGGCAGGGGGAAGGGGGGAAGGATGAAGGGGATAGTGGGAACCACGGGGGCAGCAGAGATGGGGGAGGTAGGGGTGGGGCAATAACGCAGTTAAAGTAAGGTTAGCAACTTCGATTCTTATCAGCTCAAACCTAGACAGAACTTCAGACATGATCTAAACTCAATCTTCACCTTCTACAAGAGAGAAATTATAACCCACTGATGATGACTTGGGGCCAAAGCTGCCAGCTTCAGGCAGAGCTGGAACTGAAATCCAGGTCTCTGGGCTGCCTCCTCAGAGCTCCTCCTGCTCAGCTCATGTCCTCCCCTCACACTTACATTGCCTGGGGATCAGGGCTCAGACAGACAGCTCAGAAAGCTGCCATGAGGAAGCCCTGCAGTCTCCCCTGCCTCAGTACCACATGTCGACAGAATCAGCAGAAGAGGCCAGAGAGATTAGTCCCTTGGTTACCACACTATTTTTGATGAAACCAGTGGGACTTCTGATAGGATTTGCTGGACCAGAAATGTATGGGTACAGTCTGTTTCCGAGCCAGGAGGAGGTGTGGCTGGATCAGGCTCAGGCTTGGCAATTCACGGCATGAGAACATACAGCACATGAATTCTGCACCCCTTACGTTCCCTGCCCCACCCCACCTCTGCTGGCTGTTGTAGGAGAAATGAAATCACCACTGGATACCTGGCTTTGTGATTCCTGACTTCCAAGAGAGTACAACTGGGAAGGATACATGGTGAGGATAAGACACGTAAACCAATGGAGGCAGCTGCTTTAAGAACAGCCTTGAAGGGATGTCCTGATTTTGCTGGCTGTAAAACCAGGACAGACACAGAATATTACTGTGAGGCTCACCAGCTGCTCCTGGTCAGGGCTCTGTGTGCGTGGACCATGTCAGTTTAACCACAATTCCGACCTCCCGAGCTCTAATGGCTTTCTTTATAAAAATCAGCCTCCTTCCTCCGAGAGACGCCCTGCAAGTAGCACTATGCTGCAATGCCTACCTCAAGTGTTAAACGCATATGGTACCGGACCTGGACAAAGGGCTCTTTTTAATCACGGGGTTTGATGATGTACCTAAATCGTCAACCTCACTCCTGCTCCGTATTTCAGACACCTATACAAAACAATCGGGCAGATGAAGAGGAAAACACATGATGACTGCTTTAACCTCTACTGTCTTCTTTCCTCCTTGAATCCTCTCCAGTACACTCTACTCAACAAAATGTCATTTCTCCTGAGGGAAAGCAAACAAGAACTGAAAATGTCTATCAGTATTAGTGTCACATCATCCCTCTTCCAGAGTCTCAACTGTGAGCCTTCATCTACTCTGTTCCCTCTGCTTTCTCTGATTCACCCTGTTAACTTCCTTTTTATCTGCCATCAGCATCCATGGAAAGCCTTCTCTGAAATCCCTATGCCAATATCCTAGTCCTTCGAATCCTCCCTTGATGCTCTGAGTATCCTGTGCATTTCTGCCCCCTGACACCCTTTTACAATTACCTGGTTTTGAGTCTATCTCCTTCACCAAGCTGTAAGATCCTCCAGGGCAGGGATCAGAATTTATTCATGTCTGTTTCTCCAGGGACTAGTACAGCACCTGGCACACAGCAAAAGCACAACACACACAGTTTGTAAGGTATTATCATACACATTCATTAACGGAGTTTTAAAGTGACACTTAGGCAGACATCATTAGTCTCATTTTACAGACAAAGAAACTGAGGCTCAGAGAAGTTTTATAGGCTCCCCAAGGCCACCAGATCTGGCACCTTCTAGCTCCCAGGTTAGATATGCACTGGAACAGATTATCAGTTAACTATACACGTTCCACCAATAAGCTAAAAGAGAAAGCACTGATCCCTTAATGTAGGCACATACACAGTGACCTATTCAACTGAAGAAAAGGCACATAAAACTTTCAATATGTGTAAAATCATTGTTCTGAGAGAAGGAGCACTGACCATAAATGGAGATGGAGTTTACACTCTTTTCTCAAGAAACTTTCCATCCCCCAGCCCTGCAGAAATGTCTGGTGGGCATGATGAATTAAGATAAAAACAAAAGTTCATCTGGGTAAAAAGGTCATGAAACGTTTGTCTCTGGTTAAACTACTAGCACTGCCTCAGACACCTTGAAAAAGCTGGTGAGCCTGGCAGCTGCCAAACCAGAAGTAACTCGGCTATGGCTAGATCGGCGCTTGGGCTCAGGGAAGCACAATGGGCTAGAACTGCGGCAGCAGGCAGGATGGGGCTGGTTCAGGCCTTTTACCCTTCATGACCCTCTGAGAGCATTCAAGCCTCTCCTCAGCTAAGGAACTTAGATTTCAGCACAGCCGCACCCTAGATAGAATAACACAGGGCAGCCTCTGAAAGGCATCCAGTCAGCCCCAGAGGTGCTGACTTAGCCTGCCCGGCGTGTGGCCCTCACGTCTGCCCCTGGTGCATGGCAGCATCTCCCCAGTCCTACTGGGCAGCCAGAGTAAGAGAACAAGCCCACGGAAACATCTTCTGAGACCTTCTCATAAAGGAACTTAAAATTTCCATCAAAGTTTAAAGCACTTAAGTGAGCATTGTCTCAGCACGCTAGGGAGTTGAAACTGCTTTAGAGTTACTTAAAATCAGCTTGCCTAGAGATGGAAGCAGAACATTTCTCTACTATATCCTTGACTGGGAGATTTTTTCCAGACTCTTCTACTCAAATGTTTCCCATGACAGGAACTTGCTACCTTAAAAGACACTTTGGAATCATATGCTTAGAACAGGTGGATGTTAGCCTACAGATGAGCAACATCATTTAACACAAAGTCTATTTTATAATAAAAGACCGAATATCCCCTGTAATTTATTGAATGCTGAACTGAAAGTGAAAAACAGAATGTGAGCGTATTGGCTATTTACCCTCATGATCGCATGTCTGACTGGGAGCTGGGGCTCGCTGCTACTGCCCAGCATCACAGGAGAGGATCCTACTGCAGATTACCAGCCCAGGAAAACATCACAATTAAAAATTTGCAGTAAGGTTTTCACTGAATGCTTATCGCTTTTATACCATTGTAGGATTAAAATATCATAAATCAAACCATTGTAAATCGGCGACCATCTGTATATCTCAGCAAGCTGGTGCATGCATGTGTGTAAGGCACTTTGTTTCATTTGGGGAACAGTGCTTATTACAAGAAAGTGCTTTTGGATTAGTGTAAAAATCAGCCTTGCTATACACTATACCTACTGCTTCTAGTTTTGCTACTGGGCCACTCAGACTTAAGTCTAATTCCTCTTCCACTTGACTCTGGAGTCAAGCATACCTGGATTTGAATCCATTTACTCACTAAGTGACCCACAGCAAAAGATCTTGATATTGTAGGATTTGTGAGGACTGGAAAGCCCCTAATACGTGAAACATTGTAAACTGATCAATGAATAATGCAGGCCTCTTCCCATAAGGTGGTGTGCAGGTCTTCCCCCAAAGTTCTCCTGTTTTAGACTAAACATAGTGTTTAGCAATTCACAGCTATTTAATGATTGCACATTGGGCTGTGGTTGTTCCATTCTTCACCACCTAGCTCTCCTCTGAGCTCCTGACATTTGACAAACATTTGTGGTGGCCTCACCTCTGTCACATCAAGGGATTCTGGCAGAGTGAAGTTGGTATACCATCAACTCCTTATGGCTCCCTGTTAAATGGTTTTCAAGGTTTAAGAGTCCAAGATTTCCCTCCTGGCATCAGTTGCCTGTGGGCACAAAACTATCTATCTGGAGAGATTCAGCCACATTTCGAGGCAATGAGTCATCTTTGCTCAGTTCCTCAGGAGTAGGTTCAGGTGTCAGGTGGGAATTCCTTCTGTTTCCTGCTGCGCTGCAGGCAGAGATGGCCTCCTGTTACTGCACCATGACAGACTTGCCCTGTCACAAGCTTTCAGGACCAGGCATACATTTTGCATGCATCTCATGTATCATATTATGTCTATCACAGGGTGTATTTGTAAACTACATTGAGATTATATTAAGTCTACAATGTCTACTAGTGATTCCAACAATAGCCTATTGGGAGAAAGGATAACATATATGCTATGTAAAATATTGAATAAACATTTTCTGACATGCCTTTCTTCTCCCAGTGTTCTCCGTAGAAACCTTACCCCAAAGTGCTGGGGATGATATTTTGCAGTGTCAGAGTCAGAGACAATCTATGCTGGGCTTTACAGATTATATACAGATGTGAGCCACTTCAAGAAAACATGATGAAGAAATCACTAAAATCATAAAAAAGAAAAGTTATGGGTGATTCTTTTTCTTTTTTAAGAGCTTTTTCAGGATACCTAAAAATAATTTAGCTTATAAAAGTTCAAGATCTCAACAAATTTTCAGAAGCTTGATCGCTATATAAAATGAAATATATGTGAACAGAAACTTATGAACACGTAGACAATTTAAGTAATTTTAAAAATTACATGCCAAACCTGTTCACATAGAAAATTAGAAACTAAACATAAGCTAAAAAGAGAACGAACAGACATTTCTTCATATAACATTTTCAAATCAACATTATGTGCTACTTAGAGGATGCATGTATTACATAGAAAAAATTCACTATACAAATATTTATATACAGTTTTCAGAGCTTGCTCAGGGCTAACTTAAGTTGCCTTTGAATTTAAGCAAATAACTGGGGTAAAATTACCTACCTGTGACTTTTTCTAAGCTGTTTGCTTGTTTACAGTGATAGCTTGAAGGAAAAATAGTCTGCCATGTTTGTAAGTACAAAGAATTAAAACTCTTTGTCAAACAAGAAAAACAAATTGAAACACCATCTAATAAATAGCCTTCCGGACATATTCTATGAATATAGTAGGCTTATCTTTTTTTGGCAGTAATCTAAAAGTCTTGCATTTGCTCCCAGTATATTCAGTTATACATTTAGGAATATGTAATAATTTTGCTTCACAAAAATTTTACTGTATCATCATGCATGGTGTTCTTAATTATCCGGCATATCTAACTGTCTCTGGGAAGCAATTAGAGGAGTCAGTTAACACTATTTTCTGTAGCCACTGAAACACCAGCCTGTCTGCTCACTGAGTAATAGGGTAGGTGGTGGAGGACACATTTGGGTCCTGGAGCTAACAGTGAAGGAACAGGAATATGCTGTAGGAAAGAACAGCCTTTTCCTTTTTTGGTCGCATGGTTCTCTCCAAATTTGACAGAACTTTCTACAAAGAAACCAAGAGCTTTCTCACCTGTAATATATGTAACACCTTGTACGTTGAGGAAAAGAGAAATACCCATTTAAGTGGTTGTTTACACTGCCTTTATGAAAATATTTATGTCACACACATCCAAATAATAAGTGTAAGTTATTTTCTATAATTCAGCTTAGTTAATATTGTGCTGATAATGTACATGAATTTTGTCTTCTTTGTTTACTCTGTTTTCAATTCACACTTTTAGCCAATTTCTGTCACTATCCTTGATTATACTACCTTGGAACCCAAAGAATATGACTGTCCAATTCACTAAAAAAAGGATTAATGTACTTCTCTAAATTTCCATGTAAAATGATGTTCAAGAAAAAGGACCATCTGAGTTTTCTATTTCTGAAAGTTAACTCTGTGATAAACAAGAATCAGCCACTTGTACTATACATTCTAGTCATCTTCTATGATTTCCTTTCATATTCTGTGTTACTGATATCAAGAATGCTATACACTTGGCTCACTGTGAAACAAAGAGTAGAGAAGTGTGAGAGATGACATGGAGATACATCAGCATATACTGCTCCCGTCAGTTACAAGGGAAGGGCTTAACACATTTTAATCTTACGTCCATTTAGAAAGAATCAGTTAAAAATGCAAAAAAAACACACAATTATCTGTAAATACCAAAACAATCTGAACTAATAAATTACTCCAGATGTACATCTAACAAAACTCTCATTTTCCACTATGCTCTATTGAAAAGACTAAGAAAACAACTTCTATCATCTGATTTACACCAAGTCTGCAATCATCAAAAGGTCTTCAGTCTAAAACCCAAGTGCATGTTTTTAAGGCTGTATCTACACCAGATATTCATGCATTCAAAACAATAATCCATTACAGTACAGATGGGTATTCCAGTTATGAAATACCACTGTATCTACACTAGGGAAGACATGTACACTTGGTAAGACAGGAGCATTCTTACCAACCCTTCAGCATTCATAATTTCCAGTATTTTGTTTCTTATTTTCAGATGATACTGTTTTCCTGGGAAATGTACTGATCCTTTCTGCAATTCTGTTCTCCCTTTTTTTCCTACCATTTATGTGAGCAAAGAAAAAATTCTAAGCATAAAATTAGATGCTTTCTAGAATAAAAAAGCATAAGCAAAACTTAAATAACTGAACCATGCCCTTCCTTTATTTGAGACATGTCACACATGTCTCAGGACCTTTGCACTTGCTCTTCCCTCTGCAGGACTGTTCTTCTCCCAGATTTTCTCAGTTTCTTTATTCTTACCATTTAGACTGTTTCTCAATTATCACCTCTTTACTGAGGACCTTGCTGATTAAACCCCACCCTACTTTACTGTCTTCATAGCTTTTATAACTCTTGGAAATGATCTTATTTATGTTTTCATTTGTTTGTTTATCCATAAGCTAGGACCTTATCTATTTATTCACACTATAGTCTTACACCTAGAACAGTGTCTGCCATATAGTAGATGTTCAATAATTTTATGTTTAAGGATGAATGAATGAAAGAAAAAGTAATTGGATATCAATGAAAGGCCATAAAAGACATGTAATTTCAAATGAATTTTGTCCCACCCAATTTCACCTTTCTGTGCTACAGCAGGGAACATGAGAGACAGTCTATCTTGATCTCATAAGTCTTTAACAGAGATGAAGACAGTAACTGAAATATGACAGAAATATCAATCCAGTGACAATTGTGTAGATTCCTTACACATTGAACCACTGCACCTAAAGGGTGAGAAAGAATGCTAGAGGGGTTCCTCTGTGTACTTGGTCCTGCCTTACCCTACACTGCTGTCACTGGGAAATAGAAAAAATGTTTAGATTGCACAAAGCTGAACAGATAGCAAATGGGCTGGAAAACAGAATTAGATATCAGAAAGATCTCCATCAGGAAAGACAGGCTAAACCAAACAAGATGATATTTAATAAGAATCAGCCCAAAGTCTTGCATAAGAGTAGAGAGATGGAGTTCAGGACACCTTGTTTAACAGCGGCAGTACCTGTGAAAAAGACCCAGTTTTCATCACTGACGGTGAGCTTCACAGGGCACAGCACCATGGCTTGGCTGTCGAACAGCCACTACAAGAACATGAAACAGAACAATGTAGCATGATTAGGGAGGCTGAGCCAGGGCTATAAAGACCCTAAAATTATTTCATTCAAGTTTCTGGGTACTTAGGATGTGGCAGGCATTCCACACAGAGCTGGAAATGCAGGGGTAAGAGACCAAAGGCCTAGTGTGGGAGAGACAAAACCCAGAATGACCACAGAGGGTGGTAAGGATGATGGCAGGAGGGCAAACTCTAAGTGAAAGGAACAAAGAGAGTTATTCAGTCCACACAGAGAAGCTGGAGAAGGTTCTCCAGAAAAGGTAACTCCTGTGACTGGATGATCTAATTCAGAGGGTGTTATGAAAAGTAAGTGAAATCAAGAGCTTAGCACAGTGCCAGGCAGACAGCAAATCATAATAACAATGCTGGTGTGTTACTATTATTATTATAATCAGTATTACTGTTGTTTGTAATGGTTATTACTAGAAATGAATGCACCCCAACAGCTCTCCCTTAGAGCAGAATTCCAATTAGAAACAATGATGGAAACAAAAAATCACCATAAGGCAAACACTATAAATTAACTGCTGCAGGCAAGAATCATTGATGGATGTATTAGTGGGTAAAAGTCTGATGAGAAAGAGGATTTTTACAGTCTCCAAGTATCTCTCCACAAGATGCTTATTACAACGGGAAAGGTAATAATTTGACAATGGAGAAACCTAGCAGATACCATGCCGACCAAGAGGCCAAAGTTAAAACCACCAGTGATAAGACATCAACATCGCATACTTCTTGGTGTGAGGGACCAGGAAGAGCATGTCTCTTCCGTGGGATTCCTGCCAAAAATGCATAACCCACATCTAGTCATGAGAAAAAAAACTGAAAACCCAACTGAAGGACAGGGTACAAAATAACTGGCCGATATGCTCCAAAGGACCAAGGTTATGAAAGACAAACTGAGCAACTAGCCCAGAAGGTCAGAGGCAAAGTGCCACATGGGATCCGGGACTGGGTCTGAAGTAATAGGACATTAATAGAAAAAAGGAAAATTCTAAGAAGGTCTGCAGATTGGTTCATTGTATCGTATGAGTGTTAATATTCCAGTTTCCGTAATTATTCTATACTATGTAAGATATTAGCATTAGAGGAAGCTGGATGAAGGGTATTTGAGAACTCTTATTATTTTTGTGACTTTTCCTTAAGTCTAAAAATACTTTAAAATAAAATAAAATGTTAAAAAGGTGGATGTACCTGAGCCAGGAGCCAGAGATCCTGCCAGGAGATAAAAGGAATGAGAGGATGCCTCAGACCTTAGTTTCAGATACTGGCCAAACTCTATCAGTCAGACTGAATGGATGATACAGAGTGTGTACAGAGCCCAGGGCTAGAAATATAGAGAAGTTGGCTCTGACCAGGAAAATGTAGTGAGAACTACTCTGAGTTGAAGTGGTACACGGGTATAGTTGAACATGTTCTTGATGACTCAGCTCCGCATCAAGAGCATCAATTAACACGCTGTTTTGTAACATGGAGGCTCCCAGGCTCCTGGGCTATGATGGGTAGAAACTCTTTCTTGTAATGCTTTTGGAAACCTGGCACTTTTTTTTTTCCTTTTCTTTTTCTTTTTAAATGAACGCTTTACTTTAAAATAGTTCCAGATTTAGAAAAAAGCTGTGATGAGTTAGAATAGATCTCACACTATTTCCCCTACTATCCAATCTTACATTAGCATTACATTTGACACAATTCATGAACCAATATCAACACATTATTTTTCTTAAAGTCCATGCTTTAGGCAGATATCCTGGGTTTTTTACCTACTGTCCTTTTCCTGTCCCACCATATCACATATGTTTGGTAGTCCCGTCTCCTTGGGCTCCTCGTGGCTATGACAGTTCAGACTCACCTTGTCTTTGATGACCTTGATAGTTAGAGGTCAGGTATTTTGTAGAATATCCTCCAACTGGGATTGAAGTTTTTCTCATGGACAGACCAGAATTACGGGTTTCTGGGAGGAACACCCTAGAGGTAAAGTGCCAGTCTTATGTCACATCAAGGGGAAATACTACCATGACTTACTGCTGTTGCTGTGAACTGTAGCCACCTGGCTGAGGTAGTTCTTGTCAGGTTTCTCCCCTTTCCATACTGTATTCTTTGGAGGGAAATCACCATGTGAACCCCACACTAGTGGAGTGGCAGTTAGGACCAACCTCCTTGAGGGAGGGTATCTACATAAATCATTTGAAATTTATTTGCACAGATTTGTCTGTTCTTCCTCATTTATTTACTTATTCAACCATTTATTTATATCAGTATGGATTCAGCATATTTTATAATCTGGGTTGTAATTCATTACTACCTTGTCTTTTTGCTCAAATTCTTTGAGCTTTGGCTACCAGCTGGCTGCTGTGCATCTCTGACGAACCTCGGTCACTGTGGGCTTTGGTGAGCACTTCCTTACTTTCCAGTACTACAAGATGCTCCACGTTCATTGTGTACATTCCCTGCCCCAGCCCTAGAACCAGCCAGTCTGCAAGGAGTCCTGGTTCCTTTTATTAGAGGAATGTATTAAAAACAAAGATCTGGGTGCTAGGTATGCTCATTGTTACTGGGGTGGTGGTGTTTGTAGGCCTTCTCAGCTGACAGAGCAAAGAAATATATGTGTGTATACTCACCTGCATATACACACATATCTATAAATATATTCTATGTATGCATCTGTATCTATATTAAGCTGAGCATGAATTCATACTGGTGTCTCCAACTGTAATCCATTTCCACAGATCATTCCTTCCCATTTGTAACTTCCCATTCCAAAATGAGAAATGTGGCTCCCACCATCCACTACCCATTTACGTAATTATTCAATTTCAGTATACATGTATTTAGTGGTTTCAGAATCATTAACCTGTAACCTCAGCCTCCTGGGAAATAACTTTTTCTCCCAGAGTTGATCAAGTGCTTAGGCAGGCCCTCTGCCTTTGGCCTTGCTGTCTCCACTCACTTCCAAAGCTTATGTCAGCACCCTTTTAGTGCACTCCCCTCAGTGAGTTCACTTCACACACCTGTAATGCAATTAGATTCTTTTGTCGTAGTCTGAATCCCATCCTGGGATCTTCTAACACCCTAAATGTCATGTATCCCCTGGGGACTTTTATTTATTTATTTATTTTGCCTCTTCCTGCCTCCTCCTGGGGCATCAGACCATCATATCTCAAGATACGGTCAGGCCACGAACCTCTAAGAATCCTCCTCCCTCTTCAACTTGTGGCTTCTAATCCGTCATTAGGCCAAAAAACTAAACAGATGAGTTTTGTTACCATTACAAGTAAAATCAGAATAAGTGGGTGGTGAATGAGGGCTTGAAGTGCTCATCCATACCAACCTATGGGAAAACCTTGAATGCCAGTGCACAGGGCTCTCTGTCTTGTTCCTCTCCTGTCCCACATTTAAAATCAGTGATATCACTGCAAAAAAAAGTTTTGATTGTACAAAGCTTAAGAAGATAGCAAATGGGAAAGACTGAGATTTGGCAATAAAAAAACCTCAAAAGGCTTATTAAAGATGAGCCTAAACAAAATAGGTTATAGATTTAGTAGGGATCAAGTTAAATAATTTAATCCAAAAATCCAAGAACACAATCAGGGTAAGATAACTGACCCAACAATTTCTGCACCTATGAGAAAGATGTCAGTGTTTTCATATATTGGGAGCTTACTATGAGGGAAAGATAAGACGTCGCCACCAAACAAACATTACCAGAAGCACAATGTTCATGGTGGGTGGATATGGTCCCACTCTTCTCTGTACTTCTCATGCTGTGTTCAGTTTAGTTCTGGGCATCCAAATCCAAACGTGACACAACAACTAGATGAACCAGGGTTGTGAAGGGTCTAGAAAAATGAACTCCACAAGCATTTTGTGAGTACTACTATCTGTACAAGGTATTATAAAGTATGCTAGTACCTAGGGGTGATGATGATGAAAATAATTAACGATGAAAATGATTAGCTGATCATATTCCAAGCATCACTCAAAGCACTTTCTGGTCCAGGGGTTTTATTCTTAGGTAGTTTTTTGATTACCAATTCAATTTCATTGTTGGTAATTGGTCTGTTCGGATTTTCTGTTTCTTCCTGGGTCAGTCTTGGAAGGTTGTATTTTTCTAGAAAGTTGTCCATTTCTTCTAGATTATCCAATTTGTGAGATCATTTTTCATAGTATTCTCTAATAATTCTTAGTATTTCTGTGTTGTCTGTAGTGATTTTTCCTTTCTTATTTCTGATTCTGTTAATCTGTGTAGATTCTCTTTTTTTCTTGATAATCTGGCAAGGGGTTTATCTATTTTGTTTATTTTCTCAAAGAACCAGCTCCTGGTTTCATTAATTCTTTCTATTGTTTTATTCTTCTCAATTTTATTTATTTCTGCTCTGATCTTTATTATGTCCCTCCTACTGACTTTGTGCCTCACTTGTTCTTCTTTTTCTAGTTTCATTAATTGTGAGTTAGACTGTTCATTTGGGATTGTCCTTCTTTCTTGAGATAAGGCTGGATTGCTATATACTTTCCTCTTAGAAGCCTTTACTGTGTCTCACAGAAGCTGGGGTGCTGAGCTGCTATTTTCATTTGTCTCCATATATTGCTTGATCTCTGTTCTTATTTGGTCAGTGATCCAGTGATTATTAGGAGCATGTTATTAAGTCTCCATGTGCTTGTGGGCTTTTTTGTTTTCTTTGCACTATTTATTTCTAGTTTCATACCTTTGTGGTCTGAGAAGTTAGTTGGTACAATTTCAATCCTTCTGAATTCACTAAGGCTCTTTCAAAGCACTTTCTATTAATTAATTTAACCAGATCAGGATTTTTGCTTCTTGGTGACTCCTCCAGATTTCTGCCCAAGTGACTAACCACTATATTCAAGAGGGCACATGAAATCATTTGTTGTCCCACATTATATGCCATGTTTTTTCCTCATTGTTTCTTTTAAAAAAATAAAATTTAAATGAACACCAAATTGGTATACACCCATCATGTGGCATAACTCTTTAAAGAGCAACTTTTCAAAAATGATTTTTGATGACAGTTGATAACACTCAAAGAAAAATGGAAGACTACAGACAGAGGGAAGCAAGAGAAACAAAAACAAATCAGATAATTTTCCAGCCACTGTTATCATGTGTGCCTGTTCTCTTCCATTTTTGGCTGTGAATAAGTTGGTGGTTTTCATTTTCCAATGAGGCTAACATACTGCATATGCATATTTGTATTTGACCTGGTTAACCTGATAGGCATTTCCCCCTTTTGCTAAACAGGCTGTGTTGCCATCAATTTATGGGCTGTGAATATACCATATGTTTTGAGGTAAAAAACAAGGAAAATGTTTCCTCCTCCACCCCATTTTAAATTACTTATAACCAAGTGCTTTAAGGTTTCTAAAGAGATATCCTCGTCCTTGGAAAAGAGTGTTAATAGAAAAAGAGATGCAGCTTCTTAATTGTAAAGATGATTTAATGAGGACTTACATTATTGGGTAAGGAGAAATTTCAGTGAGTGACCTAGACTGTGAGAGCTAGCGGTAATTAACCCTCTAAGAAGAAACTCAGATAAAGAAGAAAATCCTTAATGTCACTGTTATCTTTCAGGCTGTTACAAATTACTACTCTTTGTCTGGGCCTCTTGAGAGGAGCACATTTCTGTCTTAAGGAGGTCTCTTCCCACTCTTCAGAAGTGAACTGACAAAAAAGAGAAATCTTTGGATATTTAAGTTCCTACTACCTGCCACAAATGAAGAGCTATACGTTAGAAAACAGGAGAGAGAATTTCAAAGAGGAACATCTCTCTCCTTTCCCTCACCTTAACCTATTATGGAAATAAAGGGATTGAAGGAAAAATGCAATTCAGTGAGGTAAACTATCTGTACAGACCAGAGTAATTTTAAATTTTGAAGACCAAGCAGAACAGCATATTTTTACATGTCCAAGAAACATCTGGATACACCTAAAGAACACCCCTGGGAAGGAGCCTGGGGGTGAGCCCACATTAACACCGTCCCTGCATAACCAATGCCTCCAGTCATGCCTTGCTTTCATTAGTTCACAACACAACATCACAGACGTGACTTCTGATATTTGAATGAGAATATATATGGCACTCGGGAGCTCTAAAGTGCTGAACAGATGTTAGGTATTATTTTTATTATTATGTGGGCGTTTTCTTTCAGTGACTAATGTCAGGAAACAGAAAGGGCTCCATTACACACACAGTCTACCTCATCTACAACCCACCCTAAAGATGAACTTATTAAGGCTTACAGTGAGATCATTTCCCTTTATACCAAGATACACAGGACAAACAAAGACTATGTGTTCACACATTTAGGATTCATGCAGGAAGGCCTGCCTGCAACTTTAGGTACAGGCTGCGGCATGGCCAATGCTGTACAAACAGCCTGCCCTAAAAGTAGCCTGCCCTAAAAAGTTCAGCAATGACAAAGGGAAAAAAGGTTAACATGAAACACTCTAAACTAGCTGGTTTGTTTTCCTATAAACTTTACCTACAAAGTATTGGTAATGCGTAAGCAAGAAATGGATCAAAGCAGCCACATTCTGCCAAGCTGTGAGATGCCCTGTGAACTGGATGCTGGTAGGGGGTGGCTGGTTGGGTTTTCGGAAATCACCCAGCTTTTCGAAAGTCCCTATGTCTCCATGGACAGATTCATAGAATGATGGTGCTCAACAGGATCTGATGGGTAATTTGACAAAGGAGGGAATTAAAGCCCTAAGAAATCAACACTCAGCATTCTGCATTTTCTGCCAATCACCAATATTCCAGTTACACCACTTGTACTACATGTTGGATCTACAAAACATACAAGCAGCCCCTTTGGGTTTTCCTTTCTCATCCCCCTGCCCCACCGAAACCCCAGTACTAGGCATTTTAACAGTGGTTTCAAAGGCCTGGAATCTGCAGCTTAGTCCAGCTCCTCCGGGAGCACTGCTCTCCCTAGCGCGGCTTTGCTGAGGGTGTCTTGCACCTGTACTGACTAGGCCCCCCAAAGGCAGGCAGCTCACCTCACCCTCTCTTACCATCTCAGAGTAACCCTGCACCTCCTTCTACCACCCAGCCCCTCTCCTCAGCCTTCAGTCATGCCTGGTCTCCCCCCATTCTGAGAGACAAAATCCTTTGATCCTGCAACCCCTCCAATTTACCCGTCACACTGCCCTCAAAAGGCAACTTCTGAAAGTGCCCTCCAGAACCCCTTTTAAACCTGTTGCCTGCAAATAAATCTAAACTCACTGCCTGGCAGTGGAAGGCCCACCATGACCTGCTCCCATCCTTTCTCATCTCTCTACCTTTCCCTACATGCCCATGTGCATTACCAGGGACCTCAAGTTATGTCCTGGGCTTACTGAGTGGCTCATGCTATTTTTAATACTTGGAAGGCCCCAGACCATGTCTTCTCTTCTCATGTGGCACTGCCATCTCTTTTCCCAGGCCTGGCTCAAATGCCACTCTTAAAAGAACCCCTCTCTAGTATAGCAGCAAGTTAATTTCTGTCTTGTAACATGTACTTATTTATTCATTAATTAAATTAGTATTTATTAAGCAGTTGAGTACCAGGTACTCTGCTGGGAATATAAAGATACTTGGAATTGGAAAGACAAATTATCAGGTAGGGGAGTTTCCATAGTGGGATGTGTTTCTGGAAGCACCATGGCTTCCCTTTTCCTGAGTAGATGGTACACTCTCTGAAGACAGGGTGAACCCTTTTCTTCAGCCTCTTCTCACGGCACTCAATACCAACTGTAGATGCACAGAATTCTCAAGCTATCTCAATTACAGAATAAACATAAACGTATGATAATTTATCTGCTTATCCTTGAACACAGTGACATTTGTTTACATTCTCAACAGACCGTCCAGTGCATGCATGTAGCAGTCACTCAGTAAATCTGAGGAATGAATGAATGGAAGGGAGGAAGCAAGAAGCAAGCCACCTCGACAGAAGGGGTGCCTGCCTTCTTCCCCCTTGTTTCCCAGGAGGCCCAGGACAGGGCTGGGCACATCTGAGAACACACAGTTAGCAAATAACCACAGCCACTGTCCTTGAAGAACGTATCCCTCAACCAACTGTCAGATTTCTAGTCTTGTTGCCCAGTGTAAAACCAGGGGAAGTTGTGGAGGAGGCAGGTTTATAAACAAAAACAGAAGTCCTGGTTCCAGTGCCAATGAGAAGAGGCCTGAGCTCTGCTTCACCCTCCCTGGCAGCTGCTCTACTGGGCAGGGCCTTAGCGCCCGCCCCTCCTGTGACTTTACTCCATCATCTAGGCAGCGATGTGGATGAACTGCTTCCACACTGAGACTCGTGCACGGCTCACAGAGAGGTGTCAAAGAACCAACTCCATCTCCTTAGTTCATGCCAGGGGTACCCTCAGCATGGTCTGGGCCAATGACCGCTTCACTCAGTTATCAATTTGGAAATGAAAAGCGGAAGATAAAAATAAAGTTCCCTGAAACTGTTCAAAGTTAATGGGATGGAAACCACGGAGAATTCGGGCCTGAGGGCAAGGCCCTTGCTTCTGGGAGATAGCTCATAATCAGCACCTCGCGGCTCAGTGCTTTGTAACCTCTCACAAGCCCCTTCTCAGAAAAAAGGAAAAAAAAAAACCTGCTCTTGTGTCTGGGGCTGTACGATACAACTCAGTATTGAGTTTGCTTCCACCTAATGTGGCTTCAAGTTCTTCCTTGAATAAGGTGAGGCACAGATGCCGTTTCATGTCTGTGAACCTTGCCCTGGAAGAAAGGAATGCCCTCCAGAGAAGTGGTGGCCAGGGATCTAAGTGCAACTTGCTGCTGCTAGCAATTTTAAAGACATTAAAATTCTGACTCTGTTTTTGTAAAACTGGAAGATGCAGCAGCCTGGGATCCACACACCCCATGGTAGTAACAACTATAGTGGAGCTGTCCCCCTTCAGGAGGACCACGTGCCTGCAGATGACCACAGTCCCCTCCCACACTTCATTTTTCATTTTTTGAAATTCATACTCGCCTGACCCCATGAATACCTGAGCTTGGAGACCACACTTACCTAGGCAACGCAAGCTAAAGCCTCAACAGCATGCCCTACTTCACTCTTTTCCTTTCACTCCACATCTAAGCAATAGAAAGTTCTACTTACCTTTTAAACATTTATGAAACTCCCTAATTTTCCATATCACTCCCTCTAGTATTTACTCTAATAAACTGTTAATCCCACTGAGACTAAATCCCACTAATGCCACACTGTCACCCAGCCCCCTCACATGCTCTCTCCACCAGCCTATTATAAGCCCTGCTTTCCTTCTTTCCTTCAGCTAAGCTCCCCCTGCCTCTCTTTTCTTCTGCATCCCACTCACCTGGCTTGTAGGCTCAGTTCTCGTTATAAACCCAAATCTCTGCTCCCTCTGCACCTGAACCCAGGCTGCTCAACATAGCTGGAAAAAAAAACCCAAATCATGCTGACCACCAAGATCTATTTTAAAGTCATGACCACTGATCACCGGGGGCCCTCAGTTAGCCTTGACAATGCTACTATAGTCCCCTAACCCATCACTCCTCCCCTTTCCAAGACTATTTCATACTTTCTCCTCTCTGGAAACCTCCTTCCCACCCTCAGCTGAAAACCATGAGCTTTTAATTTCACTGAGAAAACAGACGCAATGCAAGCATTTCCACTTCCACTTTTACCAACCTTCCTGCATTTATACCCACACTCCTTCTGACTCTGTGAATGACCTATCTGCCCCCATTTAAAGCAAATCCTGCATTTGTTTGTATACTAGATGCCAATTTGTCCAACTTTACCACACCATCATTCCTCCAGCTTTCTCTCCTGTCACCAGTCTCCCCCTTGCCACTGGTTGTACCCTTCAGCAAACTGCAGGCTACAATTTTTTCCATCTTAAAAAAAAACCCCATCATCTGACATCCTCTTCCAGGTTCTGTTCTATTCCTCTGCATCCCTTTATAGAAAAATTCCTCAAAAGAGGTATTACACTCATTCCCATTCCCTATAAAGCCCTTCCATTCCATAAGCATAATCCACTCCAGCTCCTTAGGATTCCATGATGAAACTAAATGCACCAAACATCTCTTCTGCCTCAGGGCTTTTGCCTCGGCTAACCCCTGCTTGGCACATTCTTCCCTCAGATGGAGCCAAGCGGCTCCTGCTATCACTCCCTGACCGTCACATTCAAATACACACATCTCGACACTGCCTAGTCCCCCACCATTTTATTTTTCTCCATAGCCCTTATTTCCACATGACACATTCTGTTTGTGCCATTGGTATCTCTTTCCCCTCTCACCAGCTTTCTCATTATTAGGTTTTGAATATAATAATTTTGTGTGAGCTTTTGTCCTATGTGACCTGTGGATATTCTACTAAGATCACAGAATACTCCTTGGATTATCCAGAGCCTGATAAATCCAAGAAAATAACTAGTTAGCAGTCTCCTTTCTGTGCAATTCTGGGTGGATGCTGGGAAGGCTGCTAGCAAGCTCCTTAGGTGTTCATTCCAACACTGTAAACAGTTGTAACTCAATGCAAGTCTGCAGACCTCCTGATGCAATGAATTACACATAAATCTGCCACTCACATAAAAGTATATATTGAGTGCAAAACTATTCAGATGCTTCTCAACAACATTTTCAAGATTATTTCACAATCATCCAGATGCAAAAGTCACTTGATGGACATAGGCATAAAATTTCTTTTTTCCAAACCACTCAAAGCTGTGGTCGGTGTAATATATTCATCTACTATTTGGTTAAAATGATGCTATCATTTCTTTATCAATTGTCTAGGCAGGGGATCAGTAAAATAAGCATTGAAGTATTATGTTTTGAAAAAGCTATTCCATCAAATGGTTCTGCTGTTATTTTTAACATTTAGAAGGAGAAGAACAGCCTCTTTGGAAATGTCACGAAGGAAATACGCCAAACCCTAGAAGAATAACAGGCACATGATAACCAGCATTACAGGCTATAGCATTTTGCATGACAACCTGATTTCCCAAGCATAGCAAAATGATGATGGTATGCCACTCAATGGAACATTACATGGTAATATAACAATCATGATGGTATGTTAATATGGAAAAATGGTAGTACCTCCAATGTTCTGTGTACCACAACTTTAATTACATCTTTGGAAAGAGAAAGTGATCAAGATGTTAACAGTGAGTGTGGAGGTATTATTTTATTTCCCAAAGTTTATTATATTGCTGCTATAATTTAAATGTGCCCCTAAATTTTAAAATAAAATTAAGAAAATATAGATGATTTTGACACATATATTCACATGAAAGGGCTCATCTGCATGTGCTATTTTGTGACTTACTGGGTCTTGAGATTTGAGTCCACACCCTGCTCCAACTCCCCAGTCATTCCTAAGCTCCTCTTTAGTTCCAACCTTCTCTACTTAATAGCTCTGTTTTAATTTCCAATTTATACTTCTATAAAAATCACAACTTAAAAATATATACAGAAAAAATGCATACAGAAGACAACAGACACCTTAACATGTTATCTCTTTCAACAGACTAAATTACATATAAATATCTACCAATATCACTTTTTAATGTGAAAAGTCAAAAGAATAGCTATTTCCTTGCCTGCACATCACTTTTTCAATTACCAAGGAATGTTATTTTTTTTGTAAATGCAAAGATTAAGACAGAATGAGTGGTTCATTGTCTCACTAAAAATTCCTCAGTATATCTACAATTTTATACAAAACTGGAATGATTTTGCTAAACTAACATAAATTCAACCATTTATTCAACAAATATTTAGATGTCACTAATGTAAGGTGCTTAGTGCTATAAATACATAGTTCTAGCCCTCAGGTAGCTTCGGCCGGGAAGGAGTGATAATGTGCCCCTGCATATGTCACTAGGTGACTCGAATGGGGCTGTGACTTCATCTCATCTGTTTCTTCATCACCTGATAGTATGTGACACGTATTAGGTGCTCAATCATGTTGGCTGAATAATTGACAATGAAAAATGACACAAGAGATATAGAGCAATAGAGGAAAGAGAAATTAGTTTGTACTAGGAGGATTAGGGACGGAAATGGCACTGAAAATGAAAAGAAGCCAGAGAAAGGCAAGTGAGAAGGAGAGATTCACACTGGGATAGTTGGAACCACTAGGTAATAAACCTGCTTTACATTCTTCAGGAGACGGAATGTCATTGAAGATCTTTTAAACGGACAATAACATGTACGTTGCACTAGAAAAAATTAGTCTGACATTCTGCATTTAGGATAGCTAGTGTAAAAATTGGTTCAGAGATTTGCAATATGTAGTCCATGCAAGAAGAAATAGGTGTTAAACCTAGGAGATTGACATGGGATAGAAAGGAAATAAATTTAGGGTATTTGGATGACTGGGCAAGAGCCTTCAGCCTTTAGATCCTATTTTTTTATTTAGATTCAACTGATAATTTTATTAAGTTCCATATATGTGTATATATATATATATATATATATATATATATATATATATATGACCCCAAGCCTCAAGCAGTCATATATGGGGCAGTATTTTTGGCCCTCATGTTATGGATGAAGAGACTAAGTCTCTGCAGAATGCTTTACCCCTAAGCAGTAGGAAAAAAAATTAAATCAACCCAGGTCTCTTATCTACTCATTGGGTATTATTTCCGCTTTATGAAAAACGTTCAACTTAATGAGATTTCTCTGTAGTACAGTCTAGAACTGGTATCTAAAGTTCATCACTCCAAAGCCAATACATTCTGCATAAACACTTTGCCTCTGATTGCCTCTGGCAGTCCTCGGAGTGACTGGAAAGTCAAATTTTTCATTTGGATTAGATAATTTGACTCCAGTATATCATTCCCATCTCTCATCTCGTTTTCTGTAGCCCACAAATCCTACAATGAGCTACATCAGATTACTCAACATTCCTTCCCTCACACGTCCTGGCCCAATTATCTCCTATCCCTAACCAATTTTCTGATCTATCGAATGAAGAAAACAGTGCCAAATCTCCTGGAGATATCAAAACACATCTAAAAAAACCTCACACATTGCAGATCCCAAATAAATGTGAATTATTATACCTGCCCCTTCCAACCTTATTTGCCTTTGAAGTTTTGTCTGTGTCAACTCCCTGGACTATTGCAGGAAGAATTAAGTGACTCTCTCTTGACATTTTTTGCAATTTGACTTTAATATTTTTCATAGTCTCACTTATTTTCTAGCTAAAGTGCACATGTCTATTTCTTCAATTAGAATACAAAGGCAGTGTCTCATTTACATTTTTTATCTTCCATGAGGCTAGCACATGTGATGGGTACAGTAGGTCTCAAATAAATACCTGCTGAATTCATTCATGTATATTTTAATTAGTAATTTGCTAATTAATTTTAAAATGAATTTGCAGGGAGAATAATTATAAAACACACATCATTAAAACAAATGTATCTACTAGAGTGCACATTTAATGTGTTAGTCTCATTCACCTGTGACTTAGGAAAAAATAATTAAGGTAACATCACAGATTTAAAAGAAGTATTTTTGCTATAATATCTTTGAAGTGGACAATATCACAGCATAAAATAATAGCTAATCCAGCTTCTTACCCATTTCCACATCCCCACCAGAATCATCTGATTGAGCACGTCCAAGGTCTGATAACAGCAGACTGCCAGCCAGCTCCAGTGCTTCATAAATGTTTTCTTATACTGAGCTTAAACCAGTCTTCTCATAACTTCCATTCATTAATTCTAGCTCTGCAATTTATATTAATAAGGTTTCTACCCCAAGGAAATGTATAACTGGAACCACAGTCCTCTGAACCACAAGCTGAACTCCTCTCTACAGTTCAAACAAAAGGAGAGGGGAAAACTTTGGATTTATAGCAGGAGGAAAGTTTTTACTGCTCTGTTTCAGCTGAGGTGCACAAATGGGTGTCAATGGGTGGTAGACAAATGTGCTAGAAGAACGTGGATGAAGTCTAGCAGGAAATGCAGAAAGGTGATAGGGCAGGTTGGTGCAGATAAGTGCATGTAAAAACAGAGTCTGCAGTCAAATGGCTGTGCTTACTGGACAAACTATTCCTTCACAGGCCACATCACATCAGAGACTTCGATTACTTCCATATCTTTCCCCTCCCTAAGTTGGCGGAAGTTTAAGGCTGTACATGGTTTCCACCTAGAGGATATTAGTAGTTGATTATTTTTTCATTCTTTCTGCCCTGTGTAAAATGAGTCCACAAAAACTCTCAACTTGACACATCTCAGATACAGTTAAACATAACCTAGATTTCAAAAATCAAAAACAAACACTATGGCCTAAAGGATGGGACTGCTACTTGTATGATGAAACTGCACTTGCCATCTGGGCAAGGCTTTCTTTTCATATTATTTTCTTATCAAGAGTGTTGTAACATGGTCTTACAGATCAAAAAGGCAGCCTTGGAGAGTGACTACTGAGCACATAATATCTGCTGAACACTGTTGTTGCAGCCTTGGAGAACAGATCTAAGGACTAAGAAGTATTGTTACATCATTACTGCCTCAGAAAACCTGAAAGCAGATTTTCAAGAGGCTGTATTCATTGGCTTCTAAGAAGCCTTTAATAGATATATTGTTTAGCCATGGCAAGATACAACGCTGGATTATTAATAGATAATACCCAAAATGAGAATATTAACAGTCACTCAATCTTTAAAAACCCACAGTGATATTCTGAATATTTTTTTCTGACTTCTATTACTGTTATCATTTACACAAACAATTGCCACTCCCACCAACCAGTATGTTCGTGCCAGCCTTGCTCACGCTTCTTTAAAAAGGAAGACATCAAGCTTACTCATGTTAGGAGATTCTGACATGTCTCAAGATAAAATAGGAACAAACTTCCTTTCAAATATTACTAGGACTTCTTCAGCTTAGGGACAAGCATTAACACTAAGAAATGGTCTGCTTCTAATTAAGTATGTCTGTTTTATTTGTTAAAAGTTTATGCGAAATAATCTGGTCAGATATCTAACAATATTTACAGTAACCATCAGTAAAACTCAGATAATATCAAACTCAGACAACAGGTTAACTCAAGAACCTGCACGGAAGGACAGGAAACATAGCTGGTCTCCAAATTAGAAGAGACTACCTTAGCCAGGTAAATGTACAAATTGTCCTAGAATTCAGAATCAATTTCTTTAAAAAAAAAAAAACAAAGAAAGGGGTAAATAATAAGGATTGCTTTGCTACACTAGGTCACAAAAAAAAAACTATGAAGCAATAATAATAAGAGCAGCAAACAGCTTTTACTACATGCAAGGCACTGTTTAAGCACTTAAACTTTATAACAATCTTATAAGGTAGGTACTAATTCCCTTCCTGTTTGACAAATGAGGAAATTGAGGCAGACAGAAGCTAAATAACTTGACCAAGGTAAAAAAGCTGTTGAGTGGCAGACGTGGATCCTAAACAGGTAACTTAAAACTCACAATGGAAAAAATGAAAAGTTCTAAAATGTATCCTTTCTAGATGCTTCTGTCCCAGGCTCCCTCTTCCCAGTGGCCTAAAATAAACCCTTGACAGTACTTAACTGACATCCCACAGCCAACCCTAACCTGAAACCTTTCCTCTAGTCCTGTACAATCTGTTACAGTTACCAGCAGTCAAATGTAGCTATTTAAATGCAAATTCATTTTTAAAATTAAGTTAATTAAAGCGCAATAAAATGGGAATCTCAGTACTCAGTCACATTACCCACCCTACTCAACTTCAATGATCAGTGGCTAGCCTATTGGAGAGTATAGACAGAAATGTTTCCATCTTGACAGCGAGCTTCTCTTGGATAGCTCAGCTGCCTAACAAACTTTTTCTGTGATAAACAGTTCAGGTTTTGCAGGCTCTATGGTCTTTGTAGCAACCACTCAATTCCACCATTGTTGTGCCTAGCAACCACAGATAATGCATAAACTCATGAATCTGGCTCTGTTCCAAAAAGCAGGCAGCAGTCCCACAGGCCAGTTTACAAACCCTTATCCTGGATGCCTCTGGAGTTTTCAACTTTTCTTCCTTACCCAGCAGAGAAAAGAACTGTAGAAGAGTAAGTATCCCCTGTATGCTCTGGAGAGAAACTTGTGTCCCACCATTCTTCCCTATCTCATCTCTTCTATGGGTAAGTGCACATCTTCTAACCCAAGAGCTCTTAATCAGTTTTTAAAACACAGACTTTAGGGCCCCATGTGCAAAGATTGATTTTGTGGGTCAGAGGTGGAGCCCGGGTGTCTGCATGTTAAATGAGACCCACAGTGGTCTGTGGACCACGGTATGCAAAACACAGCCTTTAACACACTAGGTGGGGGAACAGATGGGGAGTTAGGAGGTAAATTCCCCTCTAGAAGTTGTAATCCCTAGACAAAAGAGAGAAGCTATCACTTAACTGCAGAGACCCAGCAAAGTCCAAGTGTCAAGTGCACAGATGAGGGAACAAATTAGGTCTCAGATGGGTCCATCAAGAAAATGCACTGAGTAGATGGGAAGCCTAGGAAGAATGGAGTCCTCCTGGCTTGAAATGCAGAGGACATAAAAGCTTTTCAGAAGGACCTCAGTGCTGACATGCTCCCAGTGTGTGGAGTCCCATCCTGTCTGATGTTTCTGGAGCCCAGAAGCACTGCAAAGAATCTTCAAGTCTTATCCTTCTTTATATTATTTTTTCTTCTTTTATAAACAGATTGATTAATTATTAGCTATAACCTCCAAATTCCTCAACATCTTGATGCCTTAGTTTCTTCCTAAAATTAAACAAAGTATACTGAGGTATTTGTGAAAATCAAATGAAGTAATATTTGTAAGAACTTACAACACTTTTTTGAAAAACGAATTTTTAAAAAAATCACTATTCTATAAAACACACAAATGACGACAACAAAAACCTAAATGGAGAATGTGCTCTGTGGCCCAGGAGGCCTGAGGCGACCTGCACACCTCCCTGCTCTGAACTGTCCCCCTGCTCTTCCCATAGCTCACTCTGCTCTGCCAGGGTGCCCTTCCTCAACCACAGAGCTGTCTGTTGTAAGGCCTTCGCACTTATGTTTCCTCTGCTCAGAATGCTTGTTCCCCTAGTGTCCCATCTGGCTTGTACCTTCACTCCTTTCAGGTCTCTGGCTCAAGTGTCACACAATCTGAAAGGCCTTCCCCAATCACTAACACCCTCTTCTCCTGTTGCTGTGTCCCCTTATCTTGCTTGATTTTTCTTATTAGCACTTATTACAGGACAGCTAACAGATATCCATAGAATGCATGCTTATCAGCCCCATCTACTATACAGTCTCTTTGAGGTTAAGAGGACTTTATGATCCCTACTGTATCTCTAGCTCCTAAAACAGTTCCTGGCAAATAGCAAATGAACAAAAACTATTTATGACATGAACTAATGAGTGGATGAAGAACATTTAATGAACTCTTATTACATTACAGTATTTTGTAAGGGCCAGGTAGTCAAGTATTTTAGAGCCTCTCATTTTTTAAATCACATGCATATTCTAAAACTTATAGTCTGGTAAATTCCTTTCACATTAAAAGAAATAAAACAGGAAGATCTGACAATCTAAAGAACATTTATACTTTGAGTCAAGTCCAAAGATTCTGCTTGGCTACTTAACATATAAAATAACATTGTTTATGGCTTCATTCAAACATCTCATTTATCCTCATAATGATCTTGAGGGTAAAGATGGGATAGATATTTCTCCCACTTATTAATGAGAAATTATTCAAAAGCTGCCTTTCACACACACCACGGATCAGTAACAAAACTGGAAATCAGACATCCTTTCCCTCTCACAAGTTTTTACTGAACCACTAGGGCTAAATGATTCAAATGCCACTTATGAAATATTCCTATTATAGAAACTACTGGAATGACAGTCACAGCAAAGTCTTAGTAGAACTCAGAATTAAATGGATATATGAATAAACATTCTCATTAGCCAATCCAGCCAGCCTCCTTTTCTACCAACCTCTTAACATTCTTGACTATTCCTTAAGACTTTATCTCTACTTTTATTTGTGAGTGGCAGTTATAGTCATTAAATGTCACTTTCTGGCCACAAGTCAAATTAAACATCTCCAATTCAGATTACTGCATACTTCTCATCACTAGATAGTATCTGCATCCTATGTCGATACATACTGAGCAGAGAAGAAGGCAGGATCCACAAACAACAGGCAACATGTAGAAAGTCACCCCATTCCTTACTGAGCGTGGATTTTTGTTTTAGGTGATACAGTCTGCAGTAATCCTCATTATTCTTGATATGAGACACATCTAATCAAAACATCTCTCTAAATAAACAAAAAATTTCATACTTCTGTAAGAACAATGAGGAAATCAGAATAATCATTTAAGGGTCACACAGTTCAACATCATCTTATCACAGATGAGAAAATTGAGAGCCAAGTGAGTTAAAAGATTTTCCAAAACCACACAGCTAGTTTTTTGCAAGAGCCAGAGCTGAACACCCAGTCTGCTACCTCCCAATCCAGAGCTGTATATTTACAGGCTGATAATCCATATAAACAGGGACCTTTTCCTCCTAGTTTTCCCTGTAATGAGATTTTTGGTTTTGTGTAGAGGAAAATTAGTCATTAAACAAAGTACCCACAGACCTTTTGACCATTAAATGCCCCATAAATATTTGAAGTGAACTGAACCAAAATCTGGATATGACCTATCCCCATAAAAAGCAGAATGCTTAATACTTAAAGACTATCCCATTTGTGATTTTTGGTTTCCATAGTGATACATAACATTTAGTGCTACAAGTGGTCTGGCTTACATCTATGAACAAGCATTCCTGATGAATGGCAATTCCCACAAGATATAATTTCCCAAATATTTTAGACCGCTGATGAGGAAAGAACATTCCCCATCGAAAAGATCAATAACTAATTAGGTCATTCAGTATTGAAAGGCACTGTAAGTTTGTTATGATACAGCTGATACTCTGCCCTTATAAATTTGTTTTAGGAACATAAGGGTGACATTTGAGCTCTATTAGCAAACTTACTAGACAGGATTATGAATTTAGGATTGTAAGAACCATGTCATAAATTTGATTCAATAGTTTAAATCAAGGTACTTTCAATCCTACACAATGACCACGATGTATTTCATATTTTAATTCTTCAGTGGTTATCTTGAGCTTTACAGGACGGTCCTACTTTATGACACTGACACCCCTCCTCTATTGTATCCAGCATATTTGGAACTCAGCAATGCTGTCATTCCTTCTGAACATAATCTCAGAGTGATGTACAAAGGAGAAGCCATGGCAAGGAGCCATGAGCTTCAATAACCACCTTTCCCCTCATGCCTACAGCTGTCTTTTGTGTGAGATAGTTCAGTGTTTCCACAAGAACTAAACTTAACAAAAATGTTTAAGGTAATAAGTAATAGAGGAGGCTTCAGAGTTGGTTCTTTTGAGAAAATAAAAATAGATAAACCCCTAGCCAGACTTATCAAGAAAAAAAGAGAGAGTACAACATAAGCAAAATCAGAAATACAGAAGGAATAATTACAATGGACACCACAGAAATACAAAGAATTACTAGAGGGTACTATGAAAAATTATGTCAATAAGTTGGACAACCCAGAAGAAATGGACAACTTCCTAGAAAAATACAACCTTTCAAGACTGACCCAGGAACAAACAGAGAATCTGAACAGACCAATTACCAGCAACGAAACTGAACTGGTAATCAAAAAATTACCTAAGAACAAAACATCTGGAACAGAGGGCTTCACCACTAAATTTTATCAAACATTTAGTGAAGACCTAATACCCATCCTCCTTAAAGTTTTCCAAAAAGTAGAAGAGGGAACACTTCCAAACTCATTCTATGAGGCCAGCATCACTCTAATACCAAAACCAGATAATGACACCACAAAAAAAAGACAATATCCCTGATGAACACAGATGCAAAAATCCTTAACAATATATTAGCAAACCAAATTCAAAACTACATCAAAAAGATCATCCATCACTACTGAATGGAATTTATTCCAGGGATGCAAGGATGGTATAATATTCACAAATCAATCAATATCATACAAAACTTAATGAAAGAAGGATAAAAACCACATGAACTCAGTAAATACTGAGAAAGTATTTGACAAAATTCAACATCCATTCATGATAAAAACCCTCAACAAAATGGGTAGAGAGGGTGTGTACCTCAACATAATAAAGGCCATATATGACAAATCCACAGTCAACAGCATCCTAAATAGCAAAAAGCTGAAAGCTTTTCTTCTAAGACCAGGAACAATACAGGATGTTGACTCATCACTTTTATTTAACATAATACTAGAGATCCTAGCCCCAGAAATCAGACAAAACAAGAGATAAAAGGAATCCAAATTGGTAAGGAAGAATTTAAACTGTCACTATTTGCAAATGGCATGATATTATACATAGAAAACCCCAAAGATTCCATCAAAAAACTATTAGAACTAATAAGTGAATTCAGCAATGTTACAGGATACAAAATTAATACACAGAAATCTGTTGCATTCTTATATACTAACAATGAACTAACAGAAAGAGAAATCAGGAAAACAACTCCAATTACAATTGCATCAAAAATAAAATACCTAGGAATAAACCTAGCTTAGGAGGCGAAAGACCTATACTCTGAAAACTATAATACTCCTATGAGAGAAATTAAGGAAGACACCAAGAAATGGAGTCTATCCCATGCTCATGGATAAGAATTAATATTGTCAAAATGGCCATCCTGACCAAAGCAATTTACAGATTCAATGCAATCACTATCAAAATATTAACAGTATTTTTCAATGAACCAGAACAGTTCTAAAATTCATATGGAACCACAAAAGACACCAATTAGCCAAAGCCATCCTGAGAAGGAAGAACAAAAGCTGTGGGGATTACATTCCCTGACTTCAAGCTCTACTACAAAGCTATAGTAATCAAAACAGTTTGGTATTGGCACAAAAACAGACCCACAGAACAATGGAACAGAATAGAGAGCCCAAATATAAACCCTGACATATATGGTCAATTAATATATGATAAAGGAGCTATGGATATACAATGGGGAAAAGACAGCCTCTTCAACAATTAGTGTTGGAAAAACTGGACAGCTACATGTAAGAGAATGAAACTGGATTACTGTCTAGCTCCATACACAAAAGTAAACTCAAAGTGGATCAAAGACCTGAATGTAAGTCATGAAACCATAAAACTCATAGAAGAAAACAGGCAAAAATCTCTTGAATATAACCATGAGCAACTTTTTCCTGAACACATCTCCTCAGGCAAGGGAAACAAAGTAAAAAATGGACAAGTGGGACTACATCAAACTAAAAAGCTCCTGTACAGTAAAGGACACCATCAGCAGAACAAAAAGGCATCCTATAATATGGGAGAATATATTCATACAATGATTTATCCAATAAGGGGTTAACATCCAAAGTATATGAAGAACTTACGCCTGGGCACCCCCAAAATAATAACTGATTAAAAAATGGGTGGAGCACCTGAATAGACACTTCTTCAAAGAAGAAATATGAATGGCCAATAGGCACATGAAAAGATGCTCCACATGGCTAATTATTAGGGAAATGCAAATTAAAACCACAATGAGATACCACCTCACACCAGTTAGGGTGGCTGCCATCCAAAAGACAAGGAACAACAAACGCTGCCAAGGATGCAGAGAAAGGGGAACTCCTGTACTGCTGGTGAGAATGTAAATTGGTGCAACCACTATGGAAAGCAGTATGGAGGCTCCTGAGAAAACTAAAAATATAAATATCATTCGATCCAGTAATTCCACTTCCAGGAATTTAACCAAAGAAAACAAAATCCCTGATCTGAAAAAATATATGCACCCCTATGTTTATCGCTGCACTATTTGCAACAGACAAGATATGGAAGCAACCTAAGTGTCCACCAATAGATGAATGAATAAAGAAGATGTGGTACATATACACAATGGAATATCATTCAGCCATAAAAAGAAAAGAAATCCTGCCATTTGCAACAACATCGATGGATCTAAAGGACATTGTGCTCAGTGAAATAAGCCAGGCAGAGAAAGAAAAATACCATATGATTTCACTTATTTGTGGAATATAAAAACAGCAAAACAGAAGGAATAAAACAGTAGTAGACTCATAGACACAGAGAAGTGACTACTGGTCACCAAGGGGGAGGTGTTGGGTCAATGGGGAGGGAGGGTGAGGGGAATTAAGGGGCACATATAAACTGGTCACTGGACAGTAAATACAGCATGGAGAATATCGTCAATGATTCTGCAACATCTTTCTATGTTGATAGATAGTAACCACACTAGAGGGGGTGAAGATTTAATAATATGGGTAACTGTTGAACCACTGTGTTGCACATTTGAAACCAATATAAGATTGTAGATCAAGGATAGTTTAATAAAAAAAAAAAGGGGGATGCTAAGAAGAGTATACATGCAATTACACATTTAGAAATAATGCCCCCCTCCACAACCCCCAGCATTCTCTTTTCAGAAGGCTGTAACAGAGAAACTGATTTTGATCTCTTTCCTATTTTTGCAACTTTGTGTTGACAGCTTTGAGGGGTTGCTGAGTTGGAGGGAAGGGGTCAAATATTTCTCAAAGAGGACAGGCTGAATTAGTATCTTGATGTTCCCCGGATCTCTATGAGCTCTCCCCTGTTCGATTACAGAAGCCTGTACACACTGTTTCTAAGAACATTTCAACAAAATTGCCTTTGGTGAGAACAAGACAACTGTTCACAGTCTGGACAGAATAAGCTAATCTGTACTAGAAGCCTGGTTTTAATTGGCTTAAAAATCCATCTTTAATCATCTCAGGTCATAAACTATTCCTACCTAAAATTCTCAAGGTTCTATCCCAGTTTCAGCTCTACACTAACCCTCTCCCAAACTTGTGAAAATTAAGCAAAATATTAAATAAGAGTCAGGCCTTTAAAAAATATTCATTCATGCAAGCTTTGTCCTAACATAAGCACTTATTATACACCTGGCACAGTGCAGGAGATAAGTTAGTACAGTCCCTGAGGTTATGAACATCCATTTAAGAGAAGAGGGGCAAAGTTCGGGAAAAGAACGAAAAAACACTGCATTCACTTCAAGGAAATGCCGCTGAATTTAGCAAACAAATAAAACCCAGAGGAAAGTCAAACAGCTAAATACAGATACTGTTTGGTTTCTCCAAAAGACAGCATAGATTTACCCCTTCAACATCATTTGGATATGTTTCTCACAGTAAGGCTGCCCTCACGGAAATTCTCAGAGAGGTGGAATGAGTAAACCAATGCTGGGGAATGCAGAACAGACTGCTAGTGTTTGGTAGAGAACACGGCTGACGGGTGATTCACCTTATGCCTCCTCTGTGACGTACAGCCGAACAAAGTCCTGGTCACTAAGGGCCCCCATAAAGAGTGAAGAAAGCATTAACGGCTAACTAATTGCTCTACTTCCCACCCCACTGGACAGTGTCAAACCTCACGTCTTGGTAATGAGTGGTTTTGCCTGGAACGCATATATGCAACATCTCTTGACAGCAGCCAGCAGAACACTCTATGTTCCACTTACAGATGATAAAGCTGCTCATCACGCATACCAGGCAACTCACTTCAATGAGCACAGACCATCAAAGTTTGATATTTAGTTAGCTAGCAGCATGTTAGTTGCTGTAAGGGGATAATTTACATTTAAACTACAGTACTTGTTCCAAAAACATGCATTTAAGTTGGGGACCATTTATACATTCTCAGGAAAGTGATTATGTATAGACACCTAAACCATATTCCAATTCATAAAATATAAATTTGAAATTCTGAAAGAGGTTGACAGGTACCGAGGAAGAAATTACTCAAGGGTCTGAGCCACACCATGTCAACAGAACTGTAATGGCCCCAATGCCAAATGAAGGTAAAAGCCAAGGGCACCCAACAGCAAAACTGGAGAAATATGAGGTAGCATTTAAAAGCAAATAAACAAAACTAAAGACCTTGAAAGTATGATAAAAAAAGAAAAAAAACCTCATAATATTTTTAATGCAGTTTTACTACAAAAAAGAGCCACTGAAGATACTGAAATAAACCTGTCCACCATCTGTACCAAGCCACAGGCAATCAGAAACTATGGGTCACCAACATTTCCAATTGCAAATCACTAGTAAGTTTTATAACGAAGCTGACTGACATAAATCATTAACTCTTGCAATGATAGTTAAGGGATCTTGGTAGCATTCCTGTAGTAGTATTAATGAAAAAGTGGAACTTTCTCGCTATTAGAGACCTAAGAGTAATTATACATTATGTAAATTAATATAAATGCGAACAGCCAAAGAACTCTAAGCTTTGAATTCTGTTCAAATATATTTTAAGTCTCAAAGTAAATACATATTTTCAGGAGTGGTAAGCGGAAATCTCCTGAATATTTGAACCCTGAAAGACAGTTATGTACCGTCACTTGGGAGAAAAGCATTTCTGTGTGTTTTTAATTAATCATTAATGAGGCTCCAATACCAACTCAACCTCAGGTAATCATCTACTCACTTTTTTTTTAACAAAGTACAAAATAGGAACTTTATTACACTGCCCATGACATGTTTATTACATTAACCCACGACACTGACATTTAACCCTGGATATACTTGAGATAATTTGACTCTGTAAACATAAGACAGCTGCAAGACAAGACCAGAGATAATCACCATACTTCCTGTACCTTCTAGCAGCAGCAAATGACTTTTCTTTACTAGTATTTTACCTGTAAACAACTAACATAACTTCGCAAACTTGAGGAATGAAAGAAACAGCAACACAGGGTAACTTCATCATGTGCCACTTCAATTCTATATTGCTAAGTATCTCAACTCAGAAATCAACTGTGAAGCAGAATTATTAAAAGTTTAATTATATACCTAAATTGAAGGTAAGGAGTCTCCTATAGAAACTACTTAAATTCTTCCAAAAATAATAAAGTGCTGAGACTACTCCTGGTTTACTTAAAAATTATCAAACTGGACAAATGTTCATTAGGTTGAACTGGGAGGGACACCAAGTCACAGGCTGTCATTGTTCCCTACCGGGTCTGTTTCCCTGAAATGAAAGCTCAGTCTTCAGGAACCTTATAGTCAGGGACGGGGCTGGATGGATGTTCGGACCTACCATGTGAAGCACTCGTGTTGCCAGATTCAGTTCCTTTGGGGAGCGGTAGAATGTGAATTTCCTTAGTGACAAAATGTTGTTTCTTGAGTTCCCCTTTCTCAATGTTCCTGCTTTAAAGAAAATTCTGCAAAAATTCAGGAAAACTTTAGTAAAAGTACTAATTGTTTAAACCCTTTTCTTGCCTTCTACAACTACCAGAGGCCAAGGGAAACTTTTGAGTTCATCAATTTTCTAGAAAAACTACAAGGCAAGCAGACACAATGAACTTCTTTTATCTTCTAATTGACTAAAGTACCCAGGGTCAAGAGAAACACTAGGTTCTTGGACCAGCAGAGTAGAGCCTTGGGCCTAAGCTGACCACTGGCTTTGATAGTAATTCTCACCCCAGCTCTCCCCAGTCCTACCGTTCTGCGGCAAGAGGGCTCCCAGTCCACGTCTCCCACGTCAGAGTTCTGGAAGCCATCGTCGAGTCTCTCTCGCTCTCACACCCAGAAGGTTGCCAGGTTCTAACGGTTTCAGCTCAGAAACCTTTCACACTGGTCCTCTCCTCCCCACTGCCTAGATCAAGGCTGTACCCCAAACTAGACTCTCTCCTGTCGTCCATCTCTGCCTGCTCCAGTCTATACTTCACAAGCCCTCAGTTCTACTTCTTCAGAAAAGGAAAAGAAAATCTAATCATGACTCTCCCCAGGTTAAAATCCCCCGCTGATTCTAGGTTGAGTCCAACCTTCCCAGGTGGGCACAAGCCACATGACCACCGAAGGCGCACTCATGGCCACACCTGTGAGTCCCTGCCACACTCCATTGTGCCTGCAGTGAGCACGCCAACTGGGCGGAGACAGACTCTCCCTCCAGGTAATGGCTGTGCTAATAAGCACACCAAGTTCTTATTCTACATCTTCCCAAGCCCTGCAGCAAAGACTGAGAGGATTAAGGAAAGACTTTTTTGTGCTGAATACAAGGGTGGAGAGCACTGGCTGCAAGCCTGGAATCCTGGCCTGCCTCTTTGGGCCAGTGTAATACTCGGCAAGTTACTCAGTTGTTCTGAGCCTCAATTTCCTTTGCTATAATATGGGAGTAAGAGCAGGACTGACCTCACTCAAGTGCTGTGTTAACTAAGTAACACAGTGATAGTATGCTGCTTAGCACAGTGCCTGGCATATAGTTAGAGCTCAATTAGCTTTTTATTACTATGAGAGCTGATTCACCTTATACTGGGAGGAATAAGGTGAGGCATATTTAGATAAATAAACCTCACTGGCATCACGGAGTTCACAAGTACCTTTTATGTGTATGTGGTAGCAGTCATGGGACAGATTAGGCAGGTTTTTTTTAAAAAAAAACCTGTGTGATCTGAGGAGGCCTGGTAGCTTTTAAGGAAACCTAAGGATGCTTTATTTTGCAGCCCCTTTTTATATAATGTAAAGATTCTGGCAAGAGATCACTAGCTTCAAATTCTTCTATTTTATGATTCTGAACTCTTAGTTTGTCTGCTGTATTCAAGGTTTATCTTCTTCAAAACCAAGAATAAATACTTTGTGCCAGACATCAAACAAGGTAATGGAGACTATAAAGATAACTTTTGTATTTTCCCACCATTTGCTTTGGCTTGGTGGTGCAGGTAATTTAACACCTTGCAAGGGAATCTCTTA
Source organism: Manis pentadactyla (assembly GCF_030020395.1). NCBI lineage: Eukaryota > Metazoa > Chordata > Mammalia > Pholidota > Manidae > Manis > Manis pentadactyla. The sequence goes on along the minus strand of NC_080022.1, from coordinate 76,703,896 downwards.
CATTTGGGCCCATTTTCCATCTTCTCCTTCCTTTGCTTATCAGACAAGGACCCCTTTTAGTAGGTTTCTAAAAATGAGAAGATTGTTCAACTGCTTTTGCTTAAATTCTGACCTGCCTATAGTCCTTTTGATGAAGGCAGCTATTTTCTCTCAGTCTTCCAATCCTGAAATCACAGTAATTCGGATCAAAATTGTATCTTCTTAAGTGAATTAGACTTCCTAAAAGTCAAGGAAAACTTCATTTTAAGAAAAAAGTGTTTAATTAAGTGTCTTCACATGAAAAGGTGCTCTATATCATCAGTCATTAGAGAAATCAAAATCACAACGAGATACCATTTCACCCCTCCCAAGATGGTTATAATAAAAAAACAGAGATAGAAACAAGTATCGGCCAGCATGTGGAGAAATCGAAACCCTGGTGGGCATGTAAAATGATACAGCTGTGCTGAAAACCAACTTGGCAATTCCTCAGAATTATCATATGGCCTATCAATTCCACTCCTAGGTACATACCAAGAAAAATGAAAATATACGTTCAACCAAAAACTTGTACACAAATGTTCGGAGCAACATGACACACTACAGCTAAAAAGTGGGTACCCAAATGTCTCTCAACCAATAGACTATCAAAAAGTCTTATCTATCAAAAGTTCGGGAGGTCGGTTTGACAATGTGAATATACCACCACTGAACATGCATTTTAAAATTTTGGCCTATGTATACAATGGAATATTATTTGACCATAAAAAGAAATGAAACACTGACATGTGCTGCGACACAGCTAACACTGAAGACATCATACACGATGTTCAGTGGAAGAGGCTGGTCACAAGAGACCACATATTATATGATTCTATTTATAGTAAATGTCCAGCAGAGGCAAATCTACAGAGACAGAAAGTAGATAAGTGGTTGCCAGGGGCATGGGGGAGAATGGGGAACAACTTGTAATTGCTATAAACTTTCTTTTGGGGGTTAAATATTATAAAATTGATTGTGATGATGATTGCACAACTCTGTGAATATACTAAACACCATTAAATTGTACACTTTAAATGCACCAATTGTATGGTATGTGAGTTATGTCTCAATACAGCTGTTAAAACATAGAAGAAAAAATAAATCAAGTGACTTGCTAAGTCCTTAGGCTGAAGTCATGATGTTGTTTAGCTTAATCAATGCCTTCAACTTTTGGGTCTACATCAACAAGATCTGCATCAATTTTTCCTTTGAATGTTGAGTCTAAGGACCTGGTATACCTGAAATCTTCACTGCCCGCCAGCTGCTCCGCTGTGCTCTTACTGTGCCCTCCTCAACAGGTGCTCTACGCCCCTGAGTGGCAGGGCTGCTTGCAGGGTTACCTAGGGAACCACACACAGCCAGTGAGCTGACAGCAGAGAGCCTATAAGGCCTTAGTGAGATCAGAAAACAAGGATTCTCCATCCTTTTCACCAAGAAGGAATTTTGTTAAGATGAAGGGACAGGCTAGGACGTTAGATAGGTAGAGAACCAAGGGAATGACTCACATGAGCCAGACCACCTCAAGAAAAATAATGACCTAGCACAGTGATATGTCTGACATGAGCATGTGTTCTCAAATGGGGGTCTGAGGAACTCTGGAGGACCACAGACACATGCAAGAGTTTGTGACTTCTCTAAAATGACCTTTCAATTTCGTGTTTTGGTTTCAGTGTTAATGTAAAAGAAACTGATGCAAATGCACACCGGACCACACGAATGATCTCCTGACCCGCACCTGGTTGCAGCGGCACCAAGGGACCCTCATCAGTGACAGGCTCAGGTGTGCCAGCAAGCACAGGCGGGAGCGGTAAAGGTCAGCTGGAGACTGAGTGAGGCTTTGATTTCATGACGCCATGAAATGGCAGGGGGCGGAGTGCTGTACTGTGTTAACTGTTGCAGGCTAACGAGGAAGAGACAGAGGCAGATTTCATACATAATCGATGTGGTCACACTATGCAGAAGTCAATCATATTGAAGAATTCATAGTCATACCTTCATAATGGCACGAAAGTGTTGCAGGACAAAGGTTTTGTTTCAGTAGTTCAAAAATTACAATGAGGAGGTAATGGTAAGAAAAAGAGTTCTGTTCAAGTTTTTTTTTTTTTCTCGGAATAGTGTGAGTCATTGCTATCATCTATTGACATCCTTCAGCAGACTGACACTTAGCTGCATGCTGAAACTTTAAAAATGTTCCACATCTGTAAGAACTAAAATTAACAAACATTATATTCCTATTCTGATTCTAGTAATAGTTGGATTAGATGTATGTTTGAGGTTGATTTCAGTAACTGGAGTACTAATCTTATCTGCATGAGACATTACAGCACTAGCGAGAAAATTAGAAACCACTAAAACCAGCAAAATTGTAGTTCAAGGACTGCTGACAGTTGTGGTCTGATGGGGTCTCATGGTTCTAAGGCACCAAGGAAGGCCTTCAAGTCCATAATGTGCTTGTGAATAAAATATTTATTGCAAATAAGTATTCTTTGAAGTACTATTACCAAAATCAAAGGACTCATACATATGCATTAAGTATATATTAGGACCCAAGGCAACAACTTTGTATTATTTTTAGAAACCAACAGAGGTGATTTAGTTTCAGCAAAAGAACATTCATCATTAGTACTTTTTGTTTACCTTTTAATGGTTCTTAAATACTTTTGCTATTACTTGCGATTTTTCAAACGTTTCAATAGCTGTGTAAGAGCTATAAGGACAAGGAGTATATATATCCTCCATGTTCGTACATATTTAGTAGAATTGAGCAAAGCTAATTTAAGACAACAGGGGGAGTCTGCTGAAACTTCTAAAGGAAAGAAATTCATGCGTGGGCTGTTAGTGATCAATACTTTAAGTAATAAAATGGGAGTGATTTGGAACATATTCATTCAAAAAAACATTTGAGATCCTACTGTGTTTTAGGCATTAGGATACTGTGGGGAACAAGACAGGGCTTGGGATCCATTAGAAAAGGCAAGTAAATGCAATAAATGAACTGTTGAGGGGGGACAAGGATATGAAGGATATGACATTTAAGTTAAAGCAAAGGAAGAAATAGGAGTTAGCTAAACAAAAGTGAAGCAGCAGAGAGGGAAAATGGCGTTCTAGGCATCAGACATACGCTGAAGGATCATTGTCATGGAAGTGAAGCCGATTAGAGGAACAGAAGTTCCGTGAGGCTGTAAATGGTGGGTGGGGAGGTAAGGCAATAACTGGAGACTGGAGATGGGGGCAGACTTCCTCCAGCAAGGTCAAAGTCTTCTTAAGGAATCTGGTTTTTAACTCCCTATGAAGGAATCCTGCCTAAGGGCAAGGAGAGTCACTGAGCACTCTTATGCTCTTACACAGGTCAGTGACACACTACATTTTGTTTTGTGAACACCCGCAGGCTTCAGTGTGTAGAGAGCACTGGAGGTCAGAGTGAGGGGGGGCAGGCGGAGGCAGCTTCAGCAGAGTCCCCGCCAGACCGGACAGTGGCCACGCTGGGGCTGCGTCCTGCGGCAGCACACTGGGAAGTTTCAGGAGGTTCACATCAAATTTAAGAACTTAAGTTTAAGATAGAATTGAGACAACTTGGCAAATCATTTCAGGTGGAAGGTAAATGAAAAGGATATTATGAAAAATGACGAAGGGGTAACTGGGGGATGGTGTCTTTCACAAGATGGAGGAAGAAATGCAAATCCTTGTACGCTGAGGACCACTGGCATTCAAAGACTGCTTTGTGCAAGTTGTTGAAAAAGTATTTTTGTTTTTCTTGCAATTTCATACCTTTGAATCTATTATAAAGAGTTTTTGTTTTTTTTTTTAAAACAAAAATACTACTGACTTGCATAATCACTCGCACCCAGAGGCGGCAATATTCCAAACACGTCTGTTCTTTTTGCAAAGTCTTGGTTCAAAGACAAAAATCAGAGAACAGATGAATCTTTTGATCCTTGCTAATGACATGGTGCTTCAATGTAACCCCAAGTGCTACTAAAGACCTCTCTTTGATGGGACAGAGGGCAACAGCCCAACATAGGCACTCAGAAAGTTTAAGAGGCTGCTGCTTAACACTTTTTGCCATAGAAACAAGGATTTAAATATCAGAGGAATTGGGAACTCAAGTTCAAGTGACCAATGCACCTGGCAGAATTTCAGCCAGCATTAACCTTTCTATGCAAATTCACAATTTTATAAGAACAAGTCTGAGAAAATTTTCCCATGATCTACCCCCTCGTGAACATTTTTAATATTTCAAAAATGCTTGAAAACCGGAACAAAGCAATAAAAAAATCTCAAAGGGTCACAGCAACTGGAATTAGTTTAAGAATGCATTATATATGAAAGACACCAGGGCCCTATAAACAGGGCTTCTTCACACCAAAGCACAAGAAAACAAAGGAAGAACTAAACCAACCCAGGCCACAGAAAACATCACGTGGAAGGAAATTCATGCTTGGCCTACCCTATACCAGAAACATCTCAAATAAAAAGGTTTGGTTTCTGTGTGCTCCCCAAAAGCAAAGAGTAGAAAAAGGAGAACCATGTTTTTAACATCTTGGAAGTGAGAGACAGAACTTTATTAATATTCCAGGTAATAAGTAGGCGAATAGAAGCAGAGGGCCCAGAGCCACACTCCCTGCCTGTTTCCATAGCTCAGCCCATTTTCCACCCACTGCAGTACATGATCTACATTTTGGTTGGCTTCTACCTCTTCCTCCAGGGGCTGCAGATGGGAAGGCCATTCACACGGGTGATCATTTGTTTTATTTAGTCAACACTTGTGCTGTACTTACTATGGGCCAGGCACTGTCCTAAATGCTTCACAAATGAGAAGCTACTTAGTCTTCGTAACAACTGTATGAAGCAGGCACTAGGATTATTCTTGTTTTACATACAGGGAACTGAGGCATGGAGAGGCTATAAAATTTGCCCAAATTAAAAATGCTAGTTAAGTGATAAAGCTGAGATTTGAACCCACTCTTAATCATCTGACTAGGGAGCTATAAAGGTTATTATAACCGCCTCCTTTATTGCCTAAATTTTCATAGTTTTTTTAAATGAGGATTTGTTATTTTTATAATAACAAAAAGCTCTAAGATCACTTTTACTTTGAAATAGCAAACCAAAAAATAATTAAAAACAAAGCCTTGAAAACTCCATCTCTGAAATTATAGGAACAAACACTTCACCTGCTGGAGGTCATGGGCTAGGCCAGATGATCTTCCTTGGATCACCTGCCACAGACCGTCTATTTCGTACGCTGTTTCCCCATTGCACAGGCAGTAAGGGGAGCAGAAAATGTAGAGAAGGGCAGAATTATGAACATGTGGTCTGGTAAAACTGACCTGGGATCAAGCTGTATGACCTAGAACAAGCTGTTTAAGCCATGGACACTTCAATTTTCTGATCTGACAGAAGGGCATAGTTATAGCTGTCTCCTGGAGTTAACTCATATAAACCACTAAAAACATAAAAGCACCTGGCATAGCAAGAGGTCAAAAAAAACTGTTAAACACGGAGGAATCAAACTGTCTAAATATGTGTCTATTTAATTATTCCTGGGCTGGAGCTATCAAATCAACCAACAGCTTCATAAAATCATCAAACATGGTCAAAAAAAGAATCTGAATAAGAACATAGGGTTTTCCATCCATGCCTTAGTTAGCAGTAAGGGCTAACAGGGTAAAAACCATCTTTGAGCCACAAAGAAATGACTCCCAGGTCTATAGGCTGGCATAATGGTGCTGCCTGGGAATGTAAGAAAATAAGTACAGTGTTAGGGGCCATGTCTCTCTGACCTGCCTTTTTTTTAATACGAAGAGTTACATTTCAAAGAACAAGTTTCTTCACCTCTCTGACTTTCCATTTCATTATTTATAAAAGAAAGTAATTGGACTGAGTGGCTCCAAAGATTCCTTCCAGCTCTTAGTCATGAAGTATGCACTTACAAGATTCTACCACATTTCTAAGTGATACCACTCTGTCAAGACAGTGGGTTTTCAAATAGCTTTGTAATGAATCCATTTTTTATGTTGCCCCTTTAGTACCTACAGGAATTCCCCCAAATTATGTTAGATGTCCTCTTAAAATAATGCTTTTGGTCCTGATATTCTTCTTTTCTCTTAGATACAACACTTGTAAAAAAATACAAAACAGAAACTTAAATAGAAAAATTAAATGCTACCACCACACCACAGATTTCTATTCCATAAGCCTTTGCATAGAAAGACTTTTCTGTATCTATATCCAACTGCCATTTAGTGATTTTACACCCACAAGTGACGAAGCACACGGTGCTGTGGGAAAAGCTCATGGAAAGCCTGGGTGGTGGCAGGCCCTGGTTTCAGCGCTGTCCCTCGTGCCCAATCCAGAAGGCCCAGAGGAGGATGGCTGTTTGCTGACGTGCCCAGGGGTCAGGCCCTGCTGGTGACGCTACCAAATGAGCTCAGGGCATCCCTGGGCACCACACAGACCCAAAGGCCAGTACAGGGAAGAGGAAATAAAAGGAGAGAAAATAATTAAAGGCTCTAAAGAAATGGGAGGGCAGGAGAAAAACAGAGAGGAAGGAAGAGAGGCACAGATTGGAAAGCTACAGAATCACAGCCAGTTCGAAGGAGTAACTATACCAAGGGTCTTACATATATTACTTTCACATGATAAGCCTTACATCATTTTATACTCATTTTAAAGATGAATAAATTGAGGCGTAGAGAATTTAACTTAAGACTGAATGGTAACATGCATTTTGTGACCTCAGAGAGCATCTCCAGCCACAGTCCCACAGGAAGTTTCCAGTCTCTACACCCTTGGCCAAGGATGGTGAGCCTCCAGGAGGTGCCCTCAGGGCTGCAGCTCTGGACACTGGGCACTTCAGTCCAGCCCTGTGCAGCTTTGAAGACTGTTCACCATGTTAAGACAATGTCTGTCCCCCTGCAACTTTCACCTGCCTTTATCCCACGAGTTTGCCACATCTGAGCAAATGAGATTTCCTGTCAAAGCCCCTCAGTAACTAAACAGAGGAAAAGAAAATCTTAGAAAAGTTTCTAAAAAAATCTCAAAATATCCTATAAATTAAAAAAAAAATAGGACTTCTAAGGTGTGAGTAAAGAACCTTGGGATTAATAAATTGACTACAGAGAAGGTTGAAGGTGGGCCTGTCTTAGGGTGATGTACATCTTTTTCTATTAAGGAAGGAATCAGAACTGCCTTAGTTTTAGCATAAAAGATTTAGTTAAAAATATTATTGGTTTGAACAGGGCATAAATATGCAAAGAAGTAAAAAGCTAACCTTTTCAAACAATAAGGCTTCTCTCTCACTTACCAACTTTACATTTCCCTGTATGGCCCCGGAAGATGACTGGTTAGCCAGAGACGGGTAAGATTCCTCAAGGGAGGAACAACCTAAGACAGGCACAGTCGCAGGGGGCCATCTGGTGAGAAAATGGGGAGCAGCAGAGGTGAGGCTTAGAACCTCACCCCCCCCCCGTTCTGAGAGAAATCTTCTGCATACATGGATGTTTACTGCCCTCGTCTAGCTCGGATTAACACATAGTCTACAGGCACACACCTGATCATCTACATTTGCTCTCTTACAACACTAAACTATGTTTTCTACCTTTATCTCGTATCTACCTACCACTTCAGCATTTTATTAAAAATAATAATAATAAATAGAGAAATGTGGTATCCACATATAAATCAAGTTTAAAAATCAAATGAATATTCATATTTGAACTGACTGTGTATAGTTCATAATGCATGAACAAAACCGAAAGCTTCTGTGATGACTGCCCTTGCACTGTTCACCATGTAACTTATTCACTAGGTAAGAACTTGTACTCCATGTAAGAATTTGTTCGTTATGCCTCAGAAGATTGGAGACTGACGAAAATTAGGCTTGGGGTGGATTAATGATTGTGCATTGAGTATTGACCCCCCTATACAGAAATTTATTGTGGTTAACAACTATTTGATCAATAAATATGAGAGATGCCCTCACAATATATATATATATATATATATAAACACACTTCCAATTGTAAAATAAATAAGTAACCGGGATGTAATGTATAGCATAAGGAATATAGTCAAAATATTGTAACAACTTGGTATGGTGATAGCTGGTACCTAGAATTATCATGTATATAAATGTTGAATCACTGTGTTGTACACCTGAAACTAATGTAATGTAATACTGTTGTCAATTACCCTTCAATAAAAAATTAAAAAAAAAAAAATCAAAAAAAAAATATTATTGGTTTGAGAAAGATCAGAGAGTGCGGAGATTTTTATTTCTTGTAGAAAAGCTTAAATTATACATTTCCTCTATGTTGGATTGGTTCAGATAAAAGCATGCCTTAAGTAGGAGATTTGTAAGCTTTCTTCCCAGCACTGATGAGAGCTTCCTTAGGAATGAAAACCTCATCTAATGTGTGACCTTCAACTTACTATCTGGCTTGTAGGTGCCATCCATAAAGTGGGAATACTGCATGGTAAATCGCATTTAAATACTTTTGTAAAAGTGTTGCTTTTCAGCCTTACTGTTACTGCTCCCTATATACAAATTACTCATCTAGAATTAAACACTAAAAAAGACATGGCAATTTACTTAAGCAAATTATAAAATATTTCATGTTATGTCTTAAACATTACATGTATTTATAAAATGTACTATTTAACCTGGCAATTATATAAATATTATGTTAATGCTTAATATATTTACAGGATGCTGACAAAATCACTTCTGCAATTTTAAAATTTTCACTTCACTGTTTACAACTACCTCAAGAAAGCACAAAATGGGAGTTAGCCTCTTTGTCAATGCACTGCTCTAATATCTAGATCTCATACTGGGCATTTGTGACAGGATTGAACACAAGCTCCTATTTTTTTTCAGAGAGCAAATAATTGGGAAACACATAGAGAAACCATCATGAAACAGATGGACGAAAATGCAAAATTAGTGCCCACCGACACTTTCCCTAAAAGGATTATTAAATCATTATGGCTTACATTTACAAAAGCAAAGATGATCTATTATACTATCAGTTCTTTTGGGGATGAAAGCTCAGCGTTGCAGATAATCCTCTTTCCCTGTATATAAAATAATGAGGATTATTTATTTCCTCCAGTTTGAGTTCTTACCCCCCTACCATCCCTCACTTCCATAATTTTCACAGCTGTACCTGAGGAACAAAAAGGCAGACAGTATGTTACAATGTAGACTTTGACAGGTTAAAACCAGAGTGAAGGGATCAACGGCAGGAGGTCAAAGGCACCAAAGCCGACACAGGTAATGCTGAGATTAAGTGGGCTAACACACTAACCATCCCTAGTTTTTAACATTGTTTTCCACTAATATTTCTGCTCAACAAGTCTCTCATTCAGAAAGGAGTTTTAAAAAGAGTCAAATTACTTACCCTTCTTACTCCTCCCACCTACTGAGTAGTTGGCTATATGTTTATACTGTAAACATAAAAAAAATCAATAACATTTCAAGGTTATCTTAATAAGTATCCCAGAAACTTGATTTCTGCCCTTTCTATTTCTTGCGCTATATCTATCAAAATTATTATACAGAAAATTTATTAAATTTTACTCATAGTCCCTTAAATGCAGTATTTACTTTTGTATTCCCCTTAAAGTGTGTATGTACTTTGACATAGTTGCAATAAACAATGTTTTGTTAGCAAATTATTTTTAAACTGATTTTGTAATTTTTTTCTAGTAGTTTTTGTGTATATGAAAATGTTCAATTTTATTAGCTGTAAGCAGAATATGAATGACTACTACTTCATTTCTGACCCTAAGTGAAATTTCCTGGCTCTAAAAAGATACATTGAAATGGACACCTGTAATTTTTTTACCCAGAAGTGCAGAAAAAAAGTCTCTTTTTTAGACTCTTCTGTCAGAAGACCCAAAAGGTTCACTTGTGTTTTTTTATTTGAATGCGGCAGATAAGCAGCAAAAGATAATTGGTCCCAATTTTACAGGCTAGCAAATGATGGTATTTATAAAATTTATAACTTCATTGAAATCACAAGGCAGATTAATTGGTGCTAAAAATAATTCCATAAACATCTACATTTCATCTGTTTCCACACAGCCATGCAACTTTCCTAACCTTAACCTGGGTTTGGTTTACATACAAACCTAAATAAATTCAGAAGATACAGTCAACATCAGAACAACAGTAACAGTAATTTTCTTCAAAATTACACAAGGGGAACTGAGTTCCCTGAAATCCAGACAGAACAATAATCTCATATTGTTTCTAATATCTTCACATATTGCCATAGATGCTGCTCCTAACACCCCCTGCCACTCCCCTCCACCCCTGCCCCTAAAGAGAGCAGGTTTCATACCAGCAAGCCACAGAATTCTTACAAGTTCTGCAAGGAAAGCGGTACTTTATAAACTGTTTTTCAAGTGTTCTCAATCTGATCTTTTTTCTTTTTTTGAAAGACAGTTTAGAGGCATAAAGACTTTCCATATAGAGGAAAATTTAATTATGCAGAAATAGAGGGGTTTGGTTAACTATTAGTGTATTATGTCAAAACACAAGGTAAATTAATCCTAAATCATTCTGAGAATTCATTCACCCTGTGTAGGCAGAGAAGGTACAGGACAGGAGCTGACGACGTTCCAAGTGCAAGGTGAGAGGCAGCCACCCGCTTTCCTTTTTCCTACCTGCAGAGCTGGGCGGTTCTGGGACAACGTGATTATCTCCAACTGGAAGCTGAGAGACAGTATATCTTTTAGAACCATGGGGGTTTTTCAGCTTGTTTTGTGTGTTTGCCGTTTCCCTTCTCTTCAAAATGAAGAGCCTTGTTGTTTCTGATCGTAGAAGTACTACCTGCTTGCAATTTAAAAAAATCAGACAATACAGAAAACTATAAAAAAGTAGAAATCATCTATAATCCTAGCACCCAGGTATTAAGTACTCTTAATGTCTTAGTACACAACCTTCCATTTTTTTTCCTATGCACACACACACAATTATGTTTTTGCCTTTTGGGTTTTTATTCAGAAAGTGAAATAACTTGGGAACTCTAGAGTAACTGCTGAAATATTCTGGAAAGGAAGTATGCTGCAAGAGGAGATAAAACAGAATCATATATGTTCACATAAACCACAGAAGGCAGAGAAAACAGAAAGAAAAAGAAATGGAGTGGATGCAACAAATAGAAAACATTTATAAACATGGTAGATATTAAGCCAATAGTCACTTTAAATGTGAATCATCTAAAACATACCAATTAAAAGACATAGATTGTCAGAGAAGATTAAAAGAAAAAGACCCAAATATATGTTGTCTATGAAAGACCTACTCTAAAGACTTAGTTTAAAGACAGAGGGGGAAAAAAACTGAGATCATGAGCTGTACAATGCTTTTAAGGTCTGCTTTTCTACTTTTTCTTATAAGACAAATACAGAAAGAAGACTAGTTTATTGAGAAATTCTATAGAATTCTCAATGTACATATAATTTTCCCAATACAGTTGACACTCAAACCGCATGGGGTTAGTGCCAACTTCCAATGCAATAAAAAATCCACATACAACTTTTTAGTCGCCCAAAATTAAACTATTAATAGCCTGTGGTGGAAGCCTTATCAATAATGTAAAGTCAATTAACACATATTTCACACATTATATGTATTATATACCATATTCTTACAATAAAGCTAAAGAAAATGTTTTTTCCAATTGTCACAAATCTCCAAAAAAATTTCCAATATATTTATTGAAAAAAAAAATCTGTGTATAAGTGGACCCATACAGCTCAAAATGTGTTGTTTGAGAGTCAACTGTATATATATAAACACTGTCCAATACTTCAAAATGTTAACCTATTTTATACTATTTTGAGGAATATAGACTCATATATTATTTGAGTCCACAAATGAATGATAGATGACTATTTAACACATACATTTCTCCCAAATCCTTCTTGTATCTCAGAAAAATCTGCCAACAATAACACATCTGATTTCCTTTAAGATGGGCTCTCACTCCTTGTTTCTGGAAATAGAGAAATATTAACAAATGTCCTTATTCTGACCTGAGAGTCTGTGTGTATGTATATGTATATATATATATATATATATATAATTACTATAGCAGATTCCTTCTTCACTGTAATTCAGTGTTCAACATGAGCTGCTTTTTTTACTAACAGAGCTTTGAAATAATTCACTGACCTAGCAAGTTTAGGTTCAAATTTAGATATTACATGGATGCAGAGACTCAGCTGGTTTTTCTCTATTCTTCCTAAATTTAATGCCCAAGAAGGACATTTTTCATTGCTGCATGTCTAGCATGTCCATACTGATCAAATGTATCTTGGAAATGAACTCTCCTAGACATACTATTTTAACATTCAGGCTATGACAATTTCACATATGCCAAAGTGTACTTCTGAACTGTACATACATATCCTAGTTCCTCGTGTTAAAAAAGAAAGTCTTAGATTTGACTTTTTGAGGTTAGAAGAAATGACTGAAAGTTTCCCATTGTGTGGTGATGCCAGAATCTTTGATCTCTACTACTCTGAGTTCAGAGTCAGGCTACTTAGTTTATTTTGAGAAAGCAAATCCTTCCTGTTGTTTCTCAGGAAATGGAAGAACACATTTATAGACTATGTTTTAACTTCACATTTAAACAGTTTTAATTTTTTAACTATGTTTCACTTTGAAGAATATTTAATTATGCAGAGAAATTCAGACTCTCAGAAAAAAACTAGAGCAATGGGGTGGAAGAAGAGTATCCTCAGACTTAAACTAAAAGGGTGAATTTTTAAAAAATGTCTCACACAAACTGTTACACCCTGTTTCTTCCTGTGAAGAATTTTCCAAGCATTAAGTTGTGTAATAGCTTAATGAGGAAAAAAAGGAAATGCCCAAGGTTCTCTCAAATATGTTAGCAGCATAAAGAAAGATTAGAGGCTTAACTTTAAAGAGTGTCCTATTACCTGTTTAGGCTTGTTAAATTATTACAATAATCTCTGGAGTCACTCACCTGATCTGGAGTCACTCTTTAATGTTAGCCACCCCTCTAGGGCTTTAAGATGCCATCTCTGTTCTAAGTGGGAGGCAGAGACAACTAAATGGCTTTGAAAAGTCAACGTTCCAGGGGAAGAAAATATCCAACCAAGAAGGATGATGAAACGCTTCAAACTGCTGATTTCTCTACAAAGAAGTCAAGGGGTAGTGAAGGAGATGGGAAGGATTAAGACTTTTATGGTAAGATGCTCTAAATAATGCTCAACGTTCCTCAACTGTTGACTTCTTTTACAATGCCACACTTTCAACTAAGATGAAGCAATAAACCCAGCAACAATAAAATGCAATCATACAGGGAAGGAAAGAACACAGACTGTAAACGAAAGACCAGGAGCACGCTTATGATGCGACCCATGAAGCCTCAGGGCACTGCAGCCCCCAGCAAACCCATCTACCTCTGCACAGCCCTGAGCACAGCCACACTTCCAGCCCTGCTGCCTCTCTTGCCTCACCTGTGCAGCCAGAGGAGGACACTTGGCCACGGTGATCTGACAGCCATCCAGGTTCATGTCAGCTTCCCAGAGACACTGGTGTTGGAGTCACTATTCGAACAACTCATGAAGGACAAATGACAGGAATCTAGCTACACTTATCCATTTGTCCACTAGTGGTATGCAAGTCTCATGGAAGCTCTGCAAGTTGCAAGACACTTTAAGAGGACATGAAGTGTAACTTCCTCCACTGAGCTGAGGAAATTGAAGCTCAGAGATTAGCTGACTTCCCAATGGCCGTCCTCTGTTAATGGAAGCACAGAGACTGGAACTCAAGTTCCCTAATGCTCAATCTATGGCTCCTTCTGTCTTACTTCTCCCTTCCACCACATCTCTAGGGTTTCCTTAAATCACCATCTAAACTTAACATTTCAGGCAAGCCCTGTGTGTTTTATTTTAAAAGGTCATTCATGGTATTCATCTTACTCTATCACCCAGAATAAAACCCCACCATCACCACCTAATCCCCACTGATAAAACCCCAACTGGGCCTTCATCAATACACGACTGTTACTCATCCTAAACCAGTGAGGTCCTTTTCCCAAACGAACCGTGACTTTCGGCCTCTTCTCACGGGTTCCTCATGCCAAGCCTGTGTCATCTGCTCCTACTTTACTGAGAAAACACAAGCTATCAGGAATGAACTTTCTCAACCTTCTTCCCCTCCACTGGCACACTCATCTACGGTCACACATACCTTCTCCTCCTCCTGCTGTCCCAAAGGAATGAATGTCTCTGTGGCCTCCCAAGACAACCCCTTTGAGAGGCTTGCACTCCAGACCTTGGCTGCCCTATCTTTTCTGGAATGTTATTCCATTAGTTTTTCTCTTCTACTTTTAGTCACTTCCTCTCCACTCTTCTCAATGAAAACATAAGCTCCAGTCACCATTATGCACAAGACATTATTGCACAGACAAAAGTACACATACACACACTCCACTCGGGACCTCCACTTCTCAACTGCTACCCTTTCCTTACCAAAAACAATCTAGATTTAGACTTCAGAGCTCTTCTGACTACCAACTGAATACCTAATTGCCAAATCTAATCTCCTGTTTGCAGTCTTTTCCTGACCTCCCGTGGCCTCTGACAGACCTGACAGCTCTCCCTTTTTACTACCTGGGCAGTCTGACAAGGTGCTTCCCTGAGTTTCAGATAGCTCATTTGTAACAGACAATAACAAGAACTATTTCAGGGGGTATTGTTGTAAGAACTGTATGACATAATATATGGAAACAAACAAAAAATACTCTGGCGCTCAATATTACCATCATTTTTGTCTGAGGCTCTTTCAGATCTCCTCTTTCTCTCTCCCTCTATTTGTCTGCTTGGTCTCGGTCTTGGGCCACCCTTGGGGCACCTTGGCTGCATTCCTGGCCACAACCATCAGCTCCAGTCACTCCCTAATAAGCGTCTCCAGCACTGACTTCCCTCCTGGGGCCCTGACCCCCTGACTGCCCCACTAGCCCCATAACTTGACTTCAAACTAGACTCACTATTCTCTCTCTGAACTTGCTCCTCATATATTTTCAATTCAAACTAATGATATCTTCAGACAGTGAATCTCCCACTAGGAACACCAAGGGTCAGCTTTCTTCTTCTGTCCCCTCATCCCCTCCCACTCTGTATCCACTCAGTCGCCGGTGCTTTCTCCTAAATGAGTCTTAAACCCATCCCCTCCTTTCCTTTCCTGCCATCATCACCTTAGTTCTGATCCTCATAATTTTTCCCCCATGTTATCTTAACAGTCATTGAACTTCCCCCTGCTTCCTTTTAACATACCTTAAGACAACAATCTAAGAATTTATTTCACCTCCAATGACTCCACAGTGCTGTCAGGAAAAGCCCACACTTCCAGAAACAGTATGTATGGCCCTAGACGTGGCTGCACCAAGAACGAGGACCAAGCTACATCTCCAGCCTCTTGTCCCCTCTGCACTGCAACCTCTCTGCTCCAGTCACTCATTCTCCATGTTCCTCACACACTGAGCTATTCCGGGCTCTGAACCTGGGCTGTTTCTTCTGTTTTTTCCTCCTCTTCAGCCTGGTAAATAATCCTATCCCTCCAATAATCAGCACCAAAACTACCTCCTCCATGAATTCTTTCCTCACAAACAAGAAAGAACAAACCACTCCCTCCTTTGTGCCCCACTCTCTGTTATTATTTATTACAATGTATTGCTGTGAAGTGCCTCACATTGTAAGTTGCAGTGAATGACCTATGTGTCTGTCTTCTGAGGTCAGGCACTTTGTCATATTCACATTGTAGCTTCAGAACTTAGCACAGTGACTGGTACACTGCAGGTAGGAGGAAGAGATAAGGGAACTAAGAGTTAACATTCTGGAGCTCAGCAAAGTGTCTGCTGAATGGATGAAGAAGCTTGGCTGTCAACCACATTAGAATAATTGAATGAGAGAGGCAGCTAGGAGGCAGGTGTATCTGACAGCTGGTGAGGTGTGCACAGAGGAATGTGAATGAGAAATGGAGAACAACCCTACTGATGAAGTCCTCTCCTGAGTATGTAAGTACAGTCAGGTCAGAGCTGGGGCTTTATAATTAAACTCGGGTGAATACCTAATAAATCCTGTTCAAAACACAATAGGAGAGTAAGTCCAACAGCTCAAGGACATGGTCTTACCTAAGCAGGTTTTGGACTATAGAACATTCTGTATTACAATTTTATCAGACTTTGTGAAAACTTTGTAAATTTCAGTAGACTATAATCCTCCCCTATATCTATAAAGCACCTTAACTGCAGGCAAAAGAAAAAGAAAAAGAAAATAACAGTCTGTCACCCATACGGTCCTAGAACTGGTACCTAAGGTAACATTTTTGGCCTTGACAAACCATGTCATGCAATATCTATTTTGAGACCACAATTTATCCCCCACAATAATTTCAAATGTATATGATAACAAGCCATGTTATGCACAACATGGTTTCATCCCATTTTATAAAACAAAGGAAAAAGTATATTGTATTCTGCATAGGCACATAAATGTCTGTTTATCAAACAAACCAGGCCAGCATTCAGTGTGACACACATTAGGAACGAGAAGAGGGATGAGACCCAGCGAACTGAGTGGAGCAAAGTAAACTTGGAGAAAACCAAGCCAACACTGGTAGTGTTTTCCCAATGCTAAAAAGACATCTATAATTAACAGGCTTTCAAGAGTATTCAGCCATGTATTATGGCATCACACCTCATAAAACTTTCATTCAGAAGCCATACTCGGAATGCACCTTCCAGCTCTATAAGCACAAGCAGAGCACT
This sequence comes from Manis pentadactyla, assembly GCF_030020395.1. Lineage (NCBI taxonomy): Eukaryota > Metazoa > Chordata > Mammalia > Pholidota > Manidae > Manis > Manis pentadactyla. The sequence continues at coordinate 76,687,061 of NC_080022.1, read as the reverse complement.
GAGAAGAAAGGGAAGCCTTTGAAGTGAGATGACCAAGTGTGAAAGGGAACCATATTGATATAAATAATAATAAAACTGAGAAGAAAATGTAATGTCAGGGATGTTAAAACTGAATTAAATTTATGTTACTAAGTAAGTTAAATAATGTCCCCAGGGAAGTAAACACCTTTCTAGAAATTATGTTTGCAGGTATAAAGAGTTAACACACAAGCAAATAAGGGCAAGAAATCTACCTGAAATATTTTTGAACTCTTAAACTTTAGTAAGATCAAGTCATAGGAATGTATATGGGACAAGATAAGATACTATGGCTTTTATTTCAAAGCCATAGTAATTTTTAAAATGTATCAATGACCCAGGAACACACGAATAAGCCACCTGAACAAAAGAGAGATCTCAGCAAGAAATCTGTATAAATGTGCACATAAACACCAGAAGATAGTTACAAAATCTGTGGCCATTTTGGTAGTTCCAAAAATCTTACCAAATAAGAGTGGCTTATTTGGTAAATATTGTTGGGGACACTGGCCAATAATATGACCAGGTTTTAAAAATAAGAACAGATTTATATGTCATTATCTTGAATTCCAAATAGTATAAAAACTCAAATATGAATAAATGTATGAACCTAATCAGATGAAGACAGAGTATATTGTGAGCCCAGAATAGGGAAGGATTTCTTAAATGTCTCAAAATGCACAGATCACACTACTATTAAAAAAATGGTGGGTGCAACTACATTAAAGATTATTTTGTTGCTGTTAACGAAAGGCACTATACACAAAATTATCAGGTGACATATTAGAAAAAGGTATTCACAATATCTAAAGCTAACAATGAATTAATTTCTAGACTATACACGGAACTCTTTCAAGGAACTTCTTAAAAGAAAGAGAAGAGATCCAATTCACAGAAAAGGAAATTAAGTAAATTAAGAAATGCTCAACCTCACTTGCAATCAATAAAAGGCAAAATTAAACTATGAAGTGTAATTAACATGTATCAGATTGGAAAAAATCAGAAATTGTGTTAATAAAAAAAGATCATCGTATGCTGTATTGGTGGAAATTTGTTCAAAGAAAAAGAAATGATTATGCATAGAAACCTGACAACAATCTGTAAAGTTCCTAGGAAAATTAGTACCCTTATGTCCTAAGATTCAGTAGTATATTGCTTGTGGAAAATACTGCCTCAAGAAACTCTCATTAACAGATTCAACATACCTAGGCTTCTTAGGGAAAAAATGAATGAATACATACTGCATGAAAGCCAAAATTATTTGTAAAAATGTTGGCTCATTCATGTCCCTGTCCCTAACATCTGCATATTCTCTATGGTTTTAAGTTAACCTCTGGTGGAAACATAACTAAGACCAAACAAAATACTGGCATTTCTCTTCATAGGTGAGAATAAGGACAGAGAAAGAAACAGATGTAATAACAGAAATGTTTGCATCCCAGTCCAGGCCTTAGTTGTCCATGTTGAGTTAGCTGACTTATATCTCTACCTGCCTGTTTCTCCCATCTATAAAACAGGGATATTACTCACCCTGCATGACACCAGGAGGATGAGAGGCAATCCATTTAAGTGTCTAGCTCCTAAGAGGTGTTCAATAGTGACTTTTTCTTTTTACCAGAAAAAAAGATCATGCACTAACCCTAACAGATTTTGGTGTCCTGCCTAATCCATCTTAAACAGAATATCAAAGCCCGAGCAATATGCACAGAAACCAGAGAGACTGATTCAATATGACCTTGTATGTCAGTTTTTTCCACTTCAGACTAGGGATAAATAATATCTCTCCTGCCATATACTTATCAGAAACTGTAAAGGTTAAGGTTGGGAAGCCTCTTTCAGCTTCTAGGAAATGAACGTAAGGCTGCTGCTAGTGGCAGTTAATAGCAGGGGTGATTCTGCAACTGGTGTCAGAGTCCTGACTGTACGAACATAAGGAAGGGATATTCACATAAATTCTGTTGGGAAAATGCTCTTATGGGAAATCCACTTATCTATGACTGAGTAACTAGAAGACCTTAAAGCCAACCATGAAAAACAACTCATAAACAAGATCAGCTCCAAAGCCAGGACTTTACAAATGACCTATATAATGTACAACAAAGAGGAAAAATTCCACCTAGGAATCTTGTAACCTGATGGCTAACATACTGTATACTTTACAGCACCCTTTCAGCATCCTTCATGTGGAGCATGTTTGACTTTGGTCCTGATTCCCAACCTGGGGACTTTGGGGTTCTAATGGTCTGAAGACTGAATCCCTGTCTCACACATGTATGTACCAAACATGGGAAGATGCTGTGGTCATTATTTACAATTTATATTCGGTTGAGTGATATTAAATAGCAACTTTGTCACTAAATATTAGTGACCTCAGAAATAAGACATAAAACTCCAAATCAAGTCAAAATCTTTGAAATCTTTTAGTATTAAATAAAAGCTTCCCAACTTGTGTAAGGGTTGAGAACCACTGCTTTCAAGTTCACAATTTCTAATTGAAGGTAATTTTTACTTCATAATACATATGAAATATGTATTCATATACAAAAAAAGACAGGGAAAAAGAGACAGGATTTTGGAAACTCTGAAAATCCTAACACACAGTTATCTGCACTCTTAGTCCTCTCTTAGCCATAACTTTTCCTTGGCATTTAACATCAAAGCTGGTTACCCTTTCATTCCTAGTTCACAAGCTACTGCAACCATCCAAAATGGACAGAAATGGCAGTGCACAGTGTATGAAGAAAATATACATTATATTATTTCATCCCTCACTTTTAAAAGATCACTCTCTCTCTCTCTTCTCCCCCTACTTTCTCCCCCTTCTCTTGATACTCTGACACAATTCTACAGAGAGGAAGTTATATATCACTCTACAAGAGAAAAAATATATTTATCTAGCATTTCCCAGTGAAAATGTACTCCAAATTTTAATTTCTATTCTTCTAAATGCAATATAAATACTAGCTAAAGAGAGCCTCAACTCTGAGTACTGCAAAGAAAAGTAAGCTTATTTCCATCTGGAGAACATTATAAAAATATTTAATATATAACTTTAAGTACATAAGGCTTCACCCAGGTCTTTCTGCAATATGAGCTTTTCAGTGGGTTATTCTGAACTGGTGGGAAGGCAAGGGGGCTTTGCATTGTGGTGGGCTGCAGCAGAGTCATATACATCATTTATTAATTTATTATTTCTTTTCTGGGGTGTAAACTGTCCTAGGAGTAAACCAGAAGTGCTGTTTTATTCTAGAACATTAAAATATGCTTATCTGACCCTTTAAAAAGATACTGTTCACTGAGACCTGATGTAAGATATATGTAAATTAAAATAGGACATTAGAATTTTGGCAGCAGAAAACAAATCACATTGATACAAATAGCTATATTTAGTCACTAACACAGAGGAAATGTAAATTTCAATCATGGGAAAAAACAAAACAAAAACTCCTCTGAGCTCTGGATGGAGAGTAGTGGGAAGAGATGAGATTTAGGTAAAGCTAATCTGAGTCAGTATTTACCAGCTCTCTTGGAATGGCTAAGGGCCACCTGAATTAGCACGGCCATCTCCTCCTTAGGCAGCAACTTGCCAGAATACAAAAAAGCAAAGAACTATAAATCGAAAGACTCTTGTTCAAGCCCCAGTACCTCCATTTACTAATATGACCACTGGCAAGTAGCATTTTATCAGCCTCAGTTTCCTCTCTCCAATAAAGCAGATTAAATAAATGCTATTTCACCAGACCATTGAAAGGATTAACAAATTACAAATGAGATTTAGAAAATGTGCCCTGTACACAGAAAATGAGGATCTAATGGCCAGGTATTACTACCTGTGGGATATTATTTAATTACTGTTACATCTACTATGGTAGGAGCAAATCCTAAATAGGGTACAGGTTTAGAAGGTCCGAAGGCTGTTCTATATTATCTTGAAGGAGGGGGGCAGATGCTAAAGGAAGTCCTCATATTAATGAGTCAGAGGGCCAGGAGTATACCTGTATATAAAAATAGAGAAAAATACGACGGTTATGAAGAGTCTCTCTTAAATCTCATGATGTCTCTGGCAAGAGATGAAACATAAACACAGATCTCACAATTCAATTCAAATTTAAGAAGTCCATGGCTGTCTATCTAGAAAAAGACCAAAAATTAATTGCTCAGTTCTCACAGTATATTTTGGCCACTTATTGCTAACACAATTGTGCCAATTATTGATATTATCACAGTGCTCAAAGCAGCTTCATTTTAAAAGAGGTTAAAGTTCTGAAAGGACTATTGGAATAATGGGACCTTACAGCTCAAATTACCTCCATGCTGCTGATAGGAAAACAAAGGGAGGGATGGGCTAGTACAAATTTACCAGGCTACTGGACTACAAAAGATTGTCCTTTCAAAGCAAAAGTAATTATATTTTATTATACATTTTTCCAATTAGAATGGTATGTTCAGCATATGACATCATGAATTTAAATTCTACAACTAACCCTGTTTCCTGAGAAAACGTGGTGACCCAATAATGTAAGGGAGCTAAGTGCATGTAGTACTATGATTATGCAGTTTCCCTCCTTGCTACAGAAAGAGACCCTTCTTTGCAGAATCTCACTTTCCTCGCCTCTAGTTATTAGCTCACAACCCCTTCCTCCAAAATAAAGAGGAAGATAACGCCACTAGTTTTAACATTGTTCGAACATTTAACTTGAAGCCACGCAATCTTCCCATCCAACGATTCTTCTCAACCATCCAGCTCCCTTAGTGTCCCTCCACAAGCCTGGAGTTTGACCAGGTAGACAAACATAGGCAGAGAGACCAGGCCAGACTTTCACTGGGGGAAAAGGCAGAAAGGAGCGCTGCCAGGGAAAAAGCAGCAAGAAGCCTGTGCATAGAACCAAACTTTCCTCTAGCGCTTTGTTCTCCAACTGTGAGCATTTGGGATGGAGCAAGATATGGATGTGAAAGTATCATCTACCTACTGAACGTGAGACAAGTCAGTCCCAATTTTACTCTGATGAAAAAACGTAATTTAATGAATAAAGATATCTGGCTCCTCCCTTTAAAGGTACCTTCTGTCTCAGCAAGGGAGACTGGCTAAGGAACCACAACTGGAGTTAACAAGCCAGACACCAGACTAAACACCTCAGAATTGGCTCTCTCTCATTCCTGGTCGCCACCTTTCCAGCGCGTGTCTGCCTCACTTATATCCTCCATTCCTGATGGTCTGGCTCTCCCAAAAAAGAAAGCAAAGAGTGGGGCTCTTAAGTTTCACTGGCTTAAGAAGTGGGATTTCTGAGCCTGGATACCAAGACTTGCTCTCCTTCCCTCCTTACGCTTCACCCACAACTCGCCCTCTTTCGCTCCCTAGGTTCCCACCTCTCCCATTCACACCACCCTTACAACATCCAAGCCTCTTGTAACATCCAAGGTTCCCAGAACATTGCTGCAGATAACCCCAGGTCGGCAGTGAGCCACAAGGGACCACACTTAAGCAGCAGCAGGCGGAGAAAGTGGCGGGGCAGCTGGGGAGCCCGGCGGGGCAGTGCAGCCTGGAGAGCTCCCGCCCGGGCTTAGCGAGCGCCGGCAGGTCCGGGAGGGGCGCCGCCTAAAGCCTCCTGCCCAGTAACACCCCCAAGGCGGCGCGACAGTCTGGTAGAGACCCCCGAGGGAGAAAGAAGCGCGGGACGCTCCGCGAAGGGCTCGCGGCTCGGCGGCACTCAGTGCGGCGGCCAGTGGCAGCCCGGCGCCCAGCCCCCTCGCACCTGGACCAGGCGGCCACCCTGCTTCCTCAGGGCGCTCTCCGGGACTCGGCTTCGACGGGCTCCGCAGGCTGGAACCGGCGGCGGCGCGGAGACCTCACTCCTCCATCCTGGGACCCGGCAGCACGTTACCGACAGCCGTGCACTTCCTGTTTGAAAACGGGAGAGAAGAGCGAGAGCCGCGTGTTGGCGGGGGACCCGCCGGCCGCGCGCACCGAGGGGGCTGCGGGCTGCCTTACCGCCGCCGCCCCCGCCCGCCGGGCCCCGGGCGCTCTCCCCACGGGCGGCCACCCGCCGCACCGGCCGCCCTCGAGGCAGCTCCGGCGGCCCGGGCCTCCCCCTGCCGGCGGCCTGGCCGCCAGCGCGCTCGCAGCCCTTCCGTTTCCAGCCCCACCGCGGCCCCCCCTCCCCGCCTGTACCCGCGTCCAGGGACTGCCCGCGCGCTTCCTCCCAACACCCGTGCAGGCTGCCTCCGCGGGCCTCCTCTCGTCTCCTCCCTGCCCTGCCCCTGGAAAAACATCGCCTTGGGGAAGGTGTAAAGACAAGACTGAGCATTTACAAGGGAGTGGAAGATGGATTTACGCAAAAATTTTAAAGTTAACAGCCACATCCCAGTAATCCACTACAGCTCAGCAGCCCAAAGAGCTTCAGGATGGGAAATTACTTGTCTTGCACCTGGCTGACTCAGGAGTGTGCACACAGCTGCCACAAACTGGCGGGGGTGGGTGGGTGGTGGAATTCTAGGTGCCTAGGGCCTGTCTCTTTCCTAGGATCAACCTCACCTTCACAGTCCCGATATTTACCTATACCATTTCCACACAAAAGACAATCATATAGCGCATTCTCCCTGACAACAATCAAATATTTCTCTGTGCACATAAATCATCCAGCAGTTCCAAAGTTTGGCATTTATGCTCATTTTGTCACCCTCTGACTCAAGTTAATTTCAAGGTAGTGTTTAAAAAATTGTAAACAGATGGTTTCCGAATCTGCCATATGCAGAGTGTACCAGCTTTATGAGTTCCCATGTGTTCAGTGGCCAGTTTCTGGGCTTCCTTCCGGGTGTGGACAGCTTCATCCATACTCTTGCCCTTGCAACGCAGATCTATCAAGTTACAAGGCACTTACAGGACTGTCTTTGATAAACAGTTCATTTAGTCATCAAGCTGCAGGCTTAAACTAAAGTTATTTATGTTTCAAAACTCAACATGGAGAACAGAGTATAAAATGATTACTCTGTATCAAAAACTAAATTTTGACAGACGTAGAAATTGATGAACATTAAACTCCCACTTAGTGTTAGATGGCATCTCATTTTAATCTGTTATGCTCAGTATTTTCCAGAAGATCAGCATAAGTCCTATTCTCATATTCCCACTTAAGGAAACAGAATCAGAGAAGTTAAATAATTGTCCCAATGTCTCTGCTAGAAAGTGATCAAATGGAGAGTTGAATAACAGGTCTTTCCTAAGTATAAAATCTGGGCCACTTCCTCTGCACTCTGCTAATTCTCAAAACAAGAGTGAATTCTGGGAGAAAACTCAAGCCCAGCCACCATCTGTGATCCATTCCCTCACTCCCAAATGATCCTGCAGTTTATATGCTATCACTCTGTTGAACTAGCTAGCTTCCTTACCCACCTGAATAGTATGTACCTTGATTACTCAAGCAGAGGACACTGTGCTCTTTCCCATTATCTACCACAGGCTGTCAGCCTTTTCTGCATTACTCAGTGGCAAAAGTTCAAAAGGTTTTAGGACAGCCACTCATATGCCAAGGTACAAAGTCTGTTCAGTTCAGAACCTAGTCAGCTCATATTTGTTCCCTGAATGGGCCTTTTCAAGAAGGGGGGGGAAATTCAAAACAAAACGAAACAAAAAAACACACAAGTGGCTTCAACTTTCAGTGAAACTGAAGTTCATTTCCCATTTCCTTCTGCTTTAGCACTTAGATTCACACTCACCTGTCAGTAGCATGCTGCTATTAGCCTCCTGACAAGCCACAAAACAGAGTGCATATAAAAAGATGATTAAGAACCTTGGTGATGGTGGGACCCCAGACACTTGCAGAGAGAGTAAGGAAGAAAGTGAGAGCTTTTGTCTTGTCTCCAGGTGAACTGCACCTCACTTGCCCTTTGCTACCACTTCACTAAGCAGCACAGGTGCACCTCACTAGGGCAGGCAGGTGATCGGCAGGGACAGTTCACGTGTGAGGGCAGGGCCCTCAGGTGTGACGGTATGGCCGGCAAGGGGCTGAGATGCATTCCCTTCCTTGAGGCATGCCTCATCTAATGAGGCCTTATTACTAATACCTACCTGAAGACTTCAGGGGCCAGCTCTGCCTCTGCTACAACTTTCACCTTCTCTCAGTCCCTTTTCACCCTAGACTGTCAACTCTTTATTTCTTTTCACAAACATAATATTTTTTCACAAAGTACTGCCATATATTTTCCACAACATATGGGGAAACACAAAACTGTAACTCAAAATTTCTCTCACTTCTATCTCATTAAAAAAAAGACCCTGTCAATAATTACTCTGTTTTAAGGATACAACTGTATTTTAAAACACCTTTGCTATCCCTGCCTTCCTATCTGTTACTCGTTATAACTCCAAGAGCCTAAAAGGAAAAACTCTAAAGAAAAATGAGACTCCTAAGAAAAAGCAAGGAAACACGGATCCCATAGTTTGTAATGTGAATGACAAAACACTCCTAAGATTGCCTCAGTTCCCAACATGTTTCCCAACAAATACAAGGCCTAACCATCATCTAGTACCTTCCCATGATTCAGCTATTCTCCTGTGCCTTCTGTATTTCATGGAGAAGTATTTCTTCCCTAGCCCTGTGAGTAGGAAAAAATATATATATTAAAATCATAACTTCATAAGAAGAGAAAAATATGCTCAAAAATATGATCAGGTAGGCACAAATGATACCACCAAAGATCAAACTGATTTTAGAAGAATACTGGAGGTTCATCCTGAAAGTCTCCACTCCCTAAGTACCATAATCCATGGATGAAGACAGCAACATTGTGAGGGCCATTTTGCAGGCTCCAAATTAAATGACAAGCGACAGCTTTTCTGAAGACTAACAGGTGTGGAGCAGATGATAAACTCATATCCAAAAAGGATGCTGCTTATCTTTCCTCCTCCTAAAAGAGAAAGACCTTATTTTGGTGGTTAAAATGTTTGCCACAAGATTTGTGTACAGATTCTCAGTCATTATTACTGCTGGATTTTGCAAACAAGAAAAATGGCAAGCCATCTGGTAACCTAAGAGATTGCCTGTATGTACTAGCAGCCTTCACATCTGTGTCCTTGTCTCTGATTTCACTTCCAGGGGAGCACATGCAACTGGCTTTTCTGTGAAGGTGGTTTTCTGGTCCTCACACTCCCCTCCAGGCCTCTGCAAAACCTGGGCATGGCTTTCAAGGAAGATGTCCTCAGAGCCAACTGGCTGGCTGGATTGGCATGTGCCCACAGAGGGTCACTGACCATCTTCGAGGAGCCAGAGTGGCATTTCCCATGGCAAAAATATAGCAAAGGGGTGCAAACTGTCTTTTTTTTTTTTAATCTGCTCACAAGATGGTTTAAGGTCCCCTCTGTGCAGTTTCCTGATTTGAGCTTTTGAGCTTAGAGCACCCCACAGCATGACGTGGAAGACCCAGCTACAAGGCAGAAACACATGGCCAGGGAGGCTACAGCCTGAGCTGTTAATGTCCTGCAGCTCAGTGCCTTGGTTCCCTCCACTTGCACGTACATATATGCCTCCCCTGTGTTGCACAGAATTGGTAACCCTCATGTGCCCTGCCTCACTGAAGCCTCAGAACAGCCTTTGCAAGGGGGAGTTGCTATCACTGTGCTGGGAGCAGCAGCAGGCTCACAGACACTGAGTCATTTTCTCAAAGCAGCAGGTAATGGAGCTAAAACTCACCCTAGGTCTGTTCTTCCTCCTTTGAACTGAACAGAAACGAGCGGTGCGTTTTGCTTGTGGACTTATTATTGTGTGCTCTACAACTCTACTCAAAAGAAGGTCACTTTTAAAACACAACCTCTAATGTTCTCTCAACTGCATCATGTTACTTCATCACTTGGCCAAATTTCTGTGAAGTGTTAACTATAAGCATGCATTTTCCAACAGGCCAACTGATTTTATAGCACTATAAGTCGATCTACATTAGGTTAAATATGCTCTTGGGCTGCAGCTGAATATTATTTTTAAAAAATAGTAACACAGATTCACTAGTCAATCAAGTTAGGATGGACAAAATCTTAAAGCTTTTTTCCCCCAAGTTTCCCCTCTTATTCTTCAGTTAGTAAACAGTTATAAAGTGGGCCATTTTGACTGATGTACTGTGATTCAGTGAACATAAATATGAAAGAATAGCAAGAAACCACAAAAGTTTGACCAAATGCAAATACCTGTGCACAAGTTAAGAGTATTCAAAATGTTCCTGGCACACACTGCTAGCAATGAACAGCCTAGGGTTATTTACTAACTGCTGATCATGATGGGTGTTGTGTAGACTAAACATTGTCCTATAAGACATTTCTCTTTGGAAGGCATGTTTTGTCTATTCATTTTCTGTAGTGGGTATTTCCGCTTCTTATTAAAAAATATTCTCATATTTTCTTTGGGCATCCAGTTAAAAAATAATAGGTTAAAATCCAGCAACTTAAAAGGATTGGTCCTAACAAGTCAAATAAATATAATGTTCACTACTAAGAACATAATGTTCTTGAAAAAAGAGTTAAAAATACATAAATGTCTATACAGTTACATATCTGAAGGTACCAAAACATATGAGTTGATATGGAATAAGTCACACACACCACTGTCTACTGAATATATCAATTCTCCATTATCTACTAGAATGAAGTCTTAGAAAATTAACTTACGAATAATTTAAGATGGCAAAATTGTATAGTTTGATTTTCATTTTCTTTCCTTTGCCTGCTGTGGAATGGCTAAGGCAAATAGCATGAGAGAAAAACAAAGTGCCCAGAAAATCCAGAAACATTATTATATACTTTTTAAAGATTATTCATCAATTTTTAAACCTACCTAAACAAATTCCAACCCCTTTACATGTATTGACTCAATTATTCCTGACATTATGAGGTAGGAATTTCCATTACCTCCATATTACCTACCAGGAAACAGACACAGAAATACTAAGTTATTTGCCCAAAGTAACACTCTCTGCTAGCAAATACCAGAACGTGGGTAGCCTGCTGGCCACAGAACCTACTTTTACCCAACACATCTTACTACCAATAGGGCGTAATTGGCTTGGGCTTGCTTTCTAGAGCATGAAACTTCAAGGGCGGCAGTCTCATGGATATGGCCACAGTAGAGTAAAAACTCAAGAGTTTTCCTTTTTGCAACAAGAATATAACCACTGGTTGTAGAAAGTCAGGGATGCAAAGCCTGCTACATGTTTCTGAATAAATGAATATTTAAAAGAAAGGAAAATATATTTATAAAACAGAAAAGCCACAAAGAACGGCTACTTCCTCACCAGAATTTGACCAGAATCCTAGAATGCAGGGCTCCAAGACTATTTGGCTACAGCACAACTGAATTATCATGGGAAGGGAAAGATATGAACCCTATGTACTTAGATCCTGGAGAAGCGTTTGATACAGTGTCCCATGAAATCAGGAGCGCTCACTCAACTGAAACATGTGGCTACAAGAACCCCACAGGAGTTAAGCAAGCTAGAAAGAAAAACATTGGATCTATCTACTAGGATGATGAAGAAAATACCCACAAGGAAGAGTATTCAATTTGTATTCAAAAGTAAGTTGGAAATTATTCACACTGTTATAATCAAATCTGCAAGTAACATTAACTTGGGAGGTGTGAAAAGGGCACATGAGGGAAGCCAACTGACTTGGTTACATGAACAGAGCAGTGAGGAGAAACAAGTTGTTTCATTTTTGTGCTTCCTTTAACTTTCAGGGAGGGGCTAGGATGCTCAGCAGGGAGTAAAAAGCCTCTAGACCTGAAATGCCAAGACTGATCTAAATAAAGTAAGCTATACCAAATTGGGTATGTTTAAAATTTTAGGACCATAGGTCTGAACTCCAACAAGCAAGATCCTATTATTCCACACACCATCAGTGAAGTTCCATGGGAAATAATATTCTTTCCAGCAAGAAGACTTTGTTAGCAAAACTCAAAGAAATGAGGGGGCTCAAAGGCTGAATTTAGAGGTTAGGTGAAAAAGTCAGTGGTGTATGTAAAATCTGGCCCCACTACAAATATGTTGCACAGGCAGAAGGTCATGAGAATGCTTTGCAAACACATGGCAGGATAAAGCACAGAGAAGAAGGAAGAGCAAAGAGCTAAAATTTGGACTAACATTATTTTTTTAAGCATAAATTATCATTTCTAATTTCTTTAATGTAGAGAACTCACTTCTCCCTTGGTAGAACTGTTTGCCTTCCCAGCAAAAATTATACTTTAAAACTCAGATTTAGAACTCAGGAAATGGGAGTAAGGGAGGCCTTTAACTCTTGGAAAAAAATGGCCAAACACCAGGCTGGGTCCCAGGAAATGTATGATGAATAAAATACCACTTCATTCAACTCCTAAGAAGCTGAAGAACTGAACAATTAGCTCCGTAGCCACCCTGCCCCAGCAGTAGACTGCAGAGCTCCTGCTCTATGAGAGACTGTTGATGAAGACAGTCACCAAGGAAATCCTACATATTCCATTTTCCTTCTAAATAAACAAAAAAGGGAAATTAAGCACAAAGCCTTACAGATTAGAGACCTGCTATATTCTAGATATGAATGAGAAAATGTATGTGCAAATAACAATGCTCTGAGATTATGTAGTATTTACAGAGAAGAAAAAGCAAACCATAAAATCTTGACAGATATTGCCCAAGGTTTGATTACTGGCCCCCTCCCACGGTTTAAAAATCACCCACACTGAAACAAACCCACAATTAGCCTCAGCCCAGAACCCTCTCCTGAGTGTCCTAGTGCTTACAGGGTGCATTCTGCAGCAGGCTGTACTCAGAATCACCTGCAGGGCCTTTTAAACACATCTTCCCAGCCCCCACCCCAGATCTTCAGCACAGGAATGGCTGCGGGGGTAAATCCGGGGGTTCCCGGAATCTGCACACGTAAGAAATTCAAGTGCAGCTGGGTTGGGGACCCTCTGCTGCAGACATTTGCTATTTCTTTCATCGCTCTATGACTGTATCACTGAAGTCAGGGATGAGAGCAAATGGTTTCCCTTCTCAAGAACCTTTAATGGAATAACCTTCAAAGGCAATGGAATGACGTCCAAATTCCTTAGCAGGACACTCCAGGCCCTCTGTAATCTGTCCCCAGCTGCTTTTCTGCCCTTCTTTCCTCCCATATCCCCTCACTGTCATAGCAGTGAGGGACTTTTCCCCCAAACACATCACACACAGCTGCCCCATCTCCTACTTGGCTGCCCCAGTGTTGCTCTGCTCTCCCACTCTCCCTGGCCCTGTCAGTCTCTAGATCATCCTTCAAGGCCCTGCTCAAGTTATTTTTCTGTGAAACTTTCTCTGATCTTCCCAGACAATATCAGTCTCTCCTTCTTCTGAGCAAATGTCCAAAAAACACTTAGTTCACACAGGAAAGATAGTGCATACAGCATGCTGCACAAACCCCACTAAACTGTTCACGTGCCAGACTCCCTGTGAGCAGGAGCACTTCTTAACTTTCATGTTGTGGATGGGAGAGATCTAGGGTCCAAGTTTAGTTCTTCCAGCTTGTTACTGGCACTGCACCCTTGGCAAGTTATTTAAACACATGGAGCCTCAATTTTATAATCTTTGAAATGGAACAACAAAATGATGACCTACCTTCATGACTGATGTGAGGATAAAACACAAAAAATGTTTGATCCAGTGTGGACCACCTAAAATTCACCAAAATGAGATTTTATTATTTTGTTTCTTATCCTATGAGAATGTATTGCAGACACAGTGAGTGCTCAAATAGCATTTTCTTTCACACACAAAAAAAGGAAAGCATTTGCTTTCAAAGTTAATAAGCAGTGATTTCTTAAAGCCCATTCTCCTTACCCAATTTTGTTCTTCTGTGAAGGACATTTCACAATATTCCTATTGAGAAGTCCTTTCTTAGTCCCTTTCTTTCCTTCAAAAATCAATGTACAAAATTCTAATGAACAAACCCGGTTCGTGTCCCTCCTACTCCAGCTTGGCTTTTTGCTTTGAACTACAGTAACTGCCTGCAGTCACAGGGCCGCTGCCCGGAGAATTGCCTGCTTCACCGGCACAACAAACAGCACTTTGTAGGCAAACTGGAGGGGAGCCCAAGGAGGAGGGGGGAACCAAGGAAAAGAAGTTTGGGCCAGAAACTGAGCTAACACCCTCATTATCGTCCAAACTGTAATACAGGTAAGGAGAGAACAGGGCAGGAAAGCAGCTCAGATCAACGAAACCTTCCCCAGCTGCTCCCAAATAGCCACCTCACCACTCAGCCGCAGAAAATGACTCCCAGCCTCACAGGGGACATGCTGGCCCACCCGCCAGCTAACACATGCTGCTACTGTTGTCAATAAAATACTGTCCCGTATTTTATTATCCTTCTTACCTTCACCAAACCAATCGTATTGCCGTTATTATCCCCTCTACCATTTACAGGGGATAAACCCCAGGTCTCCAGAACTCCATAGGCACAGTCAGCAGAGGAGAACCCCAGGCCCAGAATGCAAGTCCTCTCAGCATCAAACCCTTGGTCCCTCCCAGGGCCCTAGAGTAAGTGTGAAGGCATTTTATAAACGTTCTCAGAAGCTCACCGAATCCACTAGCTGTAAAGGTAAAATAGTTTCTGTTCTCTTAAAACAAGTCTGGTGCCAAGACGGTGGGTTGTCACAGCAACAAGGCCCCGACTGCAGCATAGAATGATCAGTCTAGCATTTTGTGTAGCACTGTGTTCCAGGAAGATCCGTTAGCTTTCTATTCCTAGATGGAAATTCTCCTGACGATTTTGTTTGTTCAGTGGATCTAGGGAGGAGGTACTAAGGAAGTATAATTTTCTTTCTTTTTTAAAATCAAACCCTGCTCCTGAGTTTAAAGCTGAGGTGATATGGAAAGCAAAAGAAGTGTCTAAAGTAAATTTGTGATCCTTGTTGTGAGAGGACAGAGGCAAGAGCACAGACCTGAACAGCACAGGTTCCTGAATCTGTAGCCACAACCGCTTGGATTCAAATCACAGCTCTGCCACTCCCTGGCTATGTGGCTTGGACTTCCCTGGTCACTCTCTGTCTTGAGAAAGTGCAGCCAGACTGGGGAACTAAGCCTTGGTGTCCTCCGCTACAAAATGGGCTGTGGTGAGGGGCAAATGACCTAATACACATACGGTGTTCCAAATAATGCCAGGCACGTGTGACCACTACAAAACTGTTTCCTATTATTATTTCCAAAAGAGATTAGTCTTATGATTGTGTTCTTTTTTCAGTGTATTTTATAAGGTTAAAGAAGACTTCTTATATAATTTGTTAAATCCGTAATACCCCAAACCAACACAAAGATTATTTTACAAGTTTCACTTCCTGATAGGATCTTCTCAGCTTTCCATCTGTGGACTATAGTCCCTAGAAGAAAAAACAGTGGGATCTGAAAAATTTTCCTTCTTCTCAGCAACAGTGCAAGGAAAAAATCTGTGCCCATTCTCTCAATACTACAAACTGGCTTCCATAATAAGAAGACAAAGACACTTATTGCATTAAACTAATACAAGGGCACATCTTTCAAATGCGTTTTTTATTCTGAATACAACCAAGTGTTAAACAATTAAGGTTACACCAGCTGAAAATGACATGGTTCAGCTCACACACGCATGACAGTCCCAAAGACTGGAATAAAACCTGCTGATGAATCAAAAGGTTTCTTTCCCAGAAAATGCTGAAATTCCAGGAACAATGTGCTATAGTTGGGATGATTAAGAGAAAAATGCTTTTAAAAATCCCCTCTCAGGCTAGGATCTAGACTGTTAGTAATAGAGATCTACTAAAATATCGTCACTCCCCTCTTTCAGAGGGGTCACATGTACAACAAATTAAACCTAAAACAATGGAAGGACTTTCCACAATACAGCAATAAAACTAAAGACAGGAGTAGGGTCACAATACAGGTCTGAGGTCATGTCCCGCACAGGGGCATATAGCCAAGAAGAGGGGCTGACACTCAGCTACACTGTTCTCCCAGCAGTGTGCCCTCACTGGGCAGATACTTCACATGAAGGGATGGTGGTGGCTGCTCCAAGCAGCGCTGAGCACACCCGCCCTCCACACTGGTGTCCAGAGCCATCTGGGAGCTGGGGCTGCCATGCATAGCCCCCCAGACAATGCTGTAGTTTGGGGGGAAAAGAATAAGTGTTGGTTTGTACTCAAACGTAGCCAACTTTCTACAATGCAAATGTTTTCCAGCTTTCTTGGTTTACTGTTTGCTAACAGCTGTTCTGGATCTCCTCTCCTTTCCTCACTCTGTTTTCCCCTTTCTGATATAAACTGTCCCCTTCCTTTTCACTCCAGTTCTACTTTTGCAGAAGCCATGGAAACAAATTCATGTGCATGCACTAAGGCAAAATAATAGCACTGTGCCTACCACACAGATTCTAAGTATGTCTAAGTATTTACTGGGTCACAAGTTTCCCCTTCTCATGTAAGGATCCCTTTTTTTTCTTCCTCTCTTCTGATATTACCTCCAAATCAATTTTAAGATATAATGTTTCTCTTCCCTTATCTTCAGGAGCAGATGATCTCTTTCTTTACCTCCAAGTGGCACTTAACCCTTCATTCTCTACCACTGGGCCCCTGCCTGCTCATACGCAGATCATCTTCGTGCTGCTTCATCCCCATACTCTACATATTTCTCCGATTCTATTACCCCTCAGGCAAGACAGCCCCTTCAAATGCATCCACTCCAGATGCAGTGTATCAAATACGAAAGGCAGAAAATTGTTACCATCACAAGTGTGGGGCTTTTGGCTTGTTCTGCTTAGTGCACGTATGGGGCGGAGGGGGTACCTAAAACAATGACCTGAAGTTTTGATTTGCTCCAACTTAAATTGATTTCTAAACATTTTTATTCAAAGCCTATGCTTCCATTCACCTGGCCACCAAAGGGCTAGCTATCTCTAAGGGCCCTGAGCTCAGAGACTGTATCCAGCCCACAAAGCTATTTTGTCTGGTCTGCACGAAGTTATTTAAAATGTTGAGTTAGCCAACCTTTTAAATTCAGGGGATTTTAAAGTAATAATCCAGATTTCTGATTTACAGTGAAAAATCAGAAGATTTGTCAAGACTGGCCCACATTCCCATATGGTAACAATTGGCTGCTGAATAGATCTGCCAAACAGACCCCCTTTAAGCAGGACCTGCATTTTCCAGTTCAGCCCATGTTCACCCCTCCACTCCTTTCTGATCACCCTACCCAGAGACTGAGTACCAGCTGCCATAAATCATCTTCTGTGAGGCCCACTTTAGGCAGTGTTTGGTATTTGCCTGAGACCCCCAGGCCACAGCTAGTTTCCAACTTTCACTCACTCTATAGTTACTACAGAAATTAAGATGTAACTATTAAGTTTCTTCTTAGTACAGAATTTGCAAGGTATAGATAATTTATGAGGAGTTGGAACTAAGCAAAAAGAAATATGTTCCTTAATAGCAAAATGTATAAGAACAGCTTAGTGTCTCTCTCTCTCTCTGTATAGGAAAGGGGTGCATTTGTGCTTAGTGTCTCTCTCTCTCTCTCTGTATAGGAAAGGGGTGCATTTGTGCAAGCTGTGTAATACTGCAGATCATCTCTCAATTTGTACTTTATTACTGGCTAAATAATAGGTAAGATGAAAGTGTTAAGCAGAAACTAACAGGATGAATACCCATTATTCTTGAGCATAATAAATCTATAAATAAAACAGACTATAAACATAAGATATAGATGGCCATTTATTGATTTATTCTTTACTTAGAAGGTATGGATAATTATTTGTTTTAATTACACATAGTTGTTATAGTATTTATTCAGCATGCATTTGAACATAACACCTTAACAAATATTAACTACACGTTTATATGTTTACATATAGTTTTGACTGTAAGGTCAGATCTATTAGGAGGAAGGTATTTAATGTGTACTGTTACACCATTTTATCACTAAAATTGGTGACAGAAGAGAATAAGGCTAGAGAAAGCACCAAAACAAGTTATTTTAAATTACTCTCTTAATTCTAGGATTAAACTTTCAGGTAGTTTTACCAACAGGTTGTTATTTTTCTAAAACCACTGTTCTCTGATCAGAACACTGGCCTGGAAGCATGAAGACCTGGGTGCCTCTAGAACTCTGCTCTTCCCAGCTGTGTTCCTACATTTCAGATCTGATCCACAAATGAGGAGCACAAACCAGATGAGTCGTTAAGACCCCTTTACCTCAAAATGATTCTGTTTTTTAATGGAAAAATTAGTATTATAAAATGAATACAAAGAAAGCTAAGAGAAATTAGTATAGTAGGTAAGAGAATGAGATCTGAAATAAATGAGACTAGTTTCAAATTCCACCTCCGCCACTTTCTGTAATTTTGTGGGAAAAAACGTAACCTCTCAATCCTCAGTTACCTTATCTGTAAAGTGTGAGTATGTCCATGTTCCACTCAGGATTGTTAAATCCTAGGGCATAAGTTTGGACAGTCAGTAAATGGTTGTTATTAACTTTGGATATTACATAAATCGTCTTTCCTTCTTGACTAGATTTTAAAAAACCCATTCTTTCTGATAATAAACTAATTTTAAAGATTTATTCAATAGTAGGATGCTATTGCAAGCATCACAGGGGCCATTTTCCAAAGAATTTTAATTTTCAAACATTTCTTAGGACCGGGTGGGGACCTTGAGTGGAGAGAATTCTGACTGACGGCATTTCATACCCAGTGCGAGGGGTGTGGCTCTGCCCTGTTTCCGTGAGCTCTCTGGTGGGCAACACCCTCTAGAGAAGGGCTGTACTGTACTTCCTGTCTTCTGCCTGCTCTGTAGAATTCACTGCAGTGTTGGTGAGCTGTTGATGCTGAGATTTCACAGTGGGATTTATGGGTTGCTGGGGAAGTGAAGCCTTCTCCTATTACCAGCAAGCAGAGGAGTAGAGTGAAAAGGTTTTTAAGAAATGTTCATAATGGAATCTAACACTGGTATCCATGAGCCTTCCCTGATAGCAGGTGTCAAAAGGAGAATATAGATATCTTGAAAACCTTGGAATAGTAGTAGTTTCCAGACTTCTGATTTCCTAAGACTAGTAAAATGTCAATAGTAAGACAGCCATAAAATTGCCAGGTTTTAAGGTGATGAGGAAATGGCACCAAAAGGCAATCTTTCCCCATCCTTTCATAAAAGGACATAAAAGATACTAACCTCTCAAAGTAGGAAGGACAGCCCAAGATTTGGTGTGTGTGTGAGGGGGGAAGACCCTTTAAACTGAATAAACTTTGCACTAAAATTAAAACTGAAAAGCTTGCTGCATTGTCTTTATTTTTATTTTCCTAGTGGTTGGTGCAACAGTCATCACGGACTGACTCTGGAAACCACTAGTCAAGAGCGGACTGTGAGTTGGCCCCCTCACACTGTCCAGTCCAGGATGCAGTATCTCCGGGAGGCACCAAGCGCCACACTGTGGGCCATCAGCTACCTTGGTCATCACCTGCCAAGGGTCCAGACGTATCCTGAACGTTCCTTGTTTGTCTTACTTACCAGTTGTAGGCCTGTCAGCTACCAGTGTTTCAAAACCTTTTTGAAGATGCCTTCAGTCCCAGCCTTTGTGTACAATTAGGTAAGATGGTAGCTCTTGGTCCTGGCTGCCAATCAGAATCACTTGTGGGTAGGGAGGGCCATTCTTAAAGCGAAACTCCATTCCCACAGATTCTGATTCAGTAAGTAGGGGGAAGGGTCTGGGCTTTAAAACATTCCCCAGACTGATTTTTATGCCAGTCAGGGGGAAGAAAAACTGGTACCATATTTTTTTGCTTTCATCCTGAATATATGTCTTATACAAAGTTTAAAGGTAGACCTCTTCATGCATTCTTTCAGATGACAAAAATGGAGGGCCTGCCATGTATGGGGCACTAGGAAATCAGTAGAGAACAAGACAGATACATCCTTGCCCTCACCACACTGACAGAGCACTGGAGCATGGAGACAAGGAAGCAGGCAACTGCAATACCACATCAGGTGCGCTGGGATTAAGTGAACAGTCCAGGTTCCCACTGTCCCAATCCTAGTGGCTTCCTGGGCTTCAAAAACGTCTCCTCCCAGCTGTCTTCTTTCCAGATACTAGAAATCCTAATATTATTAGAAAAAAGGATGGAACAAGGCCCTGTCCTCATGAAGCTTCCATTCTAGCAGTAATATCTACACTTCCTAGGTATCACTACGTTAGTCGTTCCAGCTCTAGCATCCTTCCTAGAGTCAGATACCCATGCTTTGAACAAAGTGCAGTGGAAACTTAATTAAGACTGTGTTTTCTTCTGTTTCCAAAAATCTTGATGAAGCTTAGCATTTCCTGCTCTTTTTAATCTGTTGGGACAACACTGTCTAAGTATTTTTGAAGCCGTTTCCTGGGTTTTCCCCACCAAAATACCATCCTTTGACAGTTTGGTCATTTCCCTCTTAATACCCTGACCTCATATTTGCCCACAAAGAAACTCACTTGCTAATCTTCTGATGACTAGTACATCCTAGTCCAGTTTCCCTGGCATAAATTCCCACTGGTTAGGTATTTCATAATTCAGAGGAGCTTACTGTCATCTGTAAACCTAGAAATTCCACTGTGTGCTCCTTCTTTTGGATCAATTATGTAAATAAGACCTGAGGGACCCCACTGTTTACATACCTCCAAGCAGAAGAGAAATCTTTATCCTTGGCCTTTATTTGTGATCTTTAAGGCAGATGAATTCGAATGCCTGCTCTATCCATGTGTAAGCTGTAGCTAATCACATCATCTCCCTGTGCCTCAATTTTCTCATCTATAAAATTCAAGTATTGATTCCCTCCATCAATAAAATTCTTTTATTCAAAGTGATACATTGCATCCTTCATTCCAAAGAGACTTCAACTTTGATGCAGCCTTTTACTGTATAAAAGGACAATTATCTAAGGGCATTCAAATACATTCCCCCTCAAAAAATCTCATATAGTCACAAAACATTCCTTTTTCTCATAGGAATATCCTTGCTCTCCCGAAGATACAGACAGCTTGCCCCTGTGGACCAGCACAGAAGTGAGAGCAAGCAGACTGTGCCATCCAGACAGAAAGCATACCAGGAAGGGATCAGGGTGCAATGGACATTCATGATAAAGAGGATGCACATGTTGGTTAGGAAACCTGAAATTCTGTTCTAGCACTTTGGCTACCACCCAAAACAAGTAATTCATGAAGTCTAGTTTGTTGGATAGATCTAGAACATTTAGAGAACTTGGCACTAAGTTACCTATGATTTCTGACCTGCTTGCTTCCAAAGACATCTGAGAAGGGTAATTTTCTAATGTCGTCTCAGTGAAGACATGTTAAATCTCTAAGAATGAAATTACACCAACGGCAAGCCAAAGCCCAGTTCTGGGAAAAAACCCTTAAGTTCCAATCCTCCTTCCTCCCCAAAATGTAAATCTGTCACTAATTAAGTATTTTGGGCATACTAGCAAAAAGGTAAAAAGAGCTTGGCCCAAGTGGGAACTAAATGCATACATGGTTCACGCCAGCACCCATTATCCTGTTTACCTCTTCACAAATTTCAAAAGCAACTCTGATCTGGCAAGCTTTGCACAGAACATTAGAAACTCTCCTCCAGATGTCCAAACAGAATTACACAGGCCCTAGAGGAGGGAGTACAGAATTCAGAAGCTTGCAACAGACTCAAATAATTTCAAAGGGCACCTCAGATGCAAACATTAGCAAGAGCTATATGTGATGTAGCTGGGTCACGACCACAGATTTCTCAGAAGCCCCTAAAATCAGGTCTAACCAATGCCTGGGATTCACCATCATCACTCTGCATACCCAGATCTCAAATAACACCAGCAGTGCCAACTACTGGGTTTCACATAGTATTAATGTAGTGACTACAAAGTTTTCAGCCAAGTCACCCTCCACTCCTCTCTCATATGATTAGAAAGCAGAATCAAGATTTTTAAATCTCAGGAGACCTGAAAACAGGGCCAAAATAAGGACAGCGCTGATCAGGGGAAAAAAGCAAAAAAACAAAAACAAAAAAACACTTCTACTCAACTTCACACACAAAAAAATCTGCCCAAAGAATCCAGATGCAGCAGGTCTTACAATAAGCATCTGTGAGTCCTGACTGTCCAGGACCTATACATGAGTCTGTGTTAGGCCCCGCTTAAAAAAAAAAAGAGGCAGTTCTGTAAGCTAAAGCCTCAACCAGTAAAGTTTATGCCTTGGCCTCAGGAAGCAGCCATCCTACTGTACTTTTTGTTGACGAGATCACATCTCATTTACACTGTTCAATCCCAGACACCAGTACTCTTCACAAGAGAAGCTGACAAACTGAGAAGACATCCAGAAACATGCTTCTTGCAGGAATGGGAAAAGAATAGGGACTTTTTTGCACTGATTAAAGTTAATTGGAGGTGGGGGGGGGGGGACATCAAACTGTCTTGCGCATTCCAAGGGCTGTCTTGGGTAAGTGGGTAGTTCCTGAGGAAAAGAATCAATTGAACAAAGTTTCCAGAAGGCTGTCTTCAGCTCAAATAATACTCAACGGTATATCTTCATGAGAGTAGAGTTCTCTGTTCCTGGGGGTGTTTAAACAGAGGCTGCAAGTGTAAGAATTTACTAAAGAAGTTACGCCAGGGACTCGAAAATGTCCGCTTACCCAATATTATACTGCCCTGCTAGCTAATCTGCCACTCACTCTCTTGAAAATGCCCTTTTCTTCTGACTTGCCCAGGTCCTAATCACTTCAGCCCTGAGCACAGAAGGTCTCCTACTAGACTGGCTTCCTACCTCAATGTCCTCCTACACATTCAAGAACCATCTCCTTCAAGTCCTGTTCTCAGAGGTGACTTCACCTCACAGCGGCCTTCATGTTCACCATCTAGAGCCAGGGCTCTCCACCTTGGCTCCGCTGACATTTCCGACAGGATAATTCTTTGTTGTGCGGTGACATTATGGGGCACTGCTGGTGTTGAGCAGGATCCCGAGCCTCTACCCACTAGATGTCAGTAGCACCTGCCTCCCAGTTATGATGAGCAAAAAAGTCTCCACACATTGCCGCCTGTTGAGAGTCACTTTTCTTAAGGCAAATGATTAACACCACGGACTTGTGGTTCAAGTTTTCCACTTCCCAGATCTCTTCTACCTTCCTACACCAGTCATGTTCTCTGTCTAGCCAGGCAAACCTATTTAGTATTTTTGACCTGTGACATACCGCAACCCTTTCCCTAATATATGCTCCTCTCCCCTTCAGCACACACAACGCTTCCTTCAGGCTCCAGACACTCTCCATTTCAGGGGTCCTCGTCCTGCTAGACAACTTGTTTGCTTCTACTAGTGGGAACACCAGTACCTGTCGTACCTGTCCTCTAACAGTACAAGAATCCTCTCCACAGCACCTTCCCTGATTCTCTGTTAACTGCTAGTACTTCATAACATTGACTGCTGTTTCTCAGAATGTCAAACATCAGCCCCAACTGTACATGAAAAATACATGAAACTCCTTACCAACTACCATGTCAAGAACATATGTGATCACAAATACAGATCTGACAAAACTTTCACTTTCATAGCCAGTGCCAATTTACTTTCAGCACTGAGACTGAACCCAGTTTAATTTCCAAAATACAGCTACCAACACAATTTTGCTTTGGGACATGACAATCAAAATTTCCTAAAATTAATCAGATAAGCTCTGCACAATATAAAAATTAAGAGTTAAAAAAAAAAAGGCCAAGTCTAAGTTTTTAAAATTCTGTAAATAAAATCTTGGCGGGGGAAAACAAAGATACAAATATGGCTCAAAGCTTTAACTGTTACATCATTCTCAACATGGGAGTGGGAGACACTGGGGGACTGGGGCATCTAAGGGCAGTTTCCTGCAGCTTTCTAATGGGTTAAGTTTAAATCGGCAAAGTGTACAGTCACACACCCTCAATAAAAAAGAGACAAATCTAAGGTAAAACGTTCAAATATATAAATAAACCATGTTAATTCAAGATTTCCATTTTTTCCCCCAGCCCCATGGATTACCTAACCAAGTTATGGGAGGCTCCCTAAATAACCTACAGAGACTAAACACTCCAAATCAACTTTGCCAGATTCTTATTTTAACAACCTAATTTTCATCTCCGACTCTTTCTTAGCTTGCATTTTTAACAAGGGTTTTAGTAGACTGATGATGAAGACAGAGTAAGAGACAACTCTAACCCTGTCCTATCTGATGGTAGGTGTTTGGTCAGTATTTACAAACTAAAAATAAATGCTGTCGGAAGACCCTATTTACTGGTTATGACGCAGGGTTCTTCCCACAGGGCCCAAAAGCTTTGCAGGGGAAGGTCTGAATCACGGTCTTTCTGAGCACTTGGAAACGCCCTTTGGTTGTTTATGAGGTAAATAACCCTCACCATTACTGCGGAGCATTCTCTGCCTGTCCCGACTCTTCCAAAGTCCAGCACAGAACACATAATAGGTGCTCAATAAATGCTGCTTGAATTGAATTTTTATTATCAAAGCTGCTAAGGAAAGTTTCCGAAAGTCAGCTCTTCACCCCTGTATCTTTCAAAATATGTCCTCAGAACATTCTTTGCCCCAAAAGAAATACTTTTCCTAGTACGGAGGAGGACAGCAGGAAACCTGCAAAGCAAGAGCCCTAAGAGTAAGACCAAGTGGCTCCAGCTGGGCCCCACAGTCGGCCAGGACTCCCCAGTGCCTACTCCCCATCTCTCTGCCTACCTCCGGAGGGCTCCCTCTCTCGCTTTGCGCCTTTTCTTTCCCGAAACCCTACCTCCCCACCTTCTGCCACAACCGCCAAGGCGCACCGCAGGCACCGCACACCCCACCTCTCCCTCTCCAGCAGGAACCTACCTCTCCTCCCTCGACCTGTAGCAGCTTTTCTTCACTGCGGCTGGCTTTTTAAAAACACCAAAGAAAACCTAATTTCTTTATCCGCTAGAGACAGTCCAAAAGAGGGGGACAGAAAGAGGATGGCCCCTGTCAACCCTCCAGTAAGCGGAGGTGATAGCTCCCTGGACAGCCGCCCCAATCCTCCTCCTTTCCAGCCCCCTGCACAGGATTCGAGCAGAAGTCCTACTCCCAAGTGCCCACGTCTCCAAACAAGCTAGAAGCGGATTATACCGGTACCCGACCGGAGACGGCCCGCGGCGGGCTGGGTGCACCTGCGGGCCCCCGGCTCCCTCCCCCTCGGCGCGGGGCGGGGCGCGGCCCTCACTTCCCCGCCCAAACCACCGGGCGCGGGATGGAGGCGAGGGGAGGCGTTCCTGCCGAAGTTAAAGGGCTCACCTTCCGGGCACCGGGCCAGAAAGGCCAGACACCGAACACCCACGTCCGGCAGGAGTCGGCGGAGTCGCACCCGGGTCTCCCTGCCCTCCCGATTGCGCGGAAGGAGGCAGAGAGGGCAGCGCTCGGGGGCGCCGGAGGAAGGCAGGGCTGCCCTCCCCTCGCGGGGCCCAACGCCGGCCAGGCCCGCGGCGCCCGCCACTCTGATGGCCCTAACAGCAAGCTTGCGGCGCGGCGGTCAGGAGCCCAGCTCGGCCCCTCTCGCCGCCCGCGGCCCCCCGCCCGGCCCCCAGCCCAATCTCCTCGCCGCGAGGTGCCGGCCGCAGCCTCCGCTCGGGCCGCGGGTCTGGGCGCCTGCGCCGGGATGGGGGCGTGCGCTTCGGCTCCGGCGGCCCCCGGCGTCTGCCCGGGAGAGGGGCGCACCAACCTTGGGGGCAGCCCGGACAGCCTGGCCGCCGAGCCACGGCTTACGCTGAGGCGCAAGGCGGCGGCATCACCTGCGGCGGGCGGCGGCTGCACCGGGACGCGCCGGGGCGGCGGAGGGGCGCGGCGCCCTGGACCCTGGTCCCGCGGCCCCGCCCGCGGCAGCCACCTCGAAGCGCGGCGGAGGAGCCGGGGCACCACGGGCGGCGGCAGCGACGGCGAACGGAGCAGCAGCACATGACTCTGTAACAGGGGGAATTAGACAAAGCGTAACATGGACTCCGGGCCCGTGCAGGCGCTGCAGCTCCGGGACCAACCGCAGCCGGCGAGCGCCGCGACTGGCTCGGCCGCAGCCAATGGGGCGGGCGCGGGCCTCCATGTGATTGCGAGCACTTTCCCTGGTGGCCCCGACGCGCCGTCCGAGGGCAGGGGCGCTTCCGCCGCGGGGCGGAGGCGGGCTGCCCAGAGTGGGTGTGCGGCGAGTTAGGGGACTCGGGGCGGGGAACGGGGGCGGGAGGCTGCTGGACGCCGAGCAGGTGCAGGGGACGGGGAGGAGCGGCAGCCGTAGGTGGCCGTGGCCGGAATACCTGTCAAATGCCTACCTGGCCAGGGCGCGGGGCCAGGCAGCCGCAGTCGCCGGGCGGGAGCGAGCCAAGGTCAGGAACCTCCCTTTTCCCTGAGTCTCTTGAGTAAAGCTCTGATAGTAAAAGTTAGGGAGAAATGCAACGAAATAGTAGGAAGAAATTTGCGTAAAAGTATTAAACGGCTTCCAATCCTAAGGAAAAAGAATTTACCTGGGATTTAAGGCACACATAACTTTATCTTGGCACGATAGCTTCCCAGCTTCATTTATTCTGTCTCTGCTATGAAACATTCATTGAAGAGGTAGTTCTTGTTCTCATTGGGGCCTACTCTTTTTTTTTTCCCCCATTCCTTTTTTTTGCCAAAAATGTCTTATATCTGAAGCAAGTAGATGAAGGTTGTCTTCTGCTTAAGAAGTGTTTTCCAAAATGGTAGTTTTCCCTCTTCTGTTGTAAGATCAAAGTCTATTTTCAGTCTTTTTCATGGGTGGGGAGAAGCAAGAACCAAGAAATAAAGTCAGGAGGGATGTTTGGAATTGTTAGTTCTTAACAAGACAAATGGTTCCAGCCCAGTACTTCACTATTTCCTTTTATCTGAATCCACCCGGTTTCCGTGAGCAATGGGAAGTCTCACCTCTTTTGTACGAAGATCTCTTGTCAGTGAATGTTAATAAGCATTTACTCAAGCTTCTAACTGTTCTTAAGCATACTGTCCAAAATGTTACAAGTATTCTGGAAGGTATAGGTTCAGGTAAGTGAGGCATTAAAGAGGGTGGTTTCTGGGATTTCAGAAAAGGCTTCAGAGAGAAGGGGGTGTTAGAGCTGTCCCTTGCATAGTGAGCACTGGCTCATCAGGCATTGGAAGTAAAACAGAGCAGACCTAACAGAGCAGTATGAACAGAGAAGTCCAGAGCACACTCAAGGGACTCCATGCATAGTTACAAGATGACACTAGATTTTGAGCCCTTCTGACCTCTTGCTTTCTTACTGTCTTTGCCCTGTCCCTCATGCCAGCAGCCTCACAATACACCAAGCCAAGAAGGCGTGTGTGGGCAGGGACTGTGTGGCATGTCATCTAATCATAGCACCACATTTGCTGATCTGGGAGGTTAGGGCAGTTTTAAGACTAACATCTAGTGCTGTGATATTTTGACTGGAAACACCCCACCATTATAACTAATTTGGAATGTTTTCCTGTTTGTAAAAACACTTTGTTCCATGTTTTGATCTTCCCTGGGTTTTAAATTATGATTATAGGTTTGAGAGAAATGTGATTTCAACATTGATATAATTTTAGGATAGAAATACTCTAAACAGTCAAATGTGGAGAAACAGATTTTCTCATATACTATAAATGAGTGCAAATTAGGTAAATCCCTTCGGATGACAGTTTGGCCATTTGGGGTAAAATAAATATGTGCATTCTTTTGACCAGGCAGTTCCACATCTAGGCATTTATACTTTGGGCATATGTGTACAAAAATTACATATTTCAGAAATATCTACACATGTGTACAAAAATATATGTACAGGTATGTGTATTGCAGCATTGTTCGTAAGAGAGAGAACATGTAACGGTGTAAAAGTCAATAACAAAATCCTACTAGGTAACTAACTCAATAAACCATGCTAGGTCTGTAGAATAAAATCTTAAACAGCCATTAATAAAAATGAGATCTATTTGTACCAATATGGAAGAATTTCCAAAATCTGCAAGTGAAAAAAAGCAAGCTGCAGAGCAATATGGATATATGATCCCAACTTTATTTGTATTTTTCCCTGAAAATATACATGCTTAGGGGATGCTTACTAAAGGTAAGCCTGGAGGAAACCTGGAAGCCTAGTTAACAAGCAGTCAACAGTGGTCATTTGGGCATGTGGAGTTACCAGGGCCATTCACATTCTGTACAAAGTTCTGTATGTTTGAATAGTTTTATGCTGAACATGTATTACTTTGATCATTTAAAAAATAATAAAATTTTTAAAGGTAAAATTGGTGAAGAGCTATGTGATGACAGATAATGAAAGATCACTCTGAGGGTCTAGGATGTAAAAAATTGTTTGCTTCCCCTATTCCTCAAAGAAAACAAAAGGGAAGGAGTCAGCAAAGGACAGTAACTGATTTGACTTTGTGTTCAAAATTAAGAGATGTGATGCAAAAGGAATCTGAGGCTCCTTTAGACATGTCTACAGGAATGAGGTGGGGAAAACACAAGAAGGAAGTCCTTCCTTACTGCTCCAAGGAAGTTCTGTCAGCTAGAGCAGTGCACTTACTGACTTTGCTGAGCTGGTATGGTCACAAATGGGCACGCACATATTCCAGTACATGGTAAATTTGTATCATGCTAATAATAGCACCAGCTAATACTGTGCTCATGTTGGGCTGGGTGCTGCTCTAAGAACTTTATATACATTCACTTTCTGTCCTCACAGAAACCCTATGAGATAGATACTATTACTATTCTCATTTTTTATATGGGAAACAAAGGCCCAGAGAGATTATATAAGTAACTCAAGATCAGCCTTTAAGTGGCAGAGCTATACTTTTAAGTCTGGCAGCCTGGCTTTAGAAGTCCAAATACTTACAGTACTGTCAAAAAAGGACCATGTGAGAAAGAGGCAATTATATGTACATCTCTTCTTACCAAGCATTGTAATTCTAAGTTGATTGACACCTGAACTATAACATTTGGCATGCCTTAAGGCACTCAAATAATAATGAATGAAGAAATGATGTTACTCCTGGAGAAGAATCCGAGCTCCCTGGAGCAGTGAGTGGTTTTGCACTATTCCTTCTTTCATCTGCTCCTAGAGTGCCCAACATGTGGTAAGCAGTGTGAATTTCAATAATCTGTGAACATGATTTTGAGCAACTGTGCAGAAATCAAGCTTTATAACTTGCTCCCAAATATACTGGGGTAGCTTATGAATGATATTATGATGAATTGTTTGTAAAGTAAGGAATAAACCTAGGGGGATAGGGCTAAATCTAGATATATCTGCATAATTGTACACAAATAAATGTGGAATATATTTGTTTGGAAGGGCAGTAATTCTGAAGAGCTGAAGGGATGCCAGACTTCAAACTCTTTGAGCCTCTCTGTATTCCTCTCACCTCTCTTAGTTTCTGAAATTAGGATAACAATGCATATCTCAAGTTATTGTGAGGCCAAGGATTAAATGACATATAGAAAGGGCTTAGCCAAGTGTCTAGAACATAGGCATTGCTCAGTCAATGTTACCTGTTATTAATGCCTACTAAGTATGTCCAGATAGTATAAGTGTGAACAGATTTCTTAATCTATTGTGACTCTATAAATGCTGCAGCTAACATAATGGGGAATTATCTGGGTACTCATATCCAGTGCTTGGAAATTATGTAGTAAGGGCTCAGGTAAGCAAATGGTAAAGCAGTAGTCATCTTTCTTCTTCTGTGCTGCCTCCCACTTTCCTCTTCTTTCTATTTCTTTAGATAGGTTAAGACCATTTCACTCCTCACATTTATTTAAATCCTCAGCCTTGGGGGTAGGAATCATATTGTCCTCCCTTCTTCACAGCTAAGGAAATTGAAATGTTGGAGACAAGACCAGAAATGAGCAGGTCGAGGGAGGCAAACTGTGGAGGAAATGGAACTGGGCGGAGTGTGGGGTAACTCTCCATGCGTATTGACGTAACACAAAGTCCAAAGAGGAAGGGAAATTGCCAGATGGCTATAGTTAGAAATAATATGGTGAAATTGAAACTAGAAAAACGAAGGGTACATGTCCTAACCAAAATGAGAACAAAGAAGTGGACCTATGCTTTCTAAAATGGACTCATAGCGTGCTAAAATTAATGTTGCCTAACTAGGTAAGCCAGTGCTTCTTAATTGGTAACCCTGGACTAAGTGTCCCTTCACTGGAGAATTTTTTTTTTTAAAGGCATAAAGAGACACCAAATTCAGTCTTGAAAGGATCTGTACCCATGTCCTCTGCCTTTCTGTCTGCTAGTACTAGGGATGAACTGTCCATGCTCTAATCGGAACCCAGTCCCTTCACTTCTGCACAAGATCTCATCCAATCTCAAATGACAACTCCAGCAATTGCCCTGTCTCCTGTATCACTGAGTTTCCCCTCCCTACTAGATGATTGACATCGCCTTTTTTAAAACAATGTCATATTTTTCCCATCATAAAGAGAAAATTTCTCTTGTCCGTGTGTTCCCCATTCCACTTCTTTTCTCCCTTTTGCATCTAAGCATCTCAGAAGAATTGTTTATAGTCATTGACTCCAATTCCTTTCTTTCCATTTTCTTTTCAACTCAGGCTAAAAAGAGTTTTGCTCTCAGTGCATCACTGAACCTGATCTTGCCAGGTCACTGATGACTTCCAGTTTGCTAACTGCAGTGATCAATTCTTGGTCCTTTATTGAGCTCTCACTGGCATTGGACACCATTTCCTACTCCCTGCTCTTTGAGAAACTGCCCTGTCTTGCCTTCCAAGATACTAAAACACTCCCTTCAAAGAGCCCATCCAGTCATGTAGCTCTGAAGTCCTTTTCTATGCCAACAGCTCATCACTGGTATCTCCAGCATAGCTCTCTCTCTTGAGCTCCAGTTCGTGTTTCTAACTGCCTATTTGGTTTTCCCACTTACACATTTCATAGATATCTCAAACTGAGTTTCAAAAGCGAACTGCCAGTTTCCTCCCCAAATCTGTGCAATTTAAACAGCTTGCCCTCTCTCAGTAAATGGCAACTCCATCCTTCCATTTGGGCCAAAAGGCTTGGATTCATCCTTGACTCTTCTCTCTCAGTTTATATTGAAACCGTTAGGCAATCCTGTGGGCTCTAACCTCTAAATATACACCTCCATTGCCACACCTTGATTCCTTCACCCTCATCTCTCTCTCTGGTTAACTCGTTAGCTACTTAATTAATCTATGTGCTTCTACTTCTGCCCCATCCCTCCCCGTGGTCTATTCTCAACAGCAGACAAAGTGATCCTTTTTAACACATAAGTCTGATTAGCTCATTCCTTTGCCCAGACCCTGTGATAGCTCCCCCATTTTCCTTAGAGTAAATCCAAAGTCCTTACAGCAGCTTGCATGTTTCTGACATGATTTGCATCAACCCCCAAAATGTCACTCAGGGAAGCATACCCTGACAACCATATCTAAGATTGGAGCTCCCTGCCCACTCTCATTCCTCTCACCTTGCTTTCTTATTTTCCTCTGAGCACTTACCATTTGCTTATTATATACGTTTTTGTTTAATCTCTATCTCTCCCTGCTAACACATAAGCCCTTTAAAGACATGACATTTTATCTGTCTTGCTCACTGGTGTGTCCAATGTATTGAGAATAACATCTAGCACATGGGCCCTCAATAATTGTGTTTTGATGAATGGATGGATTTATTTCAGAGTTCTAATAAACATAAACTCAGGAAAATTTTTTCAAGGAAGAGATTTTTTTCATATCATGCTGTTCCCTAAGTATTTGTTGAGAAAAGGCCTTCATATTCAGAATCTCCAAATCTAGGCATTTTACTAAAAAAGCACTTCCTGGTTTATGTGGCAAAAAAAGAAGCTGAGTGGAAAATACTACCTTTTTGTTAGTTCCCTAGAAAACAGGAAAAGGAAAACAATCTGATCTGAGTTAGCAAGCAAAATTGCAAAATAATAATTCCAAAGTCCTAAATTATATTTTTATTAAGAAAAAATTTTAAGCCAAGTACTACAATAGGGAAACGAATAAGTTAGAGTGAATTAAACATTGACTTCCTCGTAACATATTACTTGACACTGTCATACTGTGTATAAAGTGTTTATGTATTCTAACCTGGGTGAAAGAGACAGTGTTAGTGAACTGAAAGAGCACAGATGTGACATAAAATAGCAAGTAGGACTCTTAATTATACTTTTGCCAATTGAAAGTTGAAATGACACAAAAATCCTGAGGAAAACACCATAAAAAGGAATTGAGAAACGCTTTAAAACAAAATAAAACCAGCCCCCAAAGCAAACTGATTTGCATGGTCATTTGGAAAGAGGAAGGAGAAGTAATTGCTGTTTCCAATGGTGAGTTGAATGTTTAAAAATCCACACAGAACTCACTGTGGGAAGAGACAACGAGCACAGCCAAATACCTTAAATGTCACGATGAAGCTGAGCAGTGCTTGAGCTGGAGGGAGGAATGTGGAGGACAGGAAGAGAGAAGCCAGCCTGTGGGGTTTTCTTACTCATGGGTGAAATTGTGGTATTCTGGGATTGAAAGATTATTATGTCTGAGCGCTGTCTGAAACTTCATCTGACAGCTCTTCCAAACAGTGTGGCCTGGAGATGGTTTGAAAATAAAGTTTAGACTGAGAGGCTGCGGTCATGGGACTAAAGGTCAGCATCGCCCTAACGTGAGCTGCTCCTTGGACAAAGCAGACATGTGGGAGGAGGCGGTGTCCGTCTCCAGTTCCTGATCATTCTTGAAGTCAAAGCCTTTGCTCAGCCCCTGGTGGGCACCTGGGCTAAAAGGGATTTAGGCCTTGAGTCTAAATCTAAATCTCTATCTGAAATATGAGACTAGGTGATCAAGCACCTTCCATTCCTAAGATTCTATGATATCCCCTGGAAGTTTATCTCCAGCCCACTAATAGATGGTTCCTCTTGCTTCTTTCTGTATTAATGTTTGCCTCATCTCCTCAAATCTCTACTCTTTTTCTCTTTCTAACAGAGTAACAGTGAGTTAGCTCTGTTATTCTCCTCTTTTTGAAAAGGTGTGGTATCTGGGTGACTACCTATAGACCCAATGTCTACAGATGTGTTTTAACTGCAGAGTGTTTTCTTAAAAGTTTTAAAAATTAGTTGCTAATGTTTAATAATCAGGAAATATCACATAAATACCAGAATTTCCAGCATTCTTAACCACCAGGACACCTGGCAAGCCTGCAGTAATTCCTGCATAGAAAATCCTGCTGGAGCTGAAGGACTGCTCCCCCTTTCAACTGGTTCTCACTCTGTGGCTCAGGAGCGCCTCTGCCACTCCCTAGTGTCCCTGGTTCTGTGGCAGAGAGCTGCAACTGCCTTTTATCTTTTATGTACACTGTTGTCTTTTTCTATAACAGAGAAGTATTTCTTTGGACCATGTTTTAATATTTCCTACAAAAGTGCTGCACATCTCCTATTCCCAGCCTACATTTAAACTACCTATCTGTCTGCTCTAGGTGTTTGAGGTTTGTGATCCATGGCTTGTATTATCTGGCTGTCCTCCCAGGTTTTCAACAAGGAAACATCGAAACAGCATTCAAAAATGAAGTGGTGGAGTGCTTGAAGTCCCAAACAACCCACAACAGTATAGACATGCTTCTGAGGTACTGTGGGTTCTGTTCCAGACCACCACAACACAGCGAATATGGTGGTAAAGCGAGTCCAGTGAATTTTTTCATCTTCCAGTGCATGTAAAAGGTATGTGTACACTATACTGTAGTCTCTTAAGGGCACACTAGCACCACATCTAAAACACAAAATGTATATACCTTGATTAAAAATGCTTTTTTGCTAAAAAATGCTAACCACTGTCCTATCATAATCACTGATCACAGATCACCCCAGCAAATATAATAATGATGAAAAAGTTTGAAATTTTGTGAAAATTACCAAAATGGAACACAAAGACACAAAGTGAGCAAATGCTGTTGGACGAATGACACCAATAGACTTGCTCGATGCAGGGTTGCCACCAACCTTCAATTTGTAAAAAGAAAATTTAGCATCTGCGAAGCAGAATAAGGCCAACAGCCATAAAATGAGGTATGCCTGTATATAAATAATATAATTCCCAGGTAGTTAGCCTGAGGACGTACTTCTAACCAGGACTCTGGTATTCATACCTTATAAGTCTTTATAAATAATTTCCATAGAGATTTAGTCCTTAAACAATCCTATGAGATATGTATCATTTCTATTTTTACAAATGCAAAACTGAGGCACAGAGAGTGAAGGGAGGTGCCCCTGGCCACCCACCTGATAAATGCCTGGACTGGGACCCAAGCCCAGATTTTTGAGGCCAGGTTCAGGGCTTTTTAATGGCACATCATAGCTGCTCCATATCATCCTTGAAAGTCAATGTGCTGTGATTCTGAAGAACCTTTGGAATGTTCTCCACCATCAATTCAATAATATGTTTGAAAGCTTCAAAGCCCAACTTGTGAGGAGAAATCTTGGAATCATCTTTGACTTATACCCCTCAAACCCCCAAGTCTAACCAGGCAGTTGGGCCTGTGTATTTTTCCTTTAAAACAACTATTCTACCTACATGTTTCTCTCCATTCCTTCTACATAATCTCCATCCCAAATCCACTACTCACTCTTGAATTGATAGCATGTAACATGTAATTGTATGTTGCTTTGTGTTTCCCCTGCTATTTCATGTATATTTCTTTTTACTCTCCCAACTAGGACCTAGATTGTCTTACATTTCTTTGCTTTCCCATTGCCTTGCACAGTCGTGAGCCAATGATTATTAATTTATGAATTAATACCTACCGTCAATCCTTTTTATTACTGGTTCTCTTTGCCAATGCCATGCATGTATGCATTCAATAAGAACTTATTTTTAAATTGTAAATAAAAACATTTATTGAGTACTTATGAACTGTGAATCAAGCATTGTGCTGGGTGCTGTAACATGTATATCAATGGACCAATACCCCTGGTCCTTAAAGAGTTCACAGTCTAGTGGGGAGGGACAGAAACACACATAGAAAGATTGTACTCTGCCTGGTGTATCAAGGTAGTCTTCATAGAAGAGATGATAATTTTGCTGGGTCCCAAAGGATGAATAAGAATTTACCTAGTAGACAGGGAACAGGAAGAGGGAATGATATGAGCATGGACACTGAGCTTGATTCTGTATCTCCATTCCCTTGTGCAGCCTCAGGACAAGGGACAAAGCCTCTTCAATTCAATGCATCCTTGAATAGGTAAGTAATGAACAAATTTCTGTTGATACTGTGCATAAAGTGAAAGACTTGGCTTTATTCTTTTGCCTCACCAGCAAACATGCAAGTAAAGACCTCAGCCAATTGCTTTTCTGATGGGGTTTGTTAAGTTTTTAATTTCTCATCAAGAATCTAAACATGATATTCTTTCCCTTTTTCATTACAAGCACTCGACTTGAGTAGCAACTCGAAACAACTACTCTTCTCATCTTGTCTGCTTTTGATTAATTAATCAAAATTGTCTACATCATGAATAAATACTTGACATTCATTTTAACCAGAAACATTTTTTATAGTAATAATTTGTTTAAAATTTCCTTTTACTCTAAATTTCTCCTTTATTTACCAGCATCCTAAAAAATCTTTTCTTTTAGACAAGATGATCCACTGGCAATTTACCCAGCCTTGAGTGAGCATTTTTATCTTCTGAGTTATCATGGAATGCTTGAAATAACATAGAATGGTTATTTCAACTATTCACTAAAGAATGATGCATTATAACACTAACCCAGTTCAGACAGAGCGGGCTCTTTATCCAAGGAGGAGGTTTTACCTCTGATGAACTCTAAGTATTTCCCTCTCCTATGCAGAGACCTTAACACACCAGTGGCATTTAGGAAGACTGCATTCATATGCCTCTAACTGCATGCAGCAAACTGGGGCCAAGGATCATTTATCGCAAATCCATTAAGTAAAAGCATGGCCAAGCCCCAGTGAAGAATGAGAGTGCTGTGACTGGGAAAGAAATCGGCGGACTTTGGAACGGCATGGCTGGGTGTGAGCATCAAGGAGACTGGGGCTGTACTTTGACCCCTGGAAAGGCCTCTGTGATACTTGAGCTTGAAAGTTCAAAGAGCAAAAGGCCGAACGCTGACTGCTTTCACCCCACTGGGGGCAGTGCTGTCATTTGGACCTGGACTTCTTGTTGTGCAGAACAGTTGAGAACCTTGTCCCAGAATCAACTCTGACCCAGGGGAGCTGCTGGGTTTGGGTGGCTGAAGAGCGGCGATGTTTACTGCCATGATCTTTTCTGCCTGTAAGAAGACTTGTGCTCTTTTTGGTTTGTTTTGCTGTTGTTGGGGTGGTGGTGGTCGTGTGTGTGTGTGTTAGTTTTACATGATGATGAACAAAACTCTGAAATTTCACTCTTGCTCCCACTTACTCCATACCCTTCACATGCTGGATGGTCGGAAGCCAGGAATGGTGCAGGGGAGAGGGGCTGGAAGCAGCGGTAGGCCTCCAGGACTTCCATCTCAAGGAACCTCTCCTCCCCCTGCCCTGCCCTCTGCAAACCTGAGTTCTTTTTCTGAGCCTTTTCCTTAAATCTCCACCTTCTGTGAAGTTTGCGATGAAGCCCAGTGTGGCATCATGCAGAGGCTGCTGTCCAAAAATAAACTATTGTACTGAGGGGAAAGGCTGGTTTGAGAGGCGTGCCAGCCAGCCTCAGCGTTCAGTAGCACTTATTGGTTAATGTCTGCAAATTTTCTTTTTCTACAAAAAGCTAAATGGGGCTCATTAAACTCCTCTGGTGTAATTTTTTTTTTTTTTAAAGAAAGTACAAGTTAAAAATAGCTGACGCACAAGTCTTAGAGGCAATGAAAGCTTTGGTTGTTAGGAAGCACTGATGATGAGCTCTGGGAGAGTTTTCACAATTGAAATGCAGTGCCCTGCAGGAGCTGCAAGAGACTCAAATGGAAGGGGTAGGCTGGAGGGCTGGGTGGGAGAGGCCTGAGGGCAGAGCATCGCTTGGAGTGGACTGGCACTCCATTGTGTGCTTTTATCAAGCTCCTATTAACATATAAGCTGCTGAGTGTTAATAATGTAAGTTCCTGACTCACATCTGCTTAGGATGTCAGCATCCTGGTACAATTTCATGAGAGCTGGGACTGGAGAAGAAAGGACTGCCCCATTTCAAGGCACCAGCTCTTTGAAGAAGACGGTTGTCCTGACTCATCAGGGCTGATAATGCCTTGCTCGCTGTGTGCCGAGAGAACAGAGAAGACAAGCCAGCCCGCGAAGCAGTGTGTGGGTACAGCAGGAAGCGCAACTGTATTCACTTGTCCTTCGCTAATGATCTCCTGTGCTGAGAGCTGAACTGGGAGGCTTCAGGTGGCAGCAAATTATATTCCGACACCTCCCTCCCCAGGCTTTCCTGCTGGTGAAAGGGAAGGTGAGGGGAGCCTTGGAGATGAAAATTAGTCATCACTGAACACTCTGTAGCTGAGAGCTTTAACAAGGGCCTGTGCCAGCTGGGGAAGTGCTGCTTCTGGGACCCAGTACATGCAAGTTTGTGTGTCCCTGGCCTTCTGAACACTGGGGCACAGAGCCAGCTCTCCTCAGACTGCCACCTCCCAGCTCCTGGTGGCAGGGCTGACCACACCAGCTCTGCATGACTTAGGGCCTCCCGTGCCTGTACCAATGTCACTTTAGAATCAAACATGGGAACCTCTCCTGTGCCTCCCTGCCTCCAAAGGAACAAGGGGTAAAGTGAGGGTGGGAACACATGACTCGTTCTGCAGGAGGGAGGGAAGAGCTCCAGCCTCCCCCAAGGTTGCAGCCCTGCGAATCCCCGCTCTAGGCAGGCCATATGCCCAACACGTGGGGTTGACTTAGGAGATCTTGAAATCTTGAAAGTGTTGTCTAGCCATGACTTCTGGGGCTTGGGCACTATCTCCTGCAATGAGATGGTATGCAGATGACAGGTGGGGTTGAGACAGAGTGTGGGTAAAATTGCAATATTTACAGAATTTCTTGCCTGGTGTTAGTGAATCTCCATATCAATAGGTGTTTCCAAGGAGTAGAGAGAAGTAGTCATCTCCATATCAATAGGTGATTACCAGGGGGAGCTCCCGCATATCTGGACTGGAGAGGTTGGGTGGGGTCCCTTTTTGCAGCCGGGTTGCTAGAGATACAGGTGAGCAGAAGTGGACAACTGCTTGTAAGTGATAAGCAGGTTTCTCCCACTTTATTTCTCCCTTTGACTGATTTTGGGTTCAAAGGTTATTTGTCCCAGGCTGGGAACATATTTTCCCCCAGGAGTGACACAGAGGTTCTAGTAGAGACAGAACCTCTCGTGCAGGCATGTGGTTGGGGCATGCATGTGCCAACCTGGGACCTAACTGGGTGACGTGTGAGGCCCTTGGAACCCTAAGACGCCCTGGTTCCCCAGGGATGGGGCTGCCGAGTGATGGCTGCTGAATCTGGCAAGCAGAGTGCAGGATGAGCTGCAGCGGCACTGTGGCTGGGGGGCCCCTTTCCTGCCTCCAGCAGTGTTGCTGGGGAACCTGCCCTCCTCCCCAGCTGCTGGACCATCCTCACAGCAACTCACCTCAACAGCAACAACTCTGTGGGAGACTTCTTGAGTGCAGTAAGAATCTTAGAAACCACTTACTGAACTCTTATTATCTGCCAGGCACCAGGTCAGGCTTGTACCTGTACTGCCTCATTTATTCATTAGCCAGTCCCAGGTTCAAACCCCAGATGTGCCATTTGTTATTGGTTCACTTTAGGAAAATTACTTAAGCTCTCTGAGCCAGTTTCCTCAAGTAGCAAGATGTGAATAATAAAGGCACTTAGATAGCTGAGAGGATTAAATAAATTAATGCATTGAAAGGGCTTAGTGGAGTGCCTGGCTCAGTGCTCAATAATGTTAATCATTCCTGTGATATGCCAGGATATGCTAGGGTTGTATTGTTATCAGACCTATTTTACACACACGTAATCAAGGCTCCGGGCAGCTCTGGTATTCCAACCCAGGTTCATGCGACTTTAAAGCCTAGCTTTTTTCCATTATGCCTCATTGCTTTTTAAGACTTCCCTTATATTATGTGGCAATTATAAGACTCAGAGTCATTTGAACTCTCCTGAGAGTGGAATACTGTCATCTCTCACTTCCTATTAATATTTAACTGGATTGGCATGTATGTGGCAAAATGGTTTCACTTTAAATATCACAGCCACAAATTCAGGGGCTGTGTCTTACACATTGTTACCTTGGCAGTGTCTAGCTGAGTGCCCGTCATGTTGAAGGCATCTACTGCATAGGTATCGGGTTGAACTGACTTGGATTCACAGAGAAACTGAAGCTGTTAAAGTAACTAGGGCTTCATGGCTCCCCTTGACCATCCCCAGGGTGCCCCCCTTTGACCCCCAAAGGTCACCATACTTGGCAGCCTCTTGTGAATTAAGGTGCTTTTTACATTTTCTTCTCCATCATCCTCAGTTTATATTCATTCACGCAGTCTACAAATCAACAGTAAGTGCCTACTGTGTATCAGGCTCTGTGCTTGGTGCTGAGAGACAATAATGAACAAGAAAACCAAAGTTCCTGCCCTCACAGAAGCAGGTGGGGTTGAGACAGAGTGTGGGTAAAATTGCAATATTTCCAGAAAATAGCAAGAATCCTGTAGGTGAGGTTGGAATTAAGTCACTAAGGAAATACAGCATGATTTGTGTACGAGACAGAATGATGCATGTGCTGTGTGCCATGCAGTGGTGGGTGAGTTGTAGGGAGCCACAGCATGCATAGTGGGATGGCCTCACCTGGACTCCAGCAATTTAGTCACTTGGAGCCTGAGTCATGAGGGGAGTGGGAGCTCGAGGGGTAAGAGGTGCAGGGAGGAAGTTCTGTCTCAGGCAGAGAAGTGCTGGGAAACTGCTACCCTGATAGACCCTAAAAGGGTGTGAAAAGGGACAAGTTAGTGCCCATGCCGGAGAAACAAAATACAGAAAAATGAGGCAACTTGGAACAATGTCTAAAGTAACAGTGACAAATGGCAAATCCCATCAGATGATGTGGTATGTGTGTGTGAATACATTCAGAAGCAGCAGCAAGAAGCATTTTGTCAAAGCCAAGTTCACAGACTTCCTATACAGGGTCACCTGGGATGCTTGTTAAATATGCAAGGACATTATCTCCGACCTCGGGAACCCTAATGTCCGCAGGTAGGGACTGGGCATCTGCACAGCTGACAAGCACCTGGAGTGGTTCTGATGCCCAGTAAGGTTTGGGCACCACTGTGAACCAGTAGTTACTGAGTACGTCCTACACCTCAACAGGTCCCAACAGTCAGGATGAGGAAGAAGTGGTGGAAGGCCTAGAGGAGATGGCCACACAAGCCTGTGGGACGAAGGCATGGTGGGTCTCAGGTGGATGAAGAAGAGGGAGAATGTTTCTTGTGGGTGAGGTTGGAACAGAGTCACTAGGGAGTCCAAAAAAAGAGTGTGCGTGGGACAGGAAAAATGTTGGACTAGCTGAGTAGAAGCAAGATTGTGGAATTACAAAGTTTCAGTTAAACAAATTCTAAGGAATTCCACAAATCGCAGGCATTTTATTAGTCAATAGGGAATTATTATATGGTTTTCAGCAGGAAAAGCCCTTCCTTGTACAGTGGGAGCACAACTGGAAAGATGGATAATAGTACAATAATTCTGCATTTATGACTTTGGACACCTTACTTAATTTCACTAAACCTCAATTTCTTCATCCATAAAGTGGAAATAATAATAAACCTACTTTTCATGGTTGTGGGGTTTGAAGTGTATATTTGTGAAAAATTAATCTTATTTTGGGACCAAGCCTGCATTAAAACAACAAAAACTAAAAGCGCGTGCGCACACACACACACACACACACACACACACACACACACACACACACAGAAAAGAAAAAAAAAAAAACCTTTTCATAATGAATCGGGTGGCTTGTGATGTCCGGCCCATGATAGTTGCCGTTCCTGTTCACTGTTCATTTCCTTTCTTGCCTTCTCTGTGCCGTCTCTTGTTGCTCAGGTGGTTTCCAGGGAGTCCGCATAACCAGCCCTCGCAGGGAACGCCCTCTAGTGTTGGATTCTATAATGACTCATTCAGTCTTGGAACTCAGGAAGTTTTCTAATCTACAAGAAACTGTCCTTTACAGCCACTTACAGGCTACATAAAAATAACATCTTCAGTAGAAAGCTACCCATGGACATCAAATTAATTGGTAACTTTTAAATGGCAAATTAATTTGTAGCTTTATAGCCATAGTATCAATTACTGAGTAATGAATTTCTTCTTAAAACAAAACCGCTTATGGATATTGTTCTTTAACTTGAGGCTTCCCTGTCCATGCTCCCAAAGCAACTGAAAAAGTATTTCCTTCAAATATTTGTTTCTTTCCAAGAGTGAAAATATCACTACATTGGGAATGTCAAGGTCTGATTTCTGTTGCCAATTCTGTTATTGGCTGTTTGGGTGACTCTGGCTAAGCAATTCCCCTCTGGATTTTAGTTTCTGCAAATGTAAAATGAGAGATGTAGACTCCATGATCACTCAGCTCTCCTCCAGCACATGGTTCTTGCCTAAAGAGAGAGGCTGTGCAGGGAGCAGCTATCACTCAGGGGAGGAATCAGAAGACCTACATTCTTACCTCTGTTGCAGATTTCATCAGATCTGGGAACTTGGCCAATCATTTAACCTGTCTGGACCCTCATTTCCTCATCTGTAAAATGGGAAAAAGGTTTTCTCTGCCCTATTTACAGAGTTATTATGAGACCCAAAAAAGATGCTGTTCACAAAATATAACACTATAAAACTCAATAGGAAAATGCAAGGTTCTAAAATAAGGACCCTTTCCTAGTCATTCCTTCATAAATGATGTATGGGAGTTAAGGACAAACATATCTGAATTTTAAACCCACCAGTTAGTAACTCCTATGACTTTAGGTAAGTCTAAGCCTCAATTATATTAACTATAAAGAAAGAGCGATCACTATTCTTATGTTGATTAAATAAGAAAAGTATGAAAAGGCTTAAGATAGTGCCTGGAATATAATAAGAGCTCAATAAATATATACTATGGCTTTTCTCTAATCAAGTTCATTATGGCATTTAATGGTAAAGAAGTTAAATGG
This sequence comes from Manis pentadactyla, assembly GCF_030020395.1. Lineage (NCBI taxonomy): Eukaryota > Metazoa > Chordata > Mammalia > Pholidota > Manidae > Manis > Manis pentadactyla. The sequence goes on along the minus strand of NC_080022.1, from coordinate 76,644,896 downwards.
TTTTTCACAAGTCATCAAAGACAATTTTCGTAGACTCTTGAATGGAATTCTTTTTAGATCTGCTTTGTAACATTCATCTTTAATTCTAGGTTTGTGTTAACAGGAAAATCATCAGAAGACCTCAGACTATGTAAGAATGACAGGTTAGGGTCCCTGCTTGGTTTAGAGATGATATTAGCAATCTGCTTGACTAGCTAACTCAGAAATTCAGTATCCTGATTGATTTGGGGAGGTTGGTGCTATATAAACAGGGTGATTATACAAAATGCTCTCAATCTCTGGATTCTCTGGATCTTGAATTCTCTGCCCTGCTGAACCCTGCTGCTCCCAGATCTGGCACCAGCTCACCTGACATAGGCCTATATATTCTCCCTACTTAAAGGCAAAACATTAGGAGAGCCACAGGATAGACCCTCCTTATCACTGGATTACTGGACTAGACTCTGGTCACCATAGTGTGCCCTTTAAGAAATAAAAACAAATACAAAACCGGAAGCCCAGTGAAAGAGTACAAGCCCACTGTCTGAGTATAAAGCTATGTGCTCTGGCAGGTACTTCCGGGGCGAGTGATCATGCTGTAACTAGGCTTGCTCTCTGATTTCCCCAGCCACCTCCCCATCTTGAGTAAAGAAGGTTTGCCTGAACAACAGAGGAAAATGCCCCAGGGGAGCTACCTGGCCTTGTTTGTCAACAGTATCCAGAGAGATGAAGGGAGAAACACCTTCTACATCAATGAGGCAACTCTGGGTCAGCATTATTTCCCCTGAAGTTTCAAAAACAATTTCTGCTTTTAGGCTGTGTGACTGAAAGGGGAAGCCCAGCTTGCAAAACAACACAGGTACAAGAGGCTTATGCCTTCCTCCACTCCCCTCCTCGCCCAGTCTCCCGGACTGACAGAGGAGATCCTCAGGAGGCACGCTGGGAACGCAGCATGCAACATTTGGCACCTGCACAGATTCTGAGAATGGTGAGACAGGCCGGCCCATCCCTCCCACATTTCTCTTGTTTTAAAAATTAGGACTCTTTGTTTTATTTGTTCATTCTTTTATTTAATTTTTTAGATTTCACATGTAAGTGAAATCATATGGTATAACAGAAATAGACTCATAAACATGGAGAACAAACTGGTGGTTGCCATAGGAGTGGGGGGTGGAGGATGGTTGAAATAGGTGAGAGTGATAAGAAGGTACAAGATTCCAGATATAAAATACATAAGTCACAGAGATGAAAAGTACAGCATAGGGAATATGTAGTCAGTGATACTGTAATATTTTTGCATGGTGACAGTTGGTAACTGCTCTTATTGGGGTGAGCATTTCCTAACGTATTTGATTGTTGAATCACTATGTTGAATACCTGAAACCAAAATAATACTATATATCAACTATACTTCAATAAAAAAATAAGTAAAATGCAAACACTAAAAAAAACTTAGACTTTTGCCAGCAAGATATTTAGGGGGGTGTGCGTTCATCTTAGAATCAGAGTGAGCCGACAGTGGTATTTACAGCCACACAGATGTAGAGTTAACACCCCATGAGGTGAGGAAACAGAAAACCAATGGCCAAGCTTTGCCTGAGTGCTCCCCCTCCACAGAGGAAATGAGAGCTTATTTGCACGTTGCCCCAAATAAGTCAGTCTGAGCGGGCATGTCTGCTTCCTGTGGCACTTCTCGCTTTGTTTGCAATTTCCCATGAAATGGGTGGGAGAGGATGGGGAGAGGATTGTCACTGAAAGGGCCCTCATTCTGCGTTCCAAACTCCCTTCCTCGTATAATTAGGAAATCAAACACAACAATTCAAGGCCCACCAAACTCTTATGTCTGTAAAATAAGATGCCCCTTCAAAAAAAGAGCTCATCTTTTCTGTGGAGACACACTGATCTCCGAAAATCTAGATTGAAACCCCAACTCAGATACATTAGCTGTGTGATTTGGGGTAAATCTTCAAAGGTTGGAAACAGAGAAACAGTATCCTACCTTCCCTATTGACCTCAAAGGGTGGTTATGAGAATAAAAATTAAAGGATGATAAGGTTTATGCTAAGGCTTTGGAAACTGGAAGGGATATTTAGGAATACTTGGTTGGCCCCCACTTGACACCCAGAAAAATATTTGTGGAATTGACCCCTGGAGGGAGGTTATGTGGAGTGTCAGGCATGAAGCTAGCAAAAAGGATGGGGAGATATTTTGGGCTTTCTCTTTGCTCACTCCCTTCAGTCATTTACTCTGTCCATGCATGTAACTGGCTTCAGGTCCCTTCACTATGCTATCCCTACCAAGTAGCCATCCATATGAAGTGCCCATCAGACCAGAGTCCCCAGCGCCATCACAGCAGCCAGGCCCATCCGCATGAGGCAGGCCATGTCCCCAGTGACTCATTTGTGATTCCTCCTTGCACCCATTTTCATACACCAGGAGGCCAATGAAGCAGTGCCCTGTGGACCTAGAAGAAAAAGAATATCCAGAATCATGTAATAACCTCACGGTGCCCCTTCTAGGCCACGGCTGGAGTAAGTCTGTCATACTCTCGAATGTTGCTGCTTGAACTTTAATGTGTATACAGCCAGCTGGGGAGCCTATAAAATGCACGTATGGTCTAGCTGGTCAGGTGGTCTGGTGCTCAGTGCACGCTTGGAGTGAAATGGCTGCAGAAGACCATCAGGGCCAAGTCACGTCTGCCTCACATCCCTGTTTCCATTGCTTGGCCACAGCGGTGAGCCCCACCCAATGATTTCACCGCCAGCAGAACTGGGTGCTCCCTCTCCACCAGCTCAGTTTCCCACTCAGTTCTGCTTCCCAGGTCCTTCCGCTGAGCCGTCTGGACCCCCATCTTCTCAGCTCTTGCTCACATCTGTGGAACCACATCTCTGAGGTTTGGGCAGACTTTCTGGTCTGCTCTTCCTCACTGCTTGATGACTACAGCTATGGCCCTTCTCTCTGCCCGTCCTGCCCCCCTGCTGGGTGGTGCTCATCTCTCACGGGTGACCCCTGCCCCAGCTTCTGGATTCTCTGTCCCCAGTTTACTTTCTTCACTTTGGCTGAGACTACACTTCCCATGACCACACTCTTCACCCTGAAGTCAACCAGACTTTTCCATCTCTCATGAGAGTATTTCAGAAAGGCCACTCTGGCCTCAGTTTCTAAACTCCCTCCTTAGTTGCTCTTTTTTCCCCATTTTTGCTGCTGCTGTGAACTTTCAGCTTTCCCACCACCTGAGGCCCCATCTGTGTTCACGTTCACTCCCCCCTTCTCAGGTCCAGTCCCTGTCCAATGCACTCACACTGCATGCACCTCTCTTTCAGGGTGTAACTGACATTGTAGGATTTAAAGAGCCCAGTCATAAAGCAAACTTATTTCCCTTGTAAGTCACTGTGAGGGAATAGTTTCTCCTGGATGAGTCCCCCCAGCAGACCCTGTAGCTTATCTGCTCACTTACAGGTCATGAAAAGTGCTGAGGTCACCTTGAATCTCAGGAAATTCTCAGTTTACTGATTAATTGTGGCCAGTCTGAGAAAATAATAAAACCTGTGAATCATTCAAAGTTGGCCTGTTGTGGGCAGGGAGCCTACAATAGGAAACAGGATGTGAACGGCTTCTTTTCTCTTTACAATGTCAGGTCCTCCGTCCCTCCGCTGGGGCAACTTTTGGCTCCTGCTGATGGGCACCTTTGAGAGCTCATGGCTGACAACACGCACTGGGAGGAGCAAATGCCCAAAGCAGACCCTTTCTCGCATGGGCTGCTCGAGGGGTTCTTCAGAGACTTAGTTCCTGGGGAGCGCACACCCACACTTCGGGGAACACGACTCAACCCAGCACAGGGGTTACTGGAGGAGTAGGGACACTCAGCTGAGGCGGGGAATGTGGTCCCCCAGTGAAAACAATGGTAAAAGGGCTTTTCCCCGGAACAATTTCACCTCTTTTCTAGAATGTATCTAAGTAATATGTATCTTCATTTTGGTTTGCTTTATCTTAGTGGACAAATACTCTATAAGAAAAAGAGGTTTTTTTGCGACCAGTAAGAGATCCTGTGTCTTCACCTGCATCAATGACAAAGCCGTCATCCAAGCAGGCCTAATCACCCGGCTGATCACTGCGTGGCACCCAGGTGTCTGAAGGCCAGCCCAGGACTCTGTGACTGTGGCCTTAAGCTCTGCTACAGTCAGGGAAGGAGTGTTTTGACAGAAAACATTATTTTTGATATGGAATGAAAAATTCAGCTCTTGCTCCCTAAGCTCATTGGGTATTTGAAAAAATATCTGCCTAGTTCAAGTTCTTTTCCAGCTATTTAACACAGCAGAGGGTGACAACCCCTGTCACCCACTTTCTCAGCAAGACCGCCATCCTGACCTCCTCGTGCACCAGCCGTACACAGAGACCCACTCCAGGACGTGAAGGGAAAGCACAGGCTAGGTCCCTGCCTCAACTTTCTAGCTCGGGGTGGGGGTGAGTGAGAAGCGGAGGGCACCCTGGGGGTGGGCAGCAGCTCTGGAAGTTAGTGTCAGAGCACCAAGGGCAGGAGCTGGCTGTGCCCTTCATGGTGCCTAGTGCACTCTGGCACAGAGTGGACACTCAGGGAATTTCTGGGGAATGAATGACTGGTCACCGGAAATTCTGGCTGCCAGGTCAGCCCATTTCTCTGTGATGATGGTCCTTCCTGGATCCTGGATTCTTTAGAACAGTTCCTAATTAAAATGTTCTGATTTGGGATTGGAAATCATGGTGACTATTTCAAGAAGGGGCTTGTTCCGCTCAGATTCACTGTTAGCCCCCAGGGTGAAAATACCACCCCACCCCCCTGACAAAGCACAATGGCAGCACCTCCACTGAGGCCCATGGGGAAGGCCTGGGCCTCAGCAGCAGGAGGGATCCTGGGCACATTCAGGAGTTGGTCTCTCTGGGACACAGCCATGGGTGTTGGTGAGGGAGAGGGGAAAGTACGTGACCATTATGATTATGTCTGTAAGCTACGCCAGTAATATTCCCGAAGCATTGGATAGCTGTCTAAATGATTAATGAAAAAAATTCCTTCTATATTTATAAATTCAGTTCTCAGAAATATCAGAAAAAATCTTAATGTAAATTAATTGTATAACTTGCTGCCAATTTGCCTCTTGCATCTGGAGCCTGGAGTACTACTTGGTGAGATTACCTATTCCTGTCCTCATGCCCAGAAATCACATACCCAAAATTCATTAAGAAGAAATTGCTGATAGGCTTTATCACCTCTAATCCTGTAGAAACCTGGGGAGCATTAACTAAATTTTCCATGGAATTAGCCTGTTTGCCAGAGGAAGCAGGGCAATGTTTCTAGCACACTGTAGTGAAGCCCAAGCCCTCCATAAAGTAACACGCCAACATATCCAACGAGTGTATCAGTGACCTGGGCTGCACAGCAAAATAACCCAAAAGAAGCATTTATCTCGCAGTTTCCATAGGTCAGGAATTGGAAGGGACACAGCTCAGCTTTGATGGCAGGCTCTCTAATAAGGCAAGCAGGATGCCTGCTGGGGCTGCAGTTATCTGGACAGGCAATTGAGGCTGGAGGATCTGCTGCCATGCTTATCTCAGGGGCTAGTTGGCTACTGACAGGAGACGTCCGTTCCTCATCACCCAGGTGTCTCTACAGGGCCATCTGAGGGGCCTCATGACATGGCACCTGGCTGCCCCCAGAGAGGGTGACCCAAGAGAGCCAGAACAAGGCAGAAGCAATGATGCTAGCCTCAGAAGCCACCCTCCATCCCTTCTGCTTCATTCTGCCGGTCACAGAGACCAGCCCTGATACAGTGTGGGAAGGCACTGCCCAAGGTGTAAAGACCAGGGGCCTTCACCACAGTCAGAGGTTAGTTTTCTTCTATGACCAGCCAAAATCAGCTGTAATGTCATTATGTAGAAATACAAATGAAATATCATTCTTTCTTATTTTCAAGGGTCTAATTTATTATTTCCTTTACCCTCTCACCCTGCAGCCTTTTATCTGAGTATATTGTTATTTTTGTTAGGTTTAAACTAAATTTCTGCAACAAAGAAGCCCCAAAAATACTAGCACTGACAAGAGAGAAATTTCTTCCTCTTTCAGATGGGGTGGCAGTGCTGGGTGGCTTTGCTCTTTGAGGACATCTAGGGACTCAGATTCTTTCTGTTTATTTTATGCATGTGTCCCGAGGGTTCTGACTGCATCTGCATGGTCAAAGCTGGTTCAAAGTGCAAAAGAGGGTAGGGACAGGATGTGGAGAGAAAAAGGGTTCCCTTCCAGGTCATATAAGAACATGACCTGGAAATTGCACATAATTCCCATCCATTGCTTACATCCCATTGCTTATAACCCATTGGCCGAAGTCATATGGCCATGTCTACATGTAAGAGAGGCTAGGAAATGAAGTCTCCATGTGGCTGCCCATGTGTCTTGCCCCAGATTTGTGGGGCAGAAGAGGAGAGAATGAGCCATGTGGGACAGTAAGTGTTCTCTGTCACCTAAGTGCATAGACAGCAAATAAGCAGATGTTGCATGCCATAGTAAGATAAGAGCTTTTAGCTCTACCACTAACTGGTTATGGTACTAGATGAAAGTTATTTTTAACTTTTCTAGACCTCAACTTTTATCATCTGCAAAATGAGCATATGGGACTAGATCAGTTATTTCCAACTTACAGGCTTTGCACTAGGGGGATGTGATTACAAGGAATTTTAGGAAGTATTTGTGAATCTGTCAATGGAATAAATAATGACTTATCTAGATGAATACTACTAATTTTTGAATGTAGGTACTGTTAAAATTATTAAAATGCAAAATTTAAAGTTTAATTATGTTTGTAGTTAATTTTATCCCATTGGGTACTTTTCTTTCCAACAGATTAGAATTACAGTTGCTATCACATGGGAGGCTGTGGCTTTTTTTAATATTAAAAAGAATATTTGTACTTGAGTTCCTGGCACATAATAGATGTCAGTAAATATCTGTTGATTGCATTTAATAAAATGTATGGTACCAATGAATAAGATGATCTCTTTGGTCTTGGCCTACTCCAAAATCTTATGAATTCTCTACTCTGATTCTGAAGCAATTTTCCAGTTTGAGTTTTACTGTAACCAGTCATTTGTACATAATTAAAACCAGCTCTGGTCTACTGCCTCAGTTCCCAAACACTGGGGGACTTTTCCGCTTCACATACCTATAATGGCACTGCTCACTTGGTATTCACATCTTCAAAATCCTTCCTCAGAAATAATCTTTCCCTGTTATAAAAATGAAGTAGGTAGAACTTTCACACCACCCTCTGAAGGCTTTGCGTTGTAAATTCATCCGGAAACATGGATTATGTTTGCTTGTACAGATAAAATTAGGAGACAAAGTGGCAGATCCCCAGTAGGTAGGGAGAGTTTCCAGAGCTCTTCACAAAACCCCCAACATTTATTATTTCATACTGTATCATGTTACTATGTTCTAAGATTTTTACATCTAGAATATAAAATAAAGCATATTGGCTTACAGGCTAAAGAAGCTCCCCTCACCCACCTCTGACATCAATCCCAGGAGGAGGATGTTTCCATGGATTGGTCACGTTCTAATCCAACATCCACAGATATTCTTGGGCCACGCTTCCTGAGGTGTCGAAATAAGACTTCTGTCCTTTGGGATGATTTTCTTCTAGAGAAGGAAGAAGGAACAGTCCTGGCTATTCCATTTCCTTCTCTCTTGTTTCTTCACTCTCAGTCTCTCCCATTTGTCCGGGTGAATGGGAAGGACAGGACTGGATTCACTTAACGGCTGGGGCTGGCTGTGCCTTGGGCACTGGTCCACGTGGAGGCTCCTGTGCACTCCTCTTCTTGGTCCTAATTCCTGATTTTCACTGGACTAAGCTTGTCTCGCCAACAGATCTGGGATGAGGGGTCTGAGACTCAGGAGCACCAAACAGGCTTGTGCAACTGCTTGTGTTTTCAGGCCCTAGGCCCCTTTACCTGGCTCAGCTTTGCCTGCTAGTGGAGTGCAATGGCGTTTGAAGCCAGAGCTCCAGTTTCAAAGTTTCCCTTCCTTAACGCAATCTTCCATACATATGTGGCTTTCAAAAGTTTTCACAGGGTTAAGGACAAGTGCAGGATAAGATCAAAGGGTCTGATCTTCTGCCCAGGTCATTTATTTTTCTGTTTGCAACAATATGTGATAGGTTATTTAAGAAGAGGATTTCATGTAGAAGATATAGGAAGTGCACATTAATTTAGATTATCAAATACAGGAAATTGTTTTGAAATTTAACAAACTACACATTTAAAGTTAGAAGTTTGCTCTGACTCAAAAAGATATTCACCCCTATGTTTACTGCCACGTTATTCACAATAGGCAAGATATGGGAGCAACCAACATGTCCATCAGTGGATGAATGGGTAAAGAAGATATGGTACATATACACAGTAGAATATTATTCAGCCATAAAAAATAAAAAGTCCTCCCATTTGCAACAACATGGATGGACCTAGAGGGCATTATGCTAAGTGAAATAAACCAGGTGGAAAAAGACAAAGATCATATGATTTCGCTTATTTGTGGAATATAAAAACAAAGCAAAACAGAATGAACAAAACAGCAGTAGATTTATAGACACTGAGAAGTGACTGGTGGTTATCATGGGGGAGGGGTTGGGGCAGTTGATCTGCTAAGATATTTAGCCTCCAGTTTCTTGGAAGTGTGTGTGTGTTATATATTTTATAGGAGAGATAAATTAGCTACCATGTACACCTTCTACAAACAATAGTAGATGTTGGCAAAAACTTGAATTTCAAACATTTAAACTTCTGAAACTTTGAAATTTCTAAGCATTTTCACAGACTTACTTGCTAAACCGTAGCATTCTTTTATTTTTAAAGCAAAGAATAAAAAACTTAAATTCCTCAATATACAGTCTATTTTGGAACCAGAATAGTCATGAGACACAACTGTTTTAAACTATAGCTTTTGTCATTAGTCTCATTTAGTTTATTAGAATCTGTTGATGCTAATTCTGTGTATTTTCCCTAAAAGGATTAAAAACACTTCAGCAAAAAAAAACTTTACACATTTTGTGCTTCATCCTACAAAAACGAATTAGTGATTTTGACTAGGTTCTGTTATTCTATTTGAGAGAACTCTTATTACACAAAATTAACTTAGTATGTAGTCAGTTTTTCTTTAAAAGTTCTTGCAATAATGTAATGACAACATCATAGCGAAAATGAGCTATTTCCTCATGGCTTTGGATAGTAAATGTAAGCTTTTAGAAAGTCTATTAACAAAGAATGGCCTAGTAATCATGAATTGTGATACAGTGAACTTCTGGAGTTTATTTTATTTTGTTTGGTTTTTTGTTTTAGTAAGTAGTCATTTTAATCCCTGCCTCAAACTGGGAAACAGAAGCCCAGAAAGGATTGCTTAGCTTGGAGAAAGATGATTAGGGCTGTTTTCATTCTCTTAGCTTTCTTTAAGAAGATTTGCACCAGATTCAAGCCCCATGTGCTTTTCTTGGTGTAGGGATGATGGGAGCTAGTGGAGGGCTGCCTCAATAAGCCCTTATTCACGTTAGGTAGGGACTTCCAGAGATAAGCAGATGTCTGCTGTATGCCAGATTTAAGAAAAAATTAAGTTGGTATTTCTTAGGAGATGTCAGTTTGCTGCATTTAAAAAAGAATCTATTGTCAGAACTCAAAGAAGAGGGCACTGGCTCCGGACTGTGCCTCAGAGTGCCCTGAGGAGGCAGGGAGACTTGTCAGCCTGCACACCTTTTCCCAGCTGATTTCAGAAGTGAGGATCAACATTTATGCAAACATCATTCTACGCTCCTGCACCCACTTCAGCCAGGATGGAAAGGACCAGCTGGCCTTTTCATCTGAGGTCATGACTCTTTATAGAACTAAAATTTATTTGGGTATACCATAAGCCATGCTAATCACCTTACATAGATGATCTTGTTTAATCTTCAAACACACCTAAGAGGTAGGCTCTGCTTATTTTTATCCCAGTTTTATGGATGAGAAAACTGAGCCATAGACAGATTCAGTGATTTGCTGAGGGGTACACAGTGAATAAGTGGGGAAAAGCGACTGGCCAGACTGGGCAGCCTGACCTGAGAGCCTGATCAGCATGCTGCCCAGTGTCCTGAGCCATGTCCAGCCACAGCGATTGCTCTGCACCCAAACTGTCTTCTACACTCCTGGCTTTAACCGTTCTGTCCCTTTAGTCCATGAGGATGCTCTGACTTGTCAAAATGTGTGTTCCATTTTCCAGTAATGTTTTAAAAATAGGTGGCAACTATGTATTTATTGAACAGACACCTTGTGCTTACAAGTCTAAGTGCTGTATTAAAATTAACTTAATCCTTATCACAATTATATAAAGTATGTATTATCATATCATCTCCATTTTATAACTAAGGAAATTGAAGAACAAAGAGGTTTAATAGCTTGACTGAAGTCTCACACTTAGTAGGTGGTAAATGGCAGAGGTGGGATTTAAGCCAGGCCACCTGACCAGTAACTGTTATGCCATATTCTCTACATTTGTGATATTAGTCAATGAAACATTTACTATATGCCCAGCACTCAATTAAGAGGGATATAAACACAGACTCTACCCAGCAATTGCACACAAATTGCAATAATAAATAATTGCTCAGAGGATGGTAAAGTTCAAACAGGCTGGAGTAGGATCCGAAGGTGTAGCAGACACTGCTGATTATCTGGCTCATCTCCAGTGACTTTCTCTTCCTTTCTAACTGATAGCAATGTGCCCAGTGAGATGTGGCCATGCAGTCACGTTCTAGCCAGTGAGATGACAGAGGAAGTCTGCTGGGTGGGGTTCCCTGGAAAGCCGTTATTTTCCTGATACAAAAGCACAGGTTCAGTTGGCAGGCCCCTTTGCCCCTTTGCCCCTTCCTTTTCTTTTGTCCTGGGCAGACACAAAACCTGGGGCAGAGAAGCCATCTTACAACCATGAGGACTAAAGCCAGATGCTCAGGATGGCAGACAAGGAAGTGAGAAAACAGCCTGGTCCTGGATGATGTCTTTAAGCAGCTGCAGCAGTCCTGGACTGCCTACCTCTGGACTTGTTGATGTGTGAGAAAAAATGAACCCCTATTTTGTTAAAGCAATGTAGTCGAGTTTCTGAACAAAATCCTAACTTGTAGAGAAGCCTTCATGAAAGAGAATCTCCATCTAAGCTTTGAAGGTCAGGAATAGTCAGCTAGGTTGGGGGAAAAGAGAAGCATTCCAGGTGTGCAGTGCATCCTGCTCAAGACAGGGAAGCAGAACCAGCATGGCGGGTTCATGTGAAGGTGGGAAACTAGAGGGTCTGGGCAGAGCATGCTTAACTCATCTTTGCAATTCTAAAGACGAGCAGGAAGAGGAAAGGAGCTGACCTGTGAAATGGCACTGAAGTGGCTGACACTCAGTGAAAGATGAGCCTTGGGCCACACCATGAATTTTGAACTGATGGTTTGGACTGTATGAACATAGAGGTGGAAGGCACTGAAGAGTTTTGGGCAAGGACATAGTATTAAACAGCCAAGTGAAAATACATATAGGCATTTTATACCTGCCACTGGATCTTCACACAGTCAGTCCACATGTATTTTCTAGCTCCTTCTGTGTGCCAGTCAGTGTTCTAAGCCCAGGGTGAGAGGTCAAGATTCTGTAAGATGATCTGAGTTCAATTTGTGGGCCCCTAACCAAATATTTCAGAAAAGGGATCTCATTATCCATATTTTAATGATAAAACATAGTTTTGAGTGGGACTGGCTGAGTTCAAATCCTGGCTTATCACTTGACATTTCTGTGCCTCAGTTTCCTCAGCTGCATTATGTGGCTAATAAAAGTACTTGCCACATAGCTTAGTTATGGGGATTAAATGAGACAGTACTGATTCCATGTTCCCTGTTTCATTAATAGCAGCCCTGGCTTTCCATCATTCAGCCCCCAAGTCTTGGAGTGACCTTGACTTCTCTTTCTCTCAGCAACAGATCCTGTTGGACCTAACTTCAAAACATATCCAGAATCAATTGCTTAGTACCATGTCTACTGCCGTCATCTCACTGTGGCCACCTTCATCTCTGCAGGGGGTACTTGGTGCCCATTCTTCCCATATGTCCTCTTTAGGACCGATGTGCCCATCCCCCACCTGCTGGGAATATTGGTGAAGGCACAGAGCGCAGAGATATGTCCCTCATGGGGATTGCTGTGGCTGAAGAGAACTGCCTCACTCAAAACTCACACACACTCCCAAGGATCAGTTCCCACCAGTGACTCCCTGATGCAAGGCTGCAAAGACCTGGCCACCTCACCTATGGTAGGCAGAATAATGTCTGAATCCTGAATCTGTGAATATGTTAAGTTACATGGCAAGTGGAAATTGAGGTTGCTAATCAGCTGATGTTCAACATGGGGAAATTATCCTGGGTCCTCCAGGTGAACCAGTGTAATCATAAGAATCCTTATAAATGAAAGAGGCAGAAGTCAGAGTCAGAGAAGGAGATGTGAACATGGAAACAGAGGTAGGAGTGATGTGATTGCTGGAACCCTGGCAGCCTCTTCAAACTGGAAAAGACAAGAAAACAGGCTCTCCTTTAGAGCCTCCAAAAGGAGGGCAGTCCTGCCAACACCTTGATTTTAGCCAGTGAGACACATTTGGACTTCTGGTATCCAGAACTGCAAGATAATAAGTCAGGATCTGCTTCTGAGAGAAGACATGTCAAGGATACTCAATGTGTTTTCTTAAGCCACTGTTTGTGGTAATTTGTTTGTGGTAATTCACACAGTTTTGGACAGCTCTGAATGGTCATCCCAGCTCTAAGAGCTTCTCCTAGGATTGGCTGAGGTCTCAGTTACCACCTCTTGCAGGCTGACCTCCCTCTCTGCCCTATACGGCCTTCTTTGTGTCCCTACAAGGGTATTTCCTGAGAGCACTCCTGAATAGCCTTCTGCATGCAGTTCCCTAGCTCTGAATTTGTTTCCAAGGAAACCAGTCTAAGATAAACTTTCACTTAAATTTCTGTAATGGCCCCCTGAATGTTCTCCACATTAGATTTCTTCTCAACATTAGATGTAATAACTCTATTAAAACATAAATTAGATCAAGACACTCCCTGACTTTCCTTTTCATTCAGAGTAAAGGTCAAATTCTTTACAGTAATGGAAAGGCCCCTTCATAATCTGCTCAACTGCCCTGCCGGTACTTCCTCTGCCTCACTTCCTATGATCCTGTCCCTTTTTCACTGCACTCCAGCCACACTGGCATCCTTATTCTTCTTGAATATGCCAAGCAAACTCCTGCCCCAGGACTTGCACTGGCTCTTCCCTCTGCTCATAGGCCACCTTTCCAGTGGGGTCCCTGACAACTCTGTTTAAAATAGCCATTGCCCCTTACCCTACCCTGGTGCTCCCTATTCCTCTTACCTGCATTATTTTCTTCCTGGTTCTGTAAATTCCTAAGATACTATATAATTTAATTCTTGGTTTTGTTTATCGACTTTCTCCTCCCACTAGACTATACCATGTATGAAGGTAAATATTTGTTTATTTGCAGCTGTATCCCCAATACTCAGGACTGTGCCTGGCAATAGTGGTTACTGAATAAAAAATGGTTGAATGAATAAATGAATAAGTGCAGGTATAGTACTTAGGATAGTGTCTGGCACATAGTAAATGCTCACTAAGTATGAGTTATTATTTTTGCCAGTAGTGAGAGGGTATTGAGATTCTTGGCATTTCAGAAGCTGCTTATACACTGTTTGGTCCCGTGATCAGAAAGAGGAAGACGAATGATATGCACACACTGATTAGGACCATAATTTCCTTGCTTTTATGTGTGTAAGGCAACATTTGGGATGAGCTGAATTCACCTTTAGGATAGACTTAAAAGCGAAAGGCTCAGTGTCTCACAAGGGATCCAAGAAGTGAGAGGACGGTGCGGGCTGGATCTCTGTTGAGAACCACAATTTGGGCCCAGGGAACAGATATCAAGAGGAGTCTAATCTGGCTGCAGGTCAGGTCTGATTCATCCCAGAGCCTTTTTGGGAAATGGTGAAAGTCCAGCAGTCACACTGAGACAGGAACGCTGATGGTAGTTTATACTGATTCTAAATTCTTCATTTATTAGAAGGGCTGCCCTATTTTAAAGGGATTTTTATGAAGAAAAAGCCCAGAATTTGATCTTATAGGCTTGTTAATGAGCCTTATCCTTTCTTGAACTGAGCATGCTATCAGCCCTGGGTACTAGCCAGAGGTGACATCCTTTCTTTTGGTAGGTTTTGGGGAAGGAGGCTCAGAAGTGTACTTTGAAGTGGGAAAGAGTGACAGTATGTACATGTAACTGTGTAAGGATTCCTAGAAAAATACATACTCATCTTCAAAAGATACCTATTTTGCTCCATATAGATATAGATTTGGATTTGACCAAAGAAGATGTAGCCAGTTCTGCCATCTGTTGGTCGTGTGAACACTTTGAAGAAACAGCTCTCATGTGTGAGGTGCTTGAAATCTTTGAGTACTTGACTCCAAAATATATATAATGCCTAAACTGTTGGGAACAGCATGGGTTTGTCCCATTTTAAAGATTTTTGGAGATATAAGCTGTACTTCTGCCACTTGTGTGATCCAAAATGAGGTAACACATTGGAGTATCTTTGTAACATTTAAGCTCAGTTTGTTTCTTATCCCTACTGATTATGTTAATACCCAATCAGATACCTTTATTATAACCTTGGAAACTGCATACTTGAAGGTACATATGAAATAACTCTTGTGATTTTTTTTACAAAATAAGGTCAATGTTTAATTATTTAATTGTTCCTTTTAAGGACATGGCATGGGGGAGATTTCCTGAAATTTGTATAGTGTCCAAATTGTATCACAGTACCCAGGGCTTCCACGCCTATCAAACAGTAATAAAAGTCAAATTCTTAATTCCTTTACAAATTAACCTGTCTCAAAAAACCCTATTATAAATACTCAGCAAACAAAACATGATCCAGCACACAGAGGATCCCTTCTAGTACCTGAATATCATACGCCTTTCTTTGTCATACTTCTGTTAATGCATTCTAGTATCTTGTAAACTTTTGAAAGAACACACATTGCTGAAGCATGTTTTTTGTCACTTAGAAAGCTTTGATTCCTTTTCCACTGCACTTTTATTTCATGATTCATTTTCCATTTTGTTTCAGGACCCAAGATGAACTGAACTAAATATGCAACCTCATACCCTCATCCTCACTGTATGTGTTTTGTCTTGTTTTTGGCGGGTCATTTACAAATCTAATTTTGAATATTAGCCTAATCTAAGGTGTGCTAGCCCTGTCCAGTGTTACCTGCTCATCCCACCTGCCTTTGGACCCTGCTCTTACATCAAGCACTCCTCATACCCCTGCTCCATTGACATAGACTGATGGCTGATATTTCTAGCCACCGAGGTCCTCACCTAAATGACTTTTAAAATCTAATTTCTTAAAATGTCAGGTATTACAGGGTTGTTTCTGCATCTTCATATGCTTTGCTGAGAGGAAAAGGCAGTGAACAAACTGCAGCCGAGTCCTGTCACTTCATGCCTTCTCAGTTTCACATCTGAGTCTGGGTTAACATGACACTTGCTTGAACTTATGCTTATGTTTTTTAAAGAACTTCTTTTTTCTGCTCATCATCTTCTCAATCCTGTTTCTTAGTATGTAAAGTAGCTTAGCAACATCTTCAAGCACCAATCAAATGCAGAGTTTCCAAATATTACAGCATTCAAAGCATCCTACTTGGTTGCTTGTTGATTTTTTCCAGGCAACCTATTTTTATTTTAGGAATATAACAGAAATCTAGAAGCTTATTGGCCTTCTCTCTAGTCCTTAAGGAAACTCTTCCTGCCACAGCACATTTCCAAGACTCTGTGGCAGTCTTAAGCAGCTTTTATTTGCTGCTGAGAATGTCCAGGACAGTCACTTGTGGATCTCTAGCCACTGGTCAGAGATGCCACCACAGCCCCATGATCCCCTTATAGATGGAGTGTAGTCGAGGGGAAGTCCTTGAGAAACTAACTGTCCTTGTCTTTGCTTTATGACTCTTTCTTTTTTCCTCCTTCCTTCCACATAGTTCAACAAATATCACTGAGCAACTACAATGTGTATGGGGTTGGTTAGAACTGCGGATTCAGCCGGGAACAAGACTAAGTAGTCTTTGCTTCCATGGAGTTTACATACTGATGAATGGGTGAGGTAATGAACAAGGAAACAGAGTAATTAAAGAAATAGCCTCAGATTTTAAGTATTAGGAAGGCAGTAAAGAGGGTGCTGTGAAAAAGAATAACATGGAGAAGATCTGTTAGTTCTCATGCACTGAAATCCTTGTAACTGGCAACTATCTTCAGGTGTGTGAGTAACACTGAACTAGGCTTTTGGGGGCAGCTCCTAGAGGACAAAGCTTGGATCAGTCTCCCTGGTGAAGGATGGGAAAGAGAACTTAAAATACCAAGGAAATGGATATTGTGAGGAACTCAGAGAGTAAGAGGCACCATCTTGTTTATCATAGTTTGTCCAGTGCTGTGCTGTCATACAGTAAACGCTCCCAAAGTAACATTGGTGGAAAACCAACTGACCCTGCAAAGCATACATTTGTGGAACCAGTTCTTTTGTGTGTGTGTGTGTGTCCTAGTTAGAAGAAAATCCAGCAGTCTTGAGTGATAGATATCCAGACCCTTTCCATACATGGCCTACGTTGACGGCTGTGGGCAGAACCTGCTGGGAACGCCCTTAATAAGGAGTGGCAGTGGATTCAGGGATACAAGAACTTTCTTCACAGCCTCATGCGGGAGGTCAGGCTGCAGGAGGACACCCTGGGAATTACATCAGGACATTGGTGCTGGCTGATTGGGTGCTTGGGAAAGGATTATCACTTGGGGCCAGATTGCTGTTTACCAGAAGAAAATGAGCACTCTTGGTTCACCCTGGAAGGACTCATTCAGAAAACACTATCCTCCACTAAAGCATTTACCCTCTACTAATTTACTTAATTGTGCACCCATCAGTCTCTTACTCCAACAGACCAGAAGCTTCTCTTGTGGCGACTTTAGAAACTTGATGGGAAGAAGGAGCTAAATCTTATCTTGGAGCTGTCTTTTCATAATAAGCATATGTTTTGAGATTACAGG